>NC_043988.1:7262038-7562038 GCF_902150065.1 Myripristis murdjan
TCTCGGCCCTCCTCTGCCGCTCGATATCATTTCTACCCGGCAGAGCTTTTTTCTCTTGCTCTCATTCCCTCCGGAGCCTCCATCTTCACCGCGATCGATACTTCCCTAATCCAGAGCTCGTAGTCTGACCTGGGGTAATCAGCTGACTTCCCATGCTGCCTGGCTGTGGGGTCAGGGGTCAAATGGCTGTATGGATTTGATCCTGTGATCAAATCACTTTGCTAGGTGGTGCTTTCAGATACAGCCGGCGGGGTCAAGAGCAATCGCTTGGTTTGTTTTGGTTTTTCTTTCTTTCTTTCCATGGAGAGAACAATGCAAGGTTGTTATGTGAGCCATGTAAAGTCTAACGTTAGCGCACCACTGCCCCGCTGGTCCATGGGTAATTTCATTTTTTTTTTTTTTTTGCTCCATTGTGTAGGTTTACAGCAGCCGTGACATTGTACGGTCACCTATAGGGGTGACACCATGCGGGCGTTGCGTTGATGCGTTGACTATAAATTCTGCCAATTCAGCTGAATCCGAAATAAATAGAATCAATCACTCTGGTTTTGGCCTGAAACGACTTGAAATGCTCATTGGAAAATCATTCACATAATAGAATGCTATAAATTGCAACTTTTTTTTGTCAATTAAGTTTGCTTTTATTGCATAAATAAATCTTTAACCCTTTATAGGGCACTCATTGAAATACTTTGAAATTCCAAAAAACAACCCTAGACTGTTATTAGTGAACATGACAGGACTTTATTAAAATTTTTCTAAAATTTTCATTTTGTAATAGAAAATCAAAGCCATTGAGATTGGTCAAATGGCACAATCATGTGACCTGGGATGTAGAGCGATCTTTGCTGATTGGCTGGGTGAAGACCAAATGATTATTGAACTGACTGAGACAGGGGATGGGCCTGATATGCAAAATTTCTGAAATGACCAAAAATAGTCACTTGCCCTATAAAGGGTTCATCTGTTTGTTGCACATTTTTTTCCCTGCAGAAAAAAAAAGGTCGTTTTACATTATTTGACGTGTTTATAGATGGATATAAACTTTTGGCTGAAAGTATTGAGTTGAGTCACTGAATTGGATCGCCATTTACAAACGCTAATCAAATTGAATCAGATAATTGAATTGACAAATGGTAAATGGTAAATGGATTCAGAGTCAGAGACGCCGCTCATCACCTGCAGCGCCCAGAGAGATGTTGATCTTTCCATGCAGCTATCTGGATGTCATACCAGCCCACTTGCACAAGCTCACACACACATTTATGTATGTGCAACCCACAAACACAACAAAGCCATGCCTGTTAGTTAATGCTTGCACGTACACACACATACACACACACACACACTCCACCCCCTCAGCTTCTTCAGTGACTCATGAGTTTCTCTCCAAGGCCTGGTTTTCACAGAGAGGGCGAGAACATGGGAGCGTGGCAGCAGAAACATCCTGTTCAGTCGTTATGAAAGTTGAGTCGGAGAAGGGGCTTCACCTTGGCGCACCTTGCATCACAAGGCCGGAGACACCCTGCAGCCCCTCAGAGAGCCCGCGGTTGTTTGGCACCTGGCAGGAGGTCCTCCAGCGATCCTGAGGCTCTGCTTGCACACCCCATCAGAGTGGCCACAGTGCCAATATCCCCACACCTCATCTCGGCGCCCGCAGGAGGGAAATTGCAAGTGGAAATTGATGTTGTTCCACCAGTATCAGGCACCATTTTGGTCCTCGACTATCTAAATGGACCATTACCCCCTCCCCGCGCTCTCGCCCTAGGAGATCGTGGTTTGTCAGCGCTCTCTCCTTTACAACCAGGAGCATCTCAATAGACGTCCGCCGAGAAATATCTTCCAGATTTAAGCCGCTCCCTCCGTCAATATGAAGATGTCTAAATTCTTGCATTCTCGGCTCGTCGGCCGCTTCGTCTAGATGATGGATCAATCGGAGCAGCTGCTGTCCCACTGTTAAATCAGACGCAGTGATTTTGCGCCTTTGTGGCCCCACATCCATTTTTCATACGGCGCATTTATTTCTTTTCTCCCACTCAAGCTCGACACTCAGTCAGCGCCTCAAAGGAATGTAGAGAAACTTGGGTTAGGGTTAGGGTTAGGGTTAGGGTGCTGCCCGTGTAACAAGCTGAACTCGCTGAATTGTGAAGTAAACAGCGTTAACCCTTTATAGGGCTTTTACATATCAGGCCCATCCTCTGTCTCAGTTAGTTCAATAATCATTTGGTCTTCACCCAGCCAATCAGCAAAGATGGCTCTACATCCCAGGTCACATGATTGTGGCATTTGACCAATCTCAATGGCTTTGATTTTCTATTACAAAACAAAAATTTTAGAAAAATTTTATAGAAGTAATAAAGTCCTGTCATGTTCTCTAATAACAGTCTAGGGTTGTTTTTTTTTTTAATTTCAAAGTATTTCAATGAGTGCCCTATAAAGGGTTAAATACAACACTTTATCATCCGGTTTTGAGTTTTGAATTCGTCAGGTGTAGACACGTTTAATGTCAGAAACGATTAAAAAAAGACTGTGCAGTATGTAATAATACGATGTGTCATTCATAACTATGGAGAAATGAAAACCTACAGGGCCAAATGGGTGGGGCCCTCTTCTAAAGTCTCCTATGATCTTGTATTTTACTGCATGTTAATTCAAGTGCATGCATTGGGAAGGCAAGGGGCCCCTACTGTACAGTGCAATGATGACCTGTGTTTATTATCACGCTATTGCATCTTTATATCTAGAGCTTCGTGCACGGCTGGAAACACGTCAGCTAATAGTTTGGAGATCGTGGAGAGTTATTGTATTTTTCTCTCACACTCCTCCTACCTCTCAGTGCTTTGCAGCGTAATCTGCCGCCAGTGACTTTGAACAGGCGGTCAAGCATTTTTCACAACCGTGGGTCCCGGGCCAAAGCGTAAATATCGTCATGTGTATGAACCATTTGTCTTTTGTTTTTGTGTGTTTTGAGAAGGAACTGACAGTGACACTTCCACGCCAGCAGCTCTGGCAGCTCTCGTTTTGTCTATTTTTTTTTTAGATATCTCTCCGCAAGTACAGGGCCGCGATCAGCATTCAGTCCCCGGCAGACGTTGACGCCGTGCCAGCCGGGCGAGGTCCTCCTCTGCTCCTCTCTCTCTATCTCCGAGGCAGAATTCGTGGCAGAGCCTTCCTCCGAGTGTGACAAGTGGAACTGTGTGATTAATTTGGCCAGTCGTTTTAATGTGCTCCGGGATGCGCGACGCTTATTGTCTTCCCCCCGCACGTCTATTGGAATCTGCCAGAGAAAATGTCCTGGAGAATCGAGACATCCATCCCTCCCTCCCCCTAGTGTTTTTTTTTTTTTTTTTTTTTCCCTCCCTCTCTCACAGCTCTCCTCAGCCCCGCTTCATTTCAGGCCTGAGCTACAGGGTCGTCATGGGGGCCGGCCCAGGTCGAGGCCCGGCTCCAGCCAGGGCCACTGGCAGAATAAATCTCCCGTCTCTGAAGTGTTGAAAGCTGTGTAAATGTCAAACGCATCCGTCTGATGTGCTGGGCTGAGGGGAGGGAGCGCTGGAGAGGAGGCTGGGAGGCTGGGAGGGAGGGCTGTGGATGAGCCATCCACTGAAGCCGGTCCCCTGTTACCCCTCGTGGCTGGCGGTTGCCAGGTGCAGATGTTGCTGCTTGCTCCCTGCCTCTGAAGAGCCAGCCAGGTTTTTTTTTTTTTTTTTTTTTCTTCCTGCGGTTTGTGAATATCCATGAGAGACAGAACCACTGGGGGCTTGGCTCCTGTCAGGCAGCTTAGCGAGCTGCATATCTCCCCGATTTTAACAACGTCCCCTCTGACCGCCGGACTTGTTGTTTAGGGAGGATTCTTTTTGGGGTTGTGGTTTTGCATTTTTACCAGTTGTTTTTTTTTTTTTGTAGAGCCTCCTCCCTTGTGTAGATATTCAAAGAAGGGGTGGGTACAACTTGACATGGCCTTCTTTTCTCGCTCTCTCTCTCTCTCACACACACACACACACACACACACACATGCAGGCCAATCTAATACTTTTATCGCTTCATTGTATTCCTTCTTTTGACTCAACCAAGTGTAATCGCCCAATAAGCAATCACCTACAGTACTGACTAAAACTGCTCTAACACCGCCTCTATCTGCACATCCCTTCATCTCTGTAGCATCCCCCCTGCCTCTTTTTACTGTTGTTTTGTTCCCCGTTTCCACCTGCCTCTCTCTCCCCTGCTGCGCTCTCTCTCTCTCTCTCTCTCTGTCTCTCTCTCTCTCTGTCTGTCTGAGCCATAGCTACTATCCGTCTCTGTGCTGTGCTGCAGTGCACGCTTCTTGTAAAGGGATAAGCACCATGCTGTGCTCTTTTGATATTATTTTTCCTCCTTGCCGGTTCCAGCCTCGCAAAGGCCTCATCTCCCGTCTCACGGCTACCCGCCGCAGCAGCCGGGCCAAGAGAGCGCCCAGGGAATAGACCGCTTCGACTGTTCATCTCCATCACCCAGGGCTTAGACCTGTCCCCAGTAATAGAGAAGAATCCACCGCTGCTCCGAGCGGGATGTTGTCCGCTCGCTCGCATGCTAAGAACACATTTACAGCTATTTCCTGGGGGTTAGTGAGCTGCAGGTTGGATCGATATTGTGTTTTTCTTTTTTTTCTTTTTTTTTTTTGACCGGACTGAGACAGGCGAAGGTTGTTTTGAATGTGCAATTCTGGCGAGGAACAAATGGGCAGTGATTACAGGTTGTGATGAGCAAGTAACAAGCGGTATAGAAATGGCTGACAATTAATTTGTCCAGAATCCTCAGTCTGAATGGGGAATTGATTGACAAGAAGCCTAAGCCACTTTCTCCTCTTAATGCCCCGTACTCTGTAATGAAGGTCTTTTGACAAGCAAAAGCCTGAAAATTAGGGTTTGCAAACATTCCCCCGAGAGAAAAGAGGATATGTTGCATATAAATGTGGCCAATTTCCCTATTTCTCCACTCCAAGCATATGTGGGCAGATGCCTATGCGCTCAAAATGAAGAGTTTCATTCCAAAACGAGATGGCGGCTGTTGTGTAAATTATGTGGCATCTACTATGACAAAATCATTTCAAGTTTTAAATTGAATATTAACTTTGCACATTATTGAAGGAAAGTGAGCAAAGGGCATGCACTGCCAAAACGCAAAATCTTACCGAGACTGTTTGTCTTATTTCAAGTCAAAAATGTCTTATTTCTAGTCCAAATATCTCATTACACTTAAAATAAGACATGATCACCTCAGAAGTAAATTGTTTTTAGATGATTTTCACTTGGCAAAATTTGCCAGTGGAAAAAGTGAAAATTCACTTGAAATAAGTGAAAATGAGCTAGAAACAAGAAACAAATTTTGCCAATGAAACAAGCAAATTTTCACTTGAAACAAGAGACAGTTGTCTAAAAACAAGTTACTTCTGAGGTGATCATGTCTTATTTTAAGTGTACAGTGGTCCCTCGTTTATCGCGGGGGTTACGTTCCAAAAATAACCCGCAATAGGCGAAATCCGCCAAGTAGTCAGCTTTATTTTTTACAGTTATTCTAGATGTTTTAAGGCTGTAAAACCCCTCACTACACACTTTAAACACTTTTCTCAGACAGGCATTAACATTTTCTCCCTTTTCTCTCTTGTTTAAACTCTCAAAGTTCAAACCTTTGTAGAAAAATAAGTCCAGTATTACAGAATGAACGCATTCTGTACTGTACAGGAGACACGGCACGGAGGAGATTGATTGACAATGGTCTACAGTCCGTTAGCCAATCAGGACGCAGAACACAATGCACTGTTAAAAAAAAAAAAAAAAAAAAGCATGCAAAATTGCACTAAAAAAAATCTGCGAGGCCGCGAAAGGTGAACCGCGTTGTAGCGAGGGACCACTGTAATGAGATATTTTGACTAGTAATAAGACATTTTTGACTTGAAATAAGACGAATAATCTCGGTAAGATATTGAGTTTTTGCAGCGGCATGGCATTTTTTTTTATGGAGCTGGAAACGTACAGTATTTTGTAAACCACCCATTTCAAAAACCTATGCACATATTCACTCATATTCAAACAAGCGCAATTGTCAGGCCGTTTTTTCCTTTCTGTCGGGGACGTTTTGTGTCGCCGTGCGTCCTTCTCTTCCGCTCCCAACCCTTTCATTCCTCGCTGCTCACTCACCGGCTCTGCAATCATACACAACAATCACTTCAGCTAGAAAGAAAGCGGCACGTTGAATATGCCGTTCGTGTTTATTTTCCTGACCTCCGGTAGGTGGACGTCCTTGTTCTAGGCCTCGCGCGGGAATGTGGAGTTGTTATTCCGCCGGCGAAGACGACGCGCAAACACGTCAACAATGAAGCCTGCTGAGGGGTTAAGTTGCAGCATTTTTTTTTCACTTGAAGCCTCTGTTATGCCTTGTCTTTGCAGAGAAGGATGAATCACAGGACAAGAAGCTTTTTTTTTTTTTTTCCCACCTCCTCCTCTCCTGAGAGATCTTGGCCACTGAGCCCTTGCACTGATTGCTCTCGTTACTTAATTATACATTTGGACCCACCGCACTCGCAACAAAGGGCCGCTGTGCCTCCATTGACCCGGCTCCCTCCTCATTGTGCCCGGCTCTGAAAGGGAGTCAAACAAAATAAAGAGGGTCCACTTAAATATGTTGCCACAGAGACTTAATTGACAGACTGAAGGCAGTTTTTCACCGGGGGCCCGCTCCCTCTCTGTGCGGCGCTCCGCTTGAGTCGCTCCGCTCCTCATGCATCCTGCTGTGAGGTCCAGTGGGATTGGCCCTGCAGCTCGGCCACTCCTGTTTCCACAACTTCACCGTCTATTGTCTCCGGGGAGGGGGTTACCAGCCAAGAGCATTTATTCACCATTAACCACAAGTGAACGTGAGAAACGGAAGCGGGGGATGGCATGGGCAGGATTTAGTACATGGAGAGAAAGCCCGCACTCACTGGGGATGTGGTTTTCAACCGTTTTATACAGCTTGAATTTATGATTTTTTTCACCAGCAACACGGGTGGTGTATTATGCATGGGTCAGTCGTGATAAATAAATCATTAAAAACATCTCAAAAATCCAATAGCCTACAGGATATATACCGTAAAAGCCAGAGGTTTTGCTTTTACAGTAAAAACTGACAAAAACCATTCCAGCAGTCTAAAGGAGAATGACGTTTTTCAGTATTTTGTCTGAATTGAAATATTTTAGAATCTGTTTATTTCCTTAAACATCTCTTGTGGCTGTCAGTATCAGCACATCACTAACAAAGCCTGTGTTGTTTTGTTAAGCTTTATTTAGTTTTGTTTGAGGCAGCACCTTAGACTGGGTCACCAAGTATTTCAATGCGGAAATGACTTTTAAAGTTTTTCAAGTTTGGAAAAAAAAAAAAAAAAAAATGAATGAATAGAAGGCAGTTTGGCCCCTGGCCCCACTTACAAAATAGACATAATTAACAATTCAACCCATTTTGTCATTCGCTTCTTTTGTACCTGTGCAAGTCTGCCATGCAAACCAAAGACTCACAGGCTTGTCATGAAGCAGATTTGAAATACCGCACTTAATAGGCCCTGGGTTTGAGGACTCACCGCCCAAGAACCGCGCGTCCTTGAGAAATAATCACCCGGTTTTACAGTGTAGTCAGAACAGGCCAAACGATAAGCTCTAACTGAATGGAAAGTCATTGACAAGGTGTGAATAACAGACTCCATTGTGCGGCGGTATTTGTTTTCCGTCTTTTTTTGCGAATGTGCGGCGTTAAATTTGCGACGGAAATCAGCAGAATGTAGCGTTGCTGTGCGGCGGTGCTGCTTTTGAAATCCGAACGTCTCTTAGACTGCCGCGCTCCCTTTCCCCCCCCCCCCCTCTTCGTTCGCCGCCGTTTGCGCTGAAAGCTGTCAGTGAACGAGAGGTTGCACACAAAAATAACATCTGCACTGATTATGAGCGACCGGGGGGGGGCGGGGGGGGCAAATGAATAATTCCTTATGTTTCCTGTGTCTGTCTCTTTTCTGTTGCAGTGTGACAGCGAGAGTGACATTGACGACAAGGTAAGACTGCTTTTTCCCTGTGTTTATTCGCCCGCCACATGAAGTGGCTGAGAGTTGTGAATAACAAATTTGAGCTCTCGACTAAAGGAGGGAGACAGTCACAGTGTGTTGTTAGCGGGAAGAGACGAGGGGTAATAGACACTCCGCCGGTCCCACCACTGTTGATCATTTGCATTTTACAGAGCAAGAAAGTGACAAGGAAAACATGCTACAGGAGGGGATTTTTTGTTTTTTTTTCTTTTTTGTTTTTTTTTTTGTGTTTTGTGTTTTTTTCAATGTTAGTTTTCTGTTTTTGGGGTGTAAGCAGATGTGGCATCTGTTATTTTTGGAGCACTTTACATCTGAACATAACACCTTAAATAATGCCTCCTAGCCTAGATCATAGTGTATGCCACCTAGTGTGTGATTATGCACTTAATCACAAGTTTCCCCTCAATAGACGCATTTAGCTTTGAGTGTCAAATGAATTTCATGCGCAAGACGTAGCACCTCCGTATAGTTCCCTCTGTATAGCAACGCTGCACGCGTCAAATGACACCCTGCAGCTTCGAGGCGGTGATGTCATCAGGTGCTCACCGTGCGACAGACTGACAGCAATAGTCGATCGGTGTTTTATCAATTTGCCCTCTGTGTGCGGGGGTTTATCGTGGGCTCGGAGGTGTCTGGCTGATGGCAGCCACCTGGTTACAAGATGAAGCGCCTTCGGGGAGCCTCATGCATCCTAATTTCCCCACAGTTTAGCAATTACTCCCTGGTAAATGAATGAGATAGCATGCCTAATCTCCTGTAAGCTTAGCTCCCAGTTCTGTGGAAATGTCTGCAGCTCGCCCTATAAATAATACATTGATGGCAGCCCCAATTTGCATTAACTGTAGCCTGGCAAGTCAATAGGCTTTTATCTCTTCAATGAAGCGAGAAGGAGCTGAGGCCGCTCGCTCGTTGACACGACAGAGGGAGGGTAGCAGGCCTGTCAGTCTTCATACGGCTGCCTGGCATCACTGTGGGGGGTAGAGAGGGAAGGAAGCTAGGAAAGAGGAGGGGAGGGAGAAAGGAAGGGAGGAGGGAAGTTTTCAGAAGAGTTGCTTTTCCTCTTGTCTACCTGTGCTTTCTTGTTTTTGTTTTTTTTTTTTTGTTTTTTTTTGTTTTTTTCCTCCTGCTTCTGGAATTTGAGACTTGCCGTGTAGTGTTGTCATGAGTTTTGGCAGAGTTTCATATCTAAAAACTGTATACGATGATATCATAACAAAGGGAGAGAGACAAGAGGGGGAAAAAAAAAACACACACCCAGCGATGTGTAACCACACCGCGGCTTTGCAGCAACTCTGGTACAGGCGTTTGATTTGTTGGTTGGGTGTTAGTCTGTGTTGGCTGTTAATGTGAAAGAGTTGCACACTTGGCTCTGGACTGATGGACTATTTAATGCTGTTACCATGTTTTCTCTGGTTTGACTCCATTGAATTTTGTGCTGACTACTACAGTTCACTGTCAAGAGCCAGACTGAGGCTCTGTTCATTCCAATCCTCCTCCTCCTCCTCCCCCTTCTTTTTCATCTTATTTTTACTATGACTATAACCAAAACTACTACTTCTTCTTCTGCTGCTGCTGCTGCTTCTTCTTCTGCTGCTTCTTCTTCCTCTTTTTCTCCCTCTCCTTCTTCTTTTTCTTCTTAATATCGCTATAACCAAAACTATTTCAGTCCACATGTCATGCATGCACATATGCAAGCTTTCAGTTTGGCGAAAGCTCACATTTGGTGAAAGTAATTGCAAGCGTTTGTGAAATTCAGTATTCCTTCGCAAAGCACTGAAGTGGTATGGTACACAAATTGACTTGTGAACACTAACGGCATGTTATGCTTGCAACAAGTTACCATGCATTCACTCCGTGAGCAAAGCAATGAACAAGTCGGAGGAATTCCATAAATTTCCTAATGAGTCGATCGGCCAGGGACCCTCGGCCGATGTGTGAATGGTCAGAGAGTTTGTTTTCATTTCTGAGCTGCAAGCGGCCAATCCAATCCGACATGCTTCCTCTTCTCCACCCTGGTATGATTTCTTTACATGATTAGCAGTTGGTCTTGGCAAGTTCCAAATGAGCAAGAACTTGATTGCAAACATTCAAAGCTGCCCACTTCTCTCAGTTTTTCTTCACAAGAATCTAGAAATAACCAGGTAAAAAAAAAACTGCTTGGAGAACACTTTCAACCACTACTGGGGTTGATGGTAAGTTTGAGAATAATTATTTTCTGTTTACTTTTGACTAATGCTATCTAATTATACACTTTAGTCAACTTGTGAAAATGACGTAACAGCATGCAAGGCCATACTGAAGCAGCTGGAATACAAGATTTACCTGTAGCTGCACAAGTTTGCGACATAGATGCAATCAGAGCCTGTGGTCCCGCCCACCAGTCAGAATACAGTGTCACATCAGCCGAGTCATTTTCAGTGTGAAACAAAAAGAAGTCCAAGGTAAGTATTTCTATTTCTATTTCTATTTACGTCTGGTTTTCATGAGGGACGTCTCGTATGAGGCTGCGTCCTGCTAACCAGGTTAGAGAGCCTACAGAAAATGTGACACTGATCATCGAAAGCATAGCCCTCAATACAATCGCGCCGTTGTGAATTCTTTGAAAGGTCACCGTGTTCATGTTATACCTGCCAAGAGTGCAAGCAGAAAAAAAAAAGCCTTAAGCAGCGCCGGCCTCTTTCATATCCTCAGACACCTAAATATCACCATAATCAAGATGATGAGAGCGAATCATGCATCGCAAATCGCCAGGGAAGGGAGTGGAAAAATGGTGGTGGTGGTTGGGAGGGGGGGGGGGGGGACGCCTTGACAAGCCATCACCAAAAGCAAAAAAAAGCGACAGTGAAAAAATTGGTCTCCATGAGGAGAAAGACAAACACTGTCATTTGTAATTGCCCACACTCAGGATAACTCGGCGGCGTTAATTTTCTGCAACGTTTCGCTGAAACAGGTGCCAGCTCCTCCCGTCTCCCTCCCAATGAAAACAAAGGCTCCTTTCACATCAGATTACCAGCCACCTGAACACCCACATTGTCAGGATTTCACAGATTAACTTAATTAGAATATTGCTTCCAGGTGTACCCCCAGGGTGCATTCAGTTACACTGTATTTGAACAAAGCTGACAGACTGCCGCCGCCGCCGCCGCACTAAGGCCAGTTTAGATAGCGGCGCCTTGCGAAACTCTCTGGTATCAAAGCGACGCTCGAGATATCATGTCCCGATGTGTTTCCAGAATGTGTCACACTTGAATTCTTTGGAGATTGCCCGGTCATCTCCGGTTCAGCGCGAGGCTGGCGTTAGGGTGATCTTTATGTAGATTGGCCCGGCCTTGGAGGAACAAGCAATCACAATGTGGGTATTGTGTTTCCATCACCGGCGTTTCTTCTTGGGAGGCCCGTCGTCTGATTTTCCAGGATTACATGATGCTTGACAATGAGAAGTATTCAAAGTAGGAAAAAAAAAAAAAAAAAAAAAAAAACAGCTACGACCTTGACTAACTTTGCTCATGACTGTGCCCTAAGGGGAAACCACATAATTAGGGATTCCTGATGGAGAAGAATGTTGTCTCTGTGTCTTTTAGTGTTATTAGAGCAACACTCGGTGTGTTTGCACATAGCCATGCTAAATTAGATGCTCATGAAGGGACTCACCACATGCTGGAGAAATGGCTCTGCAACAGAGGGACTGTGTGTACACAAAAGTCTGTTTTTCAGGCTTTTGCCACGGAATCGCGAACATCGTCACTTTGCTCTCGATCCAAAAGAGTTTGAGTCATTTTGTGTGTCACGGTCTCCGTGTCGCTGTCAGTTGATTAAAATGTACTTACATGCCTCAAAACACATGTTCGCCATTAGCTGGTGCACACAAAAATGTGTTTGTGAATGGGCCGCGCTTGTGTAACGGTGACATCTGAGATAACAAGATGTCACAAGGCCAATATTTAATAGAGCTGTGAATGAGATATGTGTTACTTCACATGGCGTCCTGTTATGTATTTTTATTTGGCTCATGGGAAAACTGTTTAGGGTTAAGTGAATGCTTTGACTATGTAAAACACATACTCTAACATGTTTCAATAGCTGACTTTTTTCTCCTAATGAAGTTAGAGCAAAAAAAAAAAAAAAAAAAAAAAAAAAAAAAAAAGCAAATCCCGTAATGTTATTAGAATTTACGCAATTTGACGACGGCAATAAAAAATTACCGCGCATTACCAGTTTGAACCTGTTCTCTTTGAAAAGGGGAGTCGGGTTGCGCAAGCACTTGACGAACGTTGCAAAATCCACGTCGGGCGCATAAGAACATGCAATATTAAGAGCGTTACTTGAACCCCCCCCCCCTTCCCCCGCTCCACCTGCGAAACATCGGAAAGCCAAGCCCAAACCGTGACAACGTGTGACATGTCTGTCTGAGACACTCCAAGTCAAGACGGTCATTTTCTTTCACTGGAGAGGAAGAGAGAGAGAGAGAGAGAGAGAGAGGGAGAGAAATAAGAGTGGGATTTAGCCCTTCTCAGTTTGTTCATGCACTCCCCTGAAGTGTCATCCTATCTCCATTAGGCCCCACTCTGCCGTCCTCGCCGGCTCCTCCAATTTCCTCTGTATTCTTTCACCCTGGCAAATAATACAGTGACTGTCTGTCTGTGCCCGAGCGATTATATTCTCTGCAGGCCCGGACGCCGCGGCTTCATGTCAGGGGCGTTGCCGCCGCCGCGTCACACCCGAAAGCGGCGGAGGACACCCAGGTCGGCTAATTCTATTTGGTCCTATTTGTCGAGCAGTCATTCAGCAGAAACTATATCTGTCTCCGGGGGAGTCTCCGAGGACCATTACCACATCCCGTCTATGAGCTCTTTTATGGCTCCGGCGTTCTCGTGTGCCAGGGTTAGCGCGCCGGCTTTGATTGGCACATTAATTCTTCCCTCTCCCCCCCCTTTATCTCCCCACCGTACGCGGGATGAATGCCGTATCACTGCGTCAGAGCGTCTCCGCCGGCTTATCGGTAATGGCTCGTCAGCCGGCGGTATCCTCCCAGGTGATGTATAGGGGGGAGTCTGCCCTCTGAAGCCGGCGGTGCAAGCGTCCCCCCCCCCGACAAAACACATCCTCGCGATGAGGATGTAAACGCAGAGCATAACCGCTAATGGCACCACTCCCCTCACCTGTCTATTTCTCTTACAATCATTTTTTTTTTTTCCCTCCCCGGTTTTCATTAACTACCTGCTCTCCGTCTCCCAGCGCCGGCGCTTTGCGTTTATTCCTCCTCCGTGGCCGTGTCAGAAAAGAAAAAAGGGAATCGTAATATGCATGCATGTAGGTGGCCGCACACACACACACACACACCCCCCCGCCCGTACCGCCGCCTCGCAAGATTCCGATTGCGTCCGAGAGTCGTCTCATTCAATAACAAACAGGCCACCCACCGGGGCCGCTGACAACCTTAACGTTTTTTTTTTTTTTACGGGCGGGGGAAAAAATGGACCGGCTTAATGTTTCGACACAAGTGATCATCCGTCCTCATCTCCTTAATGAAATTAGATTAAGTGCACCTGGGAAAGAGCTGAGAAAGCAGAATGCCTCGCCACCTCCTTTAATCTAAAACCAATTTGCCAGTAATATTCCGTCCCCCCCCCCACACACACCCCCCCAGCTTGGGATTCGCCGGCCCCGATTCAAAATGGAGGAGGAACAAGATGAGACCAGAGCTGACTGGTTGCATTCAGCTCCCCACAGGCGCTGTGAAATTAGAACTGACACCGGCAACACAGGCCTTAATATGGAGATGTCATTTTTCTCTCCTCTTGCTTTTGTCTTTCTCTTTCTCCCTCTCTCCCTCTCTCTCTCTCCTTCTCTCTCTCTCTCTCTTATTTGCTATTGCTCAGCTCCTTCCTCTGCTCGCTGTGTTTTTCAGTTTCTGCCCAGGCCCTAAAGTTGAAACAAAAAATATTCACATGTTCATGATCAACGGTTTTAGGTGAAAAGCGCTGCAAAACACGGCCAGAAATTGGACCGCCACGCCGCAAACATTGCTGTTTGGAACTGCGGGTTCCTGTTTGCATCAGCTGGTATCACGATCTTACTGTCCTCTAGCTATTTCACAAAGCCTGGGAACGTTTAAGCGTTTAATTTATATTGGGCTGTTTGCAACGTGCGCTCATCCCCGGTCAGCTCCAAGATCATGTGTGCCGTGTAGCGTATTTTATTTTTTTTTTTTCTTCCCTTCTTTTTTTGGGGGGGTTGTTGAGAGAGACACATCTGGTGCGCATTTGCCGTGTAAGTATGCGGTGATCTCGCAGCACATTCGGATTTGTCTCCGAAAACGCAGAAGGGAGCCGCTCGGTCTTAGGCGGATGTGCGCACGGCGGCGTCATGCGTTAGTTTGCAGGGGGAGATAGTGTAAGGGCACGCTCGGCGGAGAAAGCCTGCCCTAATGCATGTCGGGAAAGGGGAGAGGGGGGGGGGGCGTGATGACAGAGAGCGACTTGGAGCTTCTGCGGGGCCAGCCGGCAGACACGGGCCAACTGACATCAGCAAAGACGGCTTGTCACTAGCAATGCATGTCACACTGCGTTGCAGGGACAGCCAGCATTGCGATGGCGTCATTGGCGTGGCACCCAATCGCCTGCTCCAGATTCCCACTTAAAGGTTAGAGCTGATGTTGGCGTCGCCGATGAAAATAGAAGATTCGCGGCGAGTGAAACAACACCAGGCTCTCAGGGCAAAGGAGGGGGGGGGAGGTGTGAAAACATAACATGGCAGCATCCAGTCTATAATCTTCGCCGTTCGCTCACTGCCTCCTTCTCAGAGACATTGTTTGTGTTGGCAGAGTGCATTAATAGAACAAGTATTCCTCCCTTTGTTTTGTTAAAATCACAGCACACACACACACTCCCTTCCCTTCTTTAAAAACTGGCGCTCTGCTGACTCCTTGAGAAAAAACCTGTCACCACTCAGCCATGGTCGACAGCTTATGATCATTGTTATTGTGGGAATTATTGTTGCCTCAATGAGCACCAAGTTTTGCTCTGTGTTTTTCCTCCACCCTGACCTGATACATTTTTAGAGGTGGCTTTCTTCAAACACTGTTTTTTCCCCTCACCTGAGAGCCGAGAGTCCTGTAATAGCCAGGAGAATTTTCTGCAAGGGCCAGATGAAATGCTCCGTTTCACAATTTTCTGCCAGAGATCTCGTTGGTTCGATGACACGGTGATACAACCGAGCGCGGCGGCGCCACATCAAACAAGACAAGCTGTGAAGTATTCCGCCGCTGGTGGTAACACGTTACATCCAACCGATTCTTGTCTTTGCGGCGCCGTCATTACAGTAAAATATGCTCGCACGAGTGTGTTGAGTTTGCTTTTAGCTCATCTGAAACCGTCAGGCGAGCTGTTCTTTGTCATATTGTCAGCCCAAATGATTTCGAGTGCCGGTTCCATCCAACACGTGAAAGTATGCCTCTTCTGTTTTTAACTGTAAATGGTCAAACTACCATCTGTGTAAAGAGTCTGCAAAAATTTAGACAGGTTTAGTGCAATTAGCAAGTACAATGGAACCAGTTTTGGCGAGTAACAAGTTAAGTGTAGATAGATAGATAGATAGATAGATAGATAGATAGATAGATAGATAGATAGGTATACTTTATTGATCCCAGACTGTGAAATTCACAATTAATTAAATAAAAAAAAAATAAATGTAATTGTAATGAGTTACTGAAGAAAAACTGTATTTAAATTACAGTTACTAATCAAAATGCAGGTGATTACAAAGGGGTTACATCTGAATGTATTGTTTTCGGTAAAAAGCTTCGATGTAGAATATTCGTTCTGCTGCTTTGCATCTTTTTGCCGTGCAGGAATGACCTCTTCTGGCAGATTTCCAGACAACGTGGGTCAGCAAAGCTGTTGCCACAAATTTTAGTGAACGCCAACAAGGGTGGGATGGCTCTACCTCGAGACAGGCTCCATTCATCTGGCAGCATGCACTTAAATGTCGGGCGCTGGTTTTTGATTGGATCTCGGGTTTGAATTTGCACCGCCTCTCGTCTGCCAATCAAATCAATGCCCATTGCTCTGAACAACCAGTTTGCCGTTCCTGCAACCAGCCAACCACGTCAAGGAGGGTGGCCATGTCATCGGACAGAAGGCTGAAAATTCAACGTTTTCCCTCTGAAATCATAAAAGTGCTCTAGCCTTACGGTGCGGTGTAAAGCTTGTTTACCAGCTTGGTTGTCAATATAAAAAATGGTTATAAAAGTAATCAGAAAGTCATGTAATAAGTTACATTACTTTGACGAAGTAATCTGTACCCTACCGCATTTTGAAAGTAACCCTCCCAACACTGACCGTAACATGCTGCCTAGGCAGTAATGTCAGCGCAGTCATGTGACGCAGTGTTAAACACACAGCTAAATTCACTAAGCCTGCGCTCAGTGTGTGTCCACTCCACTCCAAAGCAGAATGGCAGGGCATTCATTGTTTTTGAAACGGCCCGTGTTTGAATAACAGTCCAAGTACTATATACATTTTTCCACATGAGTAATAAAAGTAAAATTGAGTCCATATTGGGTGCAGATGTTCTGTGGAGAGAGAGAGAAAAAAGGCACAAATGTTTTTGTGTACGTGGATGTAAGATTTGAGTGTTTCTGATCGTGCATAAACATAATGCCTAAGTGGCTTTTTATTCAATAAACATGGTCGGACTGTAATTACTTACACATTTCTGCTGGCTGGAAATGCAAGACAGGCTTTGTGTGTGTTTGGAGCTGGCGCACCAAGACTCATGTCTGTCCCAGCTTTGGCTTGTCTGCACAAGCCTCACTAATGCAAGTGGACTTGCTTTTCCTCCACAACAAATGGCATACGCAATCAGGGACAAATATAGAATTCCCTGTTGTTATTAGGAGTCAGTGCCATCGTGGATAATGTTTCCCCGAAGAATCGCTGCTTTCTCCCTGGCCAGGAATACATCAGTAAGAGGAGCTTAGGTCTACTGTGGCTGCGAAAAGAATGTTTAGAGAGCCTCAATTCCCTTTTCAGACAAAGAGGCCAGTCAGCCAAGTAGCACACCAGTCATTTTTTTTTTGTAGCTGCTATACAGGGAAAATCAACACACATTAATAAAGAGGAGTCATAGACCATCGTTATTTCCTGAGGCGCTCTATTTTGTCTCTGTTTACCAAATGTTTCCTACTGAAGTATCAGCCAAGTTTCTTTATGGGAAGGATCAAGCTATCTGCGGTGCTCATATTGGTGATGATGGACAATAAAGGAAGTGAGCACTGAGTCGCAGCCTCTCTCCCCCACCCAGCGAGAGAAGTGCACCCCTACATCCTTGGTCTAACCACTTCACCAGTGCAATCCAAACAGCCAGAGGCCCGTGGATGGGCTGGCAAATGCCAGACCTCAAGTCCTGCAGGCCCCCACGTCACTTGGGCCGTGGAGGGAATTTTCCGTGGGTGGATGTGTGTGTGTGTGATGTGGAGAGCTGAGATCAGGACCAAACACATACACACACAGGGGCCAGCTGCCTTCAATTAAGCCAGAAACCCCAGCCACTGCAGTCCCTCATGCACCAAACCAGCCCGCTTTGATCTGCACCAGCTGGGGGGGGGGGGAGGAAAGGTACAGAGCTTGAAAGATTACAGGAAAAAAAAATAATTATTGTATCAAAGGATGCTCCATAAAACTGAACAGGGGGATTTGGAGGCTCTGGGGGGGGGCAGCGGGGACGCGGGCACTAACGATGGTCGCCACTCGTGTTCATTTGCCAGTTCTTCGCCTCCGCAATTTGAGCGGGCTTTAATTAGGCAACGCACCTGGCCTCCCTCCGAAGTTCACTGCAGAACTCTCCCTGCCACTTTGGTTTTTATCGGCCCCGCAGATCAGCGGCGAAGGCCTCACCGGCATGATCGAAGTCGATTTGCATGTCGGTTTGGGCTTGACAGACAGAGGAGACGGGGGCTGCGCTCACGGGTTTTTGAGGTTTGGAGCCTCAGCCAGAGACCGGCATTAAAACTGTCCCCCTGCCAAGCGCCACAGACGCAGGCGGCATGGGCATCCATTAAATTAATTTGACTTCATTAGTGCGGACCTGCTAGGCCCGGGGTGCCCACAGAGATGCCGGGGGGGGGTAGGGGGGGAGGAGGGCCAGTTGAGTGGCATCAGCCGCTGCGCTCTGAGGAGAGCTAACACATGGCACTGACAGGCGGAATATGGCCCCGGTTCTTAGACTGGGACGGCTGCCAAACAAAGGCAACATGCGTCACTGGCTTTAGGGGAGCTCAATCAACACCAGTCGGAGCATTAACGCCATGCGCGCCATGCCACATCAGTGAGGACGCCGCGGGTCGCTGGGCGGCATGTAAGTCATGCGTGTGCACACGGTGAATGTGGCAGCGTGATATGATACAGAGACACTGCCAAGGGGTTGACCCACTGCCATCACCTTTCTATATGCTGGCAGAAGCCCTCATGTTATTAGGTTACAAAGCTCACATTTATGTATCTCCTGTTTGCAGTGTTGATTTATAGTAATAGCGCATGTCATCCTGCCAGCTTTAGTCCACATTATGCAAAGGGCCATCAGAGATCCACTGTTCATTGGTTTATCATCTCAGTAACCATAGCTGATCAAAAGTGGCATTCAAAAAGGAGATAGCATTTATTGCCATTACTTTTGGTATGCCAACAGTTTTTTTGTGCTCCACTTCTACAGAGGCCTTAAGCATTGTTTCCCCCCCCCCCCCCCCCACTTCAATTGAACATTTCCTGGTGGAAATGAAATCAATTATTCAAATGGCAGGCTACGTTGGAATCCTGCAGATAGGCCGGCTATACATTGCATTTGATAACTAAATTTCACTACAAAGAGCACTTTTGTAGATAAAACATACTCCTTCTTAATGGGCATAAATATGAAATTTCAATGGTATTTTTTTTTTCCCCCCTACCTTGTTGGTGAATTCTTTTTTTTTATGAGCGGAATAAAATAAGCTTGTTCGAAGACTAATAGACTGAATACGGTACATAAATTACTGCTTTGGAGTTGAAAAGTGATCCAGGGCTATAATCTTTAGAAGAAATTATTCCTGGATCCCCAATCTTTTCAGACCACTTTTCATCCGTCTACCAAAAATAATACGACTATGTTTTTTGGGTCGTTTTTTTTTTTTTTTTTTTTTTTTTTTTTTTTTGTCACTGCAGTGGTCCGGAACAATAATAGCCCACTATTGCCGGCTATAGATCAGGAGAGGTTGCATGCCTTGCTCAGCAGCACTCCCGCTGAATTTTTAACCAGCAACCTCTTCTTGGTCCCCAGCCGGCCTCTCTAACCTCTAGGCAACCACTTCCAGCTTCTGGACTTGACCCGCGCTCTGCTGGGAGTGCTGCACCTGATAAATAAAGCAGTATGGAAATAAATAAATAATGGGAGGCAGTAAGTCCGGATAGGACTGGAGGTAGCCTGAGGGTGGTAAGTGTTGTGTCTGACAGCAGCGAGCACTTTGATCAGAGGGCCCCGTCTGAAGATCGCTTCCACATCTGCACAGGGGGAACGAGCTGTAAACTGCCAAGAAGCATTTTAATGACAGTTGGATTATAAAATGAAAGAGGGCTCCAGATGGCAGGCAGTGCAGCGGCTGCGGTTCGGGGGGAGGCTGTTTAAACTGCTTTTTTATTGATAAAATATGGGGTGAAAAATTGCGCGGGGCTTATTAGGCGTCCCGCTGTGATGTTGCTCAGCTGGCCAAGCTGTTCACCGTGGCCCCCGTCCAAACATGCCTCCATAAATTTTTAGCAGTACCTTTAAATCTGTAAGATCCCTGCTTGTTAAGTTCACCCTGGCTCCCCTGAACCCGCCACCAATCCCCCAAACCCCCCACACCGCATTTCTCCTTTGAAAAGACTCGGTTGTGTTTTTTTGTTGTTGTTGTTGTTTTTGTTTTTTTGCTTTTTTTTTTTTTTTTTTTTTTTTAGGCCGGCTGGATGAAAGCGACGCGAGTAGCTCGACATAGACTCAGGAGGTTGGCGGGCGGGCGGGGGGGGTTCCCGCTTAGTGTGCTCATTACCATCCGCCAAGAACTAGTGTTTAGCCCTTTAACGACTTAATTCCTGCATGATTTCATTAGCTTGACTCTCCTTCTGATGTAAAATGAGACCGGCCTTATTAATAGAAGACATTGCAGTCGTGTTTTCCAAGCAGATCCACAGGGCACAAGACCGAAATAGTCATCCGGGCATTGACACTTAGCAACTGGCTGCAAACAGAGGACCGCCGAGCCAGAGTGGAGGAACAGTTGGACCCGGTGTGAACCGACCGCCGAGTTAATGCCCGAATTGCGCGAATAGCAACGTGCATCAGGATATAATAAGAGAGTTCCTTTTAGGAGGTGTGGAATGGCCGTGGCTTGTGGGAGTAATGAAGGTCCTTTTCAGAGGCACCACCCAGAGGCTTGATGGATGCACAAGCTGGAGAGAAGTCATGCTGGCTCAGCGGAGGGCACAAGGCACCGTCATTAGGACTTTTTATATGTTGATTCACAAGATCCGACTTTTAAATCAGATTGTCACCCCTGAATAAGCGTCTGCTCAGGAATGATTTCTTTCAGTCGTTTAATATTACCTTACATTACACTGGCCTCATGCGCACAATTTTTGATCTGAAGCTTAAATTGAATTTGCTTGAAATGTGAATGGGCCCGATTGAAAAGGCGGGGTGGGGGGGAGAAAAAAATCACAGGCTTTCGTAAAAAGGGATCAGCAGACGGCATCTTGATCCATCAAAATCCATACATGTCATACGCTTTGCACTCTGTAGATTGGGCTCCTTTCAGCTGAGATATGTTGTTAGGCACGCTCTCGCCGCTAATTTAAAATCCATTTGAGCTGATCGGGCGGTCGACTAAAACGTTGCCCCGGCGGTCGCGCGAAAATGGGCGCCCGTAGTTCTCCTGCCCTCAGAAAAACAGGCATCCCCAATTTATATTCCATAACTACCACTCCACGGCCAACTCAACCCCCCCCGCCCCACCCCGCCTCCCACCCAAGCGCCTACCCGCAGCATCAAAGACAATTACTGTCGACATCACATCAAATTACAACTGTTGGTTTGCTTGTTTGTCTCGTTATGTGTCTTGAAAACTGCCATCTCCCACCCAGGGAAGGTCCCCTCCCATCTGCTCTCCTCCCTTTGCCCACCCTTACGGGCCCCCGCACGCACACACACACTCACACACACACACACACAACATACCCCTCCAGCTCCGAGTAGAGAAGGGACAGGCTGCCGACAGCCTAATGGACTAATTTGTAATTGCGAGTGAGAAAAAGCCGAGTTGTTCTACGCGTTCTAATTTGACAGAGAGTGGCAGCTCCGAGCCGGACCGTGACGCCTCAACCGCAAATCGCTCCCTCCCTCTCCGCCTTTTTTTCCTCCCTCTCCGCCCCGCGCTCCTCTCCGTCTCCTTCAAATGCTTTCCTTTCTTCCCCTCCGTGGAGAATAGACAGAAAGGAAGGTGATGGGAGAGATGCTTTCGGCGCATTCGGCTGCTCAAAGCTCCTGGCTCTGTCATATTCCCCTTCTTTTCTTTCCACCGCACCACCAGCTCCCCCCTTCCCCGCACACCTCCCCGCCTCCCCTCCCTCTCTACCTTCACAGGGATCCCACAGGATAGAATAGGCAAAGTATCTCTGAGCGTTCGGATGCGTTTGAAGTGCAGGACAGATGGGAGGCTCGGGGGACTGTAAAAAATGAATCGAGGCTAGTAATAGGAGAGATGTTTTTGAATCCTCTCCCCCATAAGTTATTTATCAGGGGCCCTTAGTGGTGGTGGAAGACTTCAGAGTGCTCCCTTAATGTAGCATCTGATGACTTGTAGGGGGGCTGTTCCAGGAAGTAGTGTTGTAAAACAAGGGGGGGGAACATTAGCGGCGAGGTCTCTGAAGGCCCTTACAAGAGCAAGGAACAACACACGGGGCAGCTCTTTCCCAGCATGCAACACAGGGCAGAGGAGAAAGGCATACAAGATGTCTGATGATGTCCCCGAGCCCCCTGCTAGCCAGTGATATCCCACCAAGTAGAGGGCAGGATGCTCTGTACCGGGATTCCCACCAGGTTAGAGGGAGGTCTGAGTGGGCTTCACATAGGTGGCAGGATAATAAATAACACTAAGCATGGCCAAATATATACAAAATGAACAAATATTTCTTTGTAATGAGAGAGATAATGGCGGTCACTGTAGTATTCAGTTAACACTTAATATAAGGTGTGTTTACTGTGATTACAGCTCAAATAGGCTGTGCAATAATGTTAAATTGGATTTTTTTTTTTTTTTTCTCTCCCCACCATTTTATTGTAAAGGCATTTATTATGTTTTTTTTTGTTAGCACTCCCCGCTACCTCCACAATATTGCCTGTCCTTTCATTTTACTTTATCTGCTTTATTACAGAAGTTGTGCCGTTGGTCGCGTCCAACTGGGACTAACGCAGCAGCACAAGCTTCAGTGATATTTAACGGCAGCTACCTGCCCAGTAAGCCTCTGTTCAAAGTGAACGGAAGAGCGGAACTGAACACAAAGCACTGACAAGTCATTTCTCTATGAATTTGATTGAATGCATGCACGCGCGCACACACATCTCCTTTGACCTGTGGTGGAATGAAGTATCACCATTTTTTTTTCCTCCTGATTTTTTTTTTTTTTTTTTAAGTTGTTGTATTCAGTGTTTCACCTGTAATTTTATTCTTTGGCCTAGGAGCAGGGGCGGATCTAGACAAATAATCATGGGGTGGCAAGAGGGTGGCATGGAGACTTTAAGGGGTGGCAGAAATATATATGCTGATTTAATACCAAACGATCACATATATCAGTATTTGCTTGGAAAACCCCCAAATGAAGCTATTTTAACTCAAAAAGCATTCTATTATAGTGGTACATGAGTAAAGCATTGAATAGAAAACCAAAAGGTGGCATTAGAATTATTTATTTATTTATTTATTTATTTATCAACCCCTTACATAGTGGGAGTGTCATCTTTTGCTGCATTTACTTGCACTCGGACATTTGAGTCTCGTAACAGCGAGCTTCCGAACAGCCACAATTAAAAAATAAATAAATAAACTGTCTGAAATTGGGGTGGCAACTAGGGTGGCAAGGCATTTTTCTAGGGTGGCAGCTGCCACCCCCTAGAACCGCCTATGCCTAGGAGACACAAAGACTTTGCATTGCAATACAGCAGAATAATAATGAATCAGTTGATCGATTTTTAGATCAAGTGATTGTGCTGATCAATTCAGTTTATTTTAACTTAAAAAACTTAAAAAGCTAAAAAACCTTCAAAAACCCTGTGACTAACATAGCAATACTAATACCACATATAGCTAATGTACTACTACCAATAGCACTGCAGCCAGTGACTCATGCGTCCTTGTATGAAATCTGATCAAAATGTCTCATTTGAATAATATCAGGTCAGATGCTTCCCATAGACAACCAACGTAGCACAACAAACCTCATCACAGTCATCATGTCAGAGGTGAGCAACTCAAACTGGCTAATGTCTGACTTTGATTAAAAAGCCAGTCTAAGCAAAGAGTTGCACGAGTCTCACCCAACCTCAGGACAAGCCCTGGTAATGGGCCGAGCCGACCAGGAAACGCGATCACAGGAGACTAATGGCCTCTGAACTGATCACTGGGGCTAATAAAGACCAGCTAACGACATAGCCGCTTCGTTTGTGCTAATTGCTCTCCCCGGACCTCGGCTGCACCCCGTGTCTCCCAAGCATCTGTCACCAGGCATATTCCCTGACACAGCTCAGACCCCTGCCTCAGCCTCAGAGCCGGGCACGCCGCCAGAAGCAATTGTCCTCTGGTGTCCTTTTACTACGGTTGTGGGCTAGGGGATATTGTTTAGGCACATGGATAGCAGATTGGTTAAGGATTCTCGCACTCAAAATATTTGCTTGTACACTTCTGCTCCAAGAGTAGGCTACTGTAAAAATACTGTGTACTTAACCATAATATGCATGTATACTTGCCTACTCCAAAATGGGGAAGTGGATGCCGGTTAACAGTAAGCCTTTTTTTGGAATTGGGTGGTACATATACTGTGCATGGTGGTTTGGTTCGCTTGCTCAGGGGCACTTCAGTATTACTGAACTTTTCCCAGGGCTCCAACCTGCACAGTTTTGACTGATACAACAGTGCTGCAGCTTTTAGGAAAACTAATGTGGAAGACTTTATTATGGTGATGGCATACTGGTATGAAGAGAGCTTGAAGTCTCTGAAAGTTCATTTTCATATTGTAGTAGAATGAATGGATTAGTGTATTTTCAGTATGCACATTTTGGAAAGTATATACTGTATATATTAGTGTAGATATTATGCTAATCATGCAGAATCACAGGTATGGTCCTTTAACCAACCTGCGGTCCATATAGCTAACCAGTATTTCCCAACCCACATCGTGAAAACACACCCGAGGCCATTGCATCTGGGCATTGTGATTTAACATATCTTATATTGCCAAAGCAAAACATACCTACTATAGGTTTGTCTTCAAAATCTACTACATTTTCAGAGATGCAAAGTTGAACACCTGTATTTCCCACTGTGCATGGCCGGTGATGCAGATGCAGCAGTGACCATTTTGAAGCATTGACGCATGGTGCAGCATTACAATGGGCAGCAATTTGCATATCATTTCATGTTGGGGGTATTAGATTAATGGCTTGTGACTGGTGTGATGAATACTAATTTACCCTTAAATCACATCACCGTTGAGACATCAAGAGCCTGCCCAACGGGCAAGAGAACAGCTGAGCAGCCAGACATTTTATAAGGTCAGCTAACTTCCCTGTAGCCAAGCCAAGATGTCTCCTTTTTGTGGTCATCCGTTCTAGCCAGTTACAGCGCTTGCTGTAAATGTTAGCTATTCCAGGGACTGTTGGCTTCCTTGTTAAGGGTATATAGGCCGACCACAGGCATTAATGCTGGCTCCATATACCCTAGCAGACAATAAAACCTGCTGATAGAGTCGGTCCAATAGCAGCGGAAGAGGTGGGTCTGATGAAAATCATAAATGTTGTGTTGTCCTCCCCCACCGGTTTGACACCCTGTGTGTCAGTTCCTGGTTTCAGTGATGGTTCAGCCAGCATTTGTGGCCGCGAGGCATAATGATTTTAATGTGCCGTGAAAAGGCTAGGCGGATAGGTAGGAGAGCAGAGCGTCATGCAGTGTTTTAATGTCGTCCGAGACTGTTTTGACTCACCCCAGCAGGTTGTGGAGCAAAACAACATGGCTTGCATGGTGCAAAGCAACAAAGACAAGGACAGCAGCACCAATCATCCTGATTTCCCCAGTCCTCAGAGGCAACATAAACAACATATTGCCTGACTGTAGCATTCCTATATTGATCAGGATTGGATTTTGTCTGGATTTACTTTCAAAGTGCAAATGTGTAGCAAAAATATAGGCCTATCCAGCATGCTGAAATGTAAAATGTCTTCTAAAGTCATCAGATTGCTTTAGAAATCATCAGGAATCTGAAAATAATAGCTGTTCCCTCATCATTCTTTTCACTGGGTTTGACTAATATGGGTTTTTGAAGGTCCGTAGGTGCACTAGTGTCAATTGTTTCTTATTGAAGCTGCGATAATTTGTGCAAATTGTCAGTATCTTTGAATCTAACCATTTCCATGCCAAAAATGCAAAAATGTACATGACTAGTAGTACTGTTACTACTGCTGCTGCTTTTGCTGCTGCTACTACTACTACCACTACTACTACTACGACAACTAATAAGAACAATAATAATAATGATACTAATAATAATTACAGTAAACATACTGTTTTTGATACTGATGTGAACGAAATCTAAACAAAACCTTTTATACAACTGCTTCATATCTATAACACAAGGTGACTGGCTGAAATCAGTATGCAGTAACACCAATATCCTTCCAATTTGTCAGCAATTTACTACATCGGTTTAACTTAACCTATCCACTTTCAGTCCAAAAGCAATGTGAAAATGAACAAGTGCAAGTCAGTCATTAGAGTCACGGTGTCCAAAAACAAATTAAAGGGAAAAAAAAAAAACACAGAGAAGTCAGTGACTTGTATGCAACTGGAGATACACACAGCAACTCTGCAAAATTACTGAAATGTACCGCAACTGTTCAAAAAAGTATGTCATGTCAACCATTTTACTAGTGACTATTTTTGCATTTGTTTGTTAGTTTATTTATTTATTCATTCATTTATTTATTTATTTTTCGTCCCTAATGAGCTCCTAGATCTATGAATATTCATTCCAGCTGATCAGGAATAAAGCCATTAAGAGTCAGTAATGGCTGCTGTCATCGAGCACAGCCAGTTAAGCTTGACTGCGTGATTCAAATCTGTGGTGATAACTGCATTATTTTATTCGAAGGCATTAGCCATAATAGCCATCTCACTTGAATTTCTAAACTCTGTGTTCCGTTTTTTTTTTTTTTTCATTCAACGTGAACATTTTTTCACATACAGCACAGCAAGCGCGCGTGTGTGTGTCACTTCATACATTCTCCAGAGAGTCGATGGCTAGCCAGGGAGAGAGAGAGGAGGTGGGGGGTGTCCAGGGGGAGCTGTTTGACTGATGTGTTTTGGGGGGGGTAGAGGAAGGTGGGGGATGTTTGGAGGAAGAGGAAGGGAGGGGAGCTTGATGGGAGGGAGTGATC
The DNA here is from genome assembly GCF_902150065.1 of Myripristis murdjan. Lineage (NCBI taxonomy): Eukaryota > Metazoa > Chordata > Actinopteri > Holocentriformes > Holocentridae > Myripristis > Myripristis murdjan. Next base: position 7,288,833 of record NC_043988.1, read on the forward strand.
TTAAAGGGAGGTGGGGAGGGGGGGGGCTGCTTTAACAAGCCCTAGATTGTTAGTGACAGGCAGATACTTCAACACTTAAAGTAGAAGGTTTGATTTAATCACAGAGCTGTCATTTGTTATTTGTCTGGCTTGCTCCGCCGAGGCCGTGGCTGATCAACTGCCTGGTCCCCAGAGGGCCCTTTCCCCCCCTGTAATGTCTAAATCCTCTGCACAAATTACAGACCGGCACCACCTCCCCTCCCTCCCCTTCCCTACTGCAGCCCTGCCAGGTTAGGAGATGACGGGTCGAATGTGGGAGGGGGGCGGGGTCAGCGGGACGTCAGCAGAGGAGGGCAAATGAGGGGAAAAAGGAGGTACGGTAGCTTAAGAGAGGGAGAGAGAGAAAGAGAGAGAGAGATGGAATGGCCTGAGGGCCACTAAAGATCATTAATAGGACTGTCAGAGAGCTTGCTAGTTGGTTAGCTTCTCATAAATACGGAATGAGCCCCTCCCTCCTCGCCCATTCCAGTTCATTAATAATGCCTGCTGCAGCTATTTTGTTGCATCGCACTTTGCACGGAGGAGAGAGAGGTGAACGTGGAGGAGGTGATTGAGGGGGGGGGTGGTGAGGGACACAAGGCCTCCTTTCCCCGCTCTCGCTGGTAATCCGATAGGACGGCCTCCCAAATTAGCAATGAGTCCCTGATACCACAGCACAGAGTCAATTAATCCCACAAGCGGTGAGGGAGATCGAACGGGGGCGGAGCCGTCGGGCATCGGTGATAAGAGAGGACGAGGTGGAGCGCTATCTGCTCTGCTCCTCCGCGACTATCCCGCTTGTCCCCTGCAGTCTTTTGCACGTCTTTGCCGCTCTTTTTTCTCCTCTTCGTTTTTTGGAGAAGAGACATAATTTACACAAATTCCAGCCCACCATTCTCTCGGGATCTGGATTGAGAGGGAAATAAATCACCCGATGGAGAGATAGAAAGAGATGGGAGTGGAAGGCTAGGGCGAGGTGGATGGGTTGTTAAAAGAGAGTGGAAGCAGGTTCAGAGGGGTCACCCTCCAGGTAAAAGCATTGCCTTTTAATTAGGGCGAGAGGATATGATTCTTTTATAAAGGCCAGGGGCCTGGGCACTGTTGAGGCTGATAGCAGTCAATGCCGCTCATTAACCCTCCCTCCCGCTCTCCGCTCTCGACATGACTCCATCTGAGAAGGCACAGATAAAAGGCTCAGCCAGGCCACAAATGACAGGAGGGCTTCTGGGTTTCTGCTCCATATACTCACTACTCCTCTCTCTCGCTCTCTCTTTCCCTCTCCTTTATCCCCTTCTTCTCTTGGTCACCGACATCTTAAGCCCCTCTGCTCCACTTGGCTTAGGCTGAGCTGGCTCCCTCGCTCCAAGGTGGGCTACCTTCCCTCGCCACAAAGCCGGGGGGGTGGGGGGGGAGAGGCATCCATCACACTACTTATATTACATCGGGGAGCATCTTTTCTTTCATTGTCACTTTCATCGTGGGGAGAGGGGCTGTGGATTGGTCTCTGTCTATTCGTTTGTTCCTTCATCACACGCGATATTTCAGACGCCGCTGATCAGATTTTGATGAAACTTGGGGGAATACTGCATCTCGCGCCTGTGCTGCAGCACCTGCGAAAGGTGTGGACAGGCGGACGGGTCAAAATAAAGCGGCGTTTGTTGCTGATCGGTCCAAAGGGAGACGACATGTTTAATGCTGTGTTTCTCCCTTTCTTTCTGTCTTTCCCGCCTGCTGTTTTACCTTTGTTTCTATCACTTTGTCTTTCTCCTTTTTTTTTTTTTTTTTTGTCTGTCCCCCGCCCCCATACGTTCCACGCGAAGAGCTGCTCTCAGCGCTCTCGGGTGTTTCCAGACATCAAACACTGTTATGAGAGTGATGGGAGAAAGAGAGAGAGAGAGAGAGAAAGCGAGACCGAGAGAATAGCGGGGGGGCAGCAGCCAAAAAAGCTATGATGCATGATTTTATTCATCCCTCCTTCCTGTTCCTGATTAGGGGCCTTTAAGCCGTGATCGATCGGCCCTCCGACCAGCCCCAAATCAAAGGCAGATATGTGCTGAGTGAGTGGGAAACACATGGAGGCTTTAGAGGCCTGTGGCTCTGGAGCGCACAGCAAGAGGTTGATTCACTTTCTGTAGCCCGGCCAGGGAATGAGGGGGGATAGTGGGGGAGGTGGTAGAGGGATGGTGAACTATTGCACATGAGGAACTCACATCTACTCTGATTGATAGGTATGCATCGGCACACACATGTACACACACTCAGGCAAACTCGAGCTCATGCTGCCTTTATTTTCTGTCATAAATGTTGAAATTAGGGGAAAAGGGGATGATACTCGCTTAAATCTGATATTTTGGAGGTATTTCTTAAAGGGGAAATGTGATCAATAGATTAAAACATCATTTATATGCCTCGTTTGTGTTCTCGTGTCTTCATTAACAACCCCAAAAAGACTTTTGTTGCAGAGTCTATTCGGTTAACATTTTTTGAATCCGATGTGCCAAGTTGTATTTATGACTTCAGCAATGTGGAAGCAGGAGCTTATGAGGAACGCTGAAAGCAGCGTTAGCCGGGACCACCTGGTGTTTGCCTGAGTTTTTGAGTTCCCGGCGGAGCGAAAACGAGACACGCACGCCGACGCGCGGATCGACCTGACCTCCCTCATCTCCTCCGGTCAATGGCAGCCAGAGTTACAAGCCATGACAGCATCGGCCGTTCTCGCAAAAAAAAAAAAAAAAAAAAAAAAAACAGGAAGGAGGGTGGAACAAGCGTGTTGAAACATCTCCTTGCTTACCGCCAAAACTCCCCATCCCTCTGTTTCCCACATTTTTTTCCTTCACCTCATCTACTCCTCCTGCACTCTCTTCCCCCACCCTCCCCCTCCCGCTGGTCTCCATCCACTTGAGATGTGCTCCAGCCTCCAAGAGATGAACACACTGCAAACAATTTATGGTGCCTCTCCGAGGAAGTCAAATCTGGCCTCCATACCTTCGGGACTGTTTTTCTTTTTTTTTTTTTTCCCCCCCCCTCCCTCTCTCTCTCTCTTTTGCGGCACTGCCAAAAGAACATTCTGATATGTAATCTCTGGCTGGAGGAATGGCAGACAGACACATGTGCACAGTGCACATTTGTTTTCCTGCTCTTGACCTACGATCGACTGTAGAGGCTGCGGAGAGAGAGAGAAAGAAAGGCTGCAGCACAACAGATGGTTCTCCTTAAGGAGCCGAGATGAAGCGCTTTGTGTTACAAGTGCTCTTTGGTCTTTTTTGAGACTCCAGTCGGTTCAGGCTCCCCTGCTGGGCTTTGCTCCAACATTCTGAGGGCAAAAGAATGCGCATGCATGCGCACATATACACACACAGAGTCGGGTTTCTGATGAATGGTCTCACCTGTCTCCCCGCAGTGACTTATTGAATAAACGCGGTTACAGTCAAGGCTAATGAATTGCCCCTGGAATTGCTCTGGAATCGCACTGTAATTATTGGTCTTATCATTTGACATTTTGGATGACTATGTTGGGACTATGACTTTTCCACAACTATTCAATATGACACAGGTTAGAGGGATTAGAGTGCATGACATAAGCTCTTTCATAGTTCTGCGGTCGCTGTAAGTAATGAGACGTATTTTATTCAGAATTGCTGTGGAACGTTCAATATCTATCTATCTACCTATCGGTCTAGATAGATAGATGTATAAACACAACACATGCAGTGTAGCCGTGCTGATTTAGAGTTACGCATTGCCAAAAGGAGAACACATAATCCCTCTAATTCACGTGTAAGCTTCCAGGTTGTCCACAAGAGGCCAAGATAATGTAAATGTAACCCACTTTGCCTATTGGAAGCAGCTGACACTCAAAGATTTAAAAGTGGGCTATTGAGTAATCCAACATTCCCATTATGGCGACTCTAATGCATGATCAGTGCACACGTCTTCCACCAGCAGCTTGTTAAGACTGATATCTGGAGCCTCCGACAGATTGATGTTGAATCTGAATAGGAAATGGAGTGCATCTAGCAGCCCGGGCCTGTCGCAGAAGAGAGGGAGGCGGGGTGGGGAGGGAGGGGTGGGGGAGCGATTGCCTCCCCGGCGGAGTGATGGCATCACTTCTCAAAGCGCACACGCTCGTGACAAGTAAACTGAAATCATCATTGATGTTATTTATTTTCAAATGCTCCTCGCTTGACAGGCGACATCTTGTTCGCCGCGCATCCCACGGGAGGCCCTGGTGCTCAGCGCCTCCCCGGCTCCATCACGCGCCGACAGCCGCTCGGTGCTGACACCAAAGCGGCGGGACTCGCTAGAGACTCGCTCTGGAATTTGTCACAATCCTGCGCCACGTGAAGAAAGACACAAAATGCACCCGGCTCCTTGTTTACACACATCCAGATCTGTCGCGACACTTGTCTCCCACCTCAACATCTGCCGCCGCAACTAGAAAACAAGAGACCGTGTTTGCCCAAGAAAAAGAAAGTCCGCTAAAGATTTGATTTTTTTTTTTTTTTTTTTTTCTTTTTTTCTTTTTGGTGCTGGATAAATGTCAACAAAAGTTTAATCTGTGGAAAAGAAAGTGTGCTGCAAATGCCAGAGCACCGGCTTCCTGTCTCTGTCTGATTCAATGCGATACATGGAATTCAGGAGTAAATGAACCTGTCTGTCAAAACAAAACTTTCACAATGCGTTCCAAAAGGCACATCACATGCCGGCGAATTACCGTTACTGAAGTCATTTTACCTCATCAGGCATTTACTCTGATATTGACCAGTGACTATGTAAATAAGTTATTATGTTGTCTCTGCCTATTATATTTTATATCACGCACCTCTTGTTACCCTATTTTTCCAATGATAGCGCAGGTTTTCTCTCGCCAGCTTTCCGCTGTAATCCATCACAGACATTAGATCATAGCGGCGGCTCCAACTACATGATTCCATGTTACTAACAACATTGGCCGGCACTGTCTATCTGTGCACAGTCAGGCTCAGTGTCTGTGTATGCGTGTGTGTGTGTCTTTGGCAGCCTGGCCCATCCATTCATGTGTACATGGCCCCATTATCAGTCAGTGGCTGTCTGAGCTCAGGGGAGGCGGTGTAGATGAAGAAGCGAGCGTGGCGGTGGGCAGGTAAACCAGCCGTGAGCCAACACCAGAGCCCAGATCCCTCGGCACAGCCCTGCTAAAGGAGTCCATTTGTCAAACGTGCCTCCACTGCCGCCCGCCAGGGAGTGCATTACTGGCTGGGGCCCCTGCAGGGACTGGTCCTCTGCCTCACAGCCACGCTCGCTCACCAGGCCGGCCGCCCAAGGTGCTTTCTCGCAGTCAGCGGTGACCAGCCCCCAGCCTGCACTCACTCGATTGGCTCATTAATAAAACAGCCTCCACCCGAGAGCAGGGGACATGCTCCAGCGCTCTGGACATCGCTTTCTCCAGCTAATGGGCCAGCCGGGAGAGGCCTTTGTCCGCACCCGGCTCCCTCACATCCTTCAACGTGTCAGACAAGACAATGCAAAGGGAGGGATGGAGGCCTTTGAATGTGTAAAGCCCAGATCATGTTGTGTGTGTGTGAGGCTGGAGCTCAGTATTCACTGTAGACCTCCATGTGTCTCCAGTATGGGCAAGTGCCGAAGCTTTGCTCCATCAATCCCATTTAGCCTCACTTGGCCGGGCCTCCTCCATTGTGTCCTCTCTAAATGATTATGGACTGGCTTGTATGTGCCATCACCATAAAACAGATCTACACATTCGGAAATGATTCTCACCCCCTACCGCCTACGCCCGCGCTTCCTCCTACGTGGTTTAGGCCCAAAACAGTGTGAATTCAGCCACTTTTTCCTTCTTTCTATTCCTCCTCCTCTCATATATGCAGAGCTTGGATAGAGTCTGCCCTGATTCACAGTTTGACTCCTGGGGGAAAAACGAGAGTTTTGTTTGTGTTGTTGTAGGATGTAAATCTAACGAGAGGTGGAGATGGAGCACTATGGCTTATGGATCCCCGAGGGGTCCTCCCTAGCCCCTCACTAAATAAATCTGAATTGAAAATACATATGGAGCCGTAAACCGTTTGCATAAAGGAGCGTTTGTTCTCCTCGAGGAGAGTATCATATTTACTGGCTCCACTGCTCGTCTACCGGATCCCACCCTCGGCACATTAACACGAGCGAGACACGGGAGAGCGAGATGCAGTCGGTGTGCATAAAGTTCATTGACGGGAATGTTTTCGTGTGATGTATCAAGCCAGAGCCCAGGAGAGGTGGCTTTGCTTACCGATGGCCATGTTTGAATCCAGGCGGTCTACACCTTCTGGAGCTCAAGAGTTGGATTCCCCCTACAGCTCCAAAGGGAAATCTCCAGGGGACCCAAACCTGGGGCTGTTTAGAGAGCAATTTAGTCATCGCTATTGCCATAGATTTCAACTTCCTGGAGAGAGAGACAGGCGAGTGGAAAAGGGCAAAATTGGTACCATAATATTGCCAGACACAACTCACGGGGCGAGGTGGCTTTCCCTAATTATTAGCTTAAGGAAACAGCCTGGAGATTTATGAATATCCCCAGGTGACTTGGAGCAGCCCTAGTCACTTCCATATGTGACCCCGAGGCTGAGCGGTTGACAGGGCCCTTCCAGGCCGATTAGGCTCCCAGGCTCTAGCTGAGAGGCCAGCCTTGTTGGCAGCTGGGGGCCAGGGGAGCGTAGCCTCTTGAGCTCAATTGGTAAAGATCACAGATGTGGAGGCCCAATGAGGGCAGCTTGCTGCTGGGTTACCTCAGCTAGTGAGGCCCTCCTCCTTGACACTGGGTTTACTGTTACCCTCAGTTCCTTGAAGAGGAAATAACAGAGGCGCCAATTAAAGCTTTAAGACATTAAATAAAAACCCTCTGTTGTTGCCTTTAAAACATCCCAGTTAATGCTTGTTTGTCTTTACGATGGAGCCCCAGTCAGCTGCCATTCCTCTGCTTTCTATTAAAGTGGGATCGAGTGGTTTTGTGTTGAGGTTTTTTTTCCCCCCCTTCCCCTTCTACAATCCTCTCCCCGCTTTCCAGCTCGTGGCTTGATTGCTGTATAAACAACCTTTTTTATTACTGAAATACATACTGTTAGAGGGGAGGAAGTCCAGATTTTGTAGACTTTTGAGGTAGTAAACAACTTACTTCTGTGAACATCCGCAGGCTATAATGAGCACACAGTCTGTACTGTTTAAGTGATTTTGCCAATCAGAATACATTTGCAAACCAAAAGGCTCCCCTGATAAAAGTCTCATGATAAACCATGAGACATCCTGATGTTTTGAAGGTCCAGTTTAATGAACCAAGCCATTTCAGGAATCCTTGGAATCTCAAAGTCCTTCTCGAGAACGCATGGAAAGCATACAGACTTTAATGCAGATCGCAAAGAATGAGCTTCGGGAGGAAAAAGTAGATCCCAGCCGGTACTCTTTAAAATATTCCCGCAGTTGTTAGCAAGGTCCAGTGTGGGCTTTAGTGCTTTCAGCGAAGTTACAGTGGTTGAAATTTTTTAAAGAATTTTTGTGCAGGGATTTTTTTTTTTCTTTCTTCGGTTAAAGACTTTTTATTTAGCCACACAGTAAGATGCTTTTGTTTTTTTCCCCCTTTTTCTCTGTGTATATCAGTTCACAGTAATGCAGCACAGCATGCATGCACTTAGTTTGGGCATTTGTGTGTTATTGGATTTAGATAACCTGTAAAAGTGTCTCACTGTACAGAGCTAGATTTTTTTTTTTTTTTCTCCCCGTGTCTCGCGGAAAGGAAATGATGAACTCAATGAAATTATATTCATTTCATGTTTGAATAACAAACACAATGGAACTCTTTGAGGTTGAAAATGGAGGAGTTTTTTTGTATGCAGTCACTCTGTAGTCCAGTGAATGAAGCACAAGCAAGCAGGAAGTTATGATGGACGCCCCTGCAGCGGGCCTACAAAGGCACAATGGAACAAAGAAACAAAAGACCAATATGAAACTGATGTCAGAGGCTTTCAGCTTCTGTCTCTGGGGCTCTATCGCTGTAATTAGCAAGGAAGGCCCTTGCCCTCGCAACACCCGTCCATCAACCCCCCATCCCTGCTGGGGCCTGGCAAGAGGAGGGCCGGGGCAGCTCACTGGGGAGAGTGGGAGGAGTGGTCGTCCAGGGGATGTCCCAGGGGAGAACGGGGTTAGAAGTCATGGCAGGCTTGTGGCCAGATGAAGCAGGGAGCCGTGATGAAAAGAGGCTTTTCTGGCATCATGGCTGAGCTCCCTCATCTAAAGTGCCTAATCCATATTAGTTGCACAAAGGCCCTACAGATTAGAAGAAATCATCATTGAAATGACTTTAAACTTCTCAATTTTTGGGGGGAACGTTAATAGCCCAGACAGAATGTGCTTTTACTCCGAATTGCTGAGGAGACACTTTCTCCTAAGGTTCTTTACAGGTTAAGATATTCAGGTTGAGATCCTTAACCTCTGATGTGGAAGCCATTAGTTTGGAGGGCAAGGGCCGTCTGGCTAAGAGTATGGGATTTTGGGTTCTGACGCACACAATTATGTGCTAAAATGGAAACCACCTGACTGGTGTTAATGTCTTAACTCCTTCGCAGTGGCTCTTCCACACGGATTGAGTTTTAATAATGAGGCTAACTGTAAAATATATGTCTGGTCACTTTCCAGAGTCTGCACACAAAAACACAAGGTATACACAGGCGAAATCTGTGGCCTCAGTTGGACTATACTTGATATAATAACGAGTTGTGATTGAATAAGTCAATTTTCTGTTGATGTGCTGCAAGTGGCTGAAATCTAATTTGAGTCATTTTCTAGACTTCGTCACCATTGATTTGTCATTAGCTCTATGATATTACAGAAGCCTCCTCATGCATGCAGCATAAAGGACGTATTCTTCAAGGAAATGTCAAACATGCCGTTGGCCACCAAGGGAAGTTTATGTGAAGAGTTGACTGATGAATAGAGGGATTCACAGGCCTTGAGCTTGGCATGGCCGTCCGTTCGCTGATTGAAGTCAAGAAATGCACGGGCTCGGATGGGAGGCGGCCGCCGTCCTCCGGCCGAGCCCTGCGTGAAATTTGACAGAATGGCTCCATTTTTTCGCCTCTCCCCTCGCCCGGCTTCGGGACTCTCGTCTCACCTGATTACAATTAGCGGACTTGTCGTGTGTTTACCTTGAGTTTTCCATGCAGATTGGAGTTCCGAGTCAACTCTGAAGTTCGCCACCAGTTCACAGAGGAGATCAGTGTAAACAGCTGGCCCCTTTCCCCATAATTTGATTTGAAATCTACTGTCGTAAATTTTATTTAATGACAGTAATGTGATATTCCTAACTCAATTCATCTCATTTGCTTGCTGTTGATTTGTTTTATGCAAGGGGGTTTTTTGCCAGTTTTCCTGTTTCACGGAGGCTTGTTTCCTGCTCTAACTTGCAGATATTATTAGATTATTCAACTCCTCCTTGAGTTAGCTCGCCTTAACCACATTCAGGAACCGAGCGTATTCATGGACCCGTTGAAGCGGTATTACTCGGCAGACATTCACACGGGGCGTCTCGAAGACAACACTTTGTAATCACTTTCTAAGGCTCACCTACTCCATCAGCCATCCTTGGCTTTGAGATTCTTTGTTTGCAACACGTCTTCAGTCGAAGTCTAAAAATGGGCCAAGGTCACAGCTATCCAGAGAAAGCTACAGCTTATTCTTTTTTTGTGAGGAAGGAATAGGCAGCACACACAGAGCGAAGAGTGCAATGTTCCTGTTCCACATCCCCTGTGAGACAAAACTGTGAATCAATAAAACTGCACAGGGCATAGTTAATCTACCCACCACCATCTTAGCCTCTATTTTGAGCATGAGGGAAGCCGGCAGCCATTTTGTTTTCCTGTTTTGCTGAATGGCTCTTGTGAAAAGCAGCCGCCTGTGCATGGAGTTAATTAAGCCATAGTTTTAGAGCCGTAATTGATTGAATCATAGAGTCATAATAGAAATTGCGGGGCCCCGGCAGCTGTGTCTTACTGAATTAAAACCAGTGGCATCCTCTGCTGGTGAAAGGATATGTTAATAAGGCCTTGAATGCAATCAGATTTTGTTGTTTTTGTCCTTTTTTTAAGCCTGGGTGCTTCTTTTTTTTTTCCCCAACACTTTTCCTCAAGGGGTCTTATTATACACTTCTGTAACACTAGAGAGTTAGTGTGCAACGTAGTGGGAAGCCAAAAGACCCTCCCCCTAGCTCCCTTAAATCTGTCAAAGCATCTGCCTCATCCACCCTGGCAAATCCTTTGACGTGTGGGGCTAAAGAGCAAGCCTTGTATCATTCATGAATGCGGGTGGATTTCCATATCTGACACTGTGCTGGCTTACTGCTGGGAGCACTCGTGTCCACATTCAGCCCTCCACCGTGAAATGCTGCAACATATGGTGACCAGGGGACGCGGCGTTACGCGCACAACTGCAGACGAGCACACGGACTTCTGCATTTGTAGCCTTGGTCTCTCCCTCGCCACTCTGTTTCCTCTTTTGCTCTCGCGCACCGCTAAAATTTACATGAGGACATTCACCCCGGCGTGCACATACAGTTGGAAAAAAATAACGAAAAAGCAATTTGCATGCATGCGCAAGGAATATATATAAAATGTGCACCGTATGCCCTCTGTGGTCTCCGTCATCGCCGTCTCTCTCCGGTTTGCTCTGTCTTTCCCTCTCCCACTGTTTCCCCCTCTATTCCCAGGCTGACCCTATCTCTGCAGTGCTACAGTACAGGGATGTAATGATGAGAAATGGAGTTATAATGCCAGTTGTTAAACCTCAGGCCGCACAACAAATGTGCTTCAGAGACCCTGCATTTGTCTCTGAACGGATTAGGTCTTTGCTCTGATAACCCTATATTTAATCTCACTCCAGCCTCTGCCGGCAACTCGGTGCTGCTCACAATAACAAATACTCTGTCATTTTCCTCTCCATACGCCTCGAACCGTCGGCGCACCTGAACTCGCGTGGTGTCTTTGTTTGCCCTTGATCATCTGTTGCTTCATAATGTAAGAAGAGCAGGGCGTAAAAAATACTTGTTTTTCAGCGTGTGTTTGTTACCTCTCCGACTTGGCTGTGGATGTCAAGACTTGCATTTTTTTTTTTTGAAACAGCTCGTCTAGATTGCTTTGTTAGTTGACATGGCTTTCGCCAGCACCTGGAAGCCATTGTTAAACCTCCTCTGTCTTGTCGCCTCTCAAACGCCTTCTGTTAACTCAGACAAAATCTATTTCTCCCAACAGCTCACTGTCTCCTTATTACTTATTGTCTGCAAGTCGCCACGTGGCCCAAAGCCTGCTAATACTTCTTAATGGGAAGCCAGGGACTGTAGTCTTATATTTTTTCTTTTCATTAGCATATTTTACAATTATTCTACATGCCATTCCTGGGGGCAGTACAAAATAGCATTCACTTATCATCCCCCAGAGTTGCTTCAAACTTCTACTCTTTTATTTGACGGCGACAACCTTTGAGCACCTGATCAGGCGGTAATGGCAGTTCCCTCCAAAGTGCCACAGATTATATGGTTATTATTCTCAGAGAGCGGGAGAAGTCATAGAATGTTAATAAACTGGTGCCAGTCTGTATTAAATTATCAATGTGCATGAAAAATTCATCTCCAAACGTCTTTCACACTTTCCGAGTCGGCGCGCAATTCACTTTTATCTTGTTAAAGGAATGGAAATTTTATTACAAGGGAAAATAACACCACTTGTTTTTCATTTTCCGTTTCACATTCCAAGCAGCGGGTTAGACGTGAGATAGCTCTGATTATTGAGAACGCTTTCAGTGTTCACGCATAATTTCATGCGGCTCGGTTGTCCTGTCTGTAGCCTCAATAACTCAGGACCAACTGGCATGGCTGTCCTCTCAGAATGCCACACTGCAGCGGAGCATATCAGATGTTGTTATTGCGGGCACCCCGCTAAGAGCCCATAAATTACTTGCTAATCTCAGTTCTCCAATTTCCATCTTTTTTTTTTTTGTCGGTGCAAATTATACCCTGGTGGAGACAAATCGACGACAAGACCACACAAGGCTGCACCTTCTGTTTTCATGTTTTCTAGACGAGAGCTGCAAAGTGTAGTTTTTGCTTCCGTCAATCTTCCCAACGGCTCAGGAGGAGGGGAAATGAAGGTGGTGGGTCCATAAACAATTGTGTATCGAATAGAGGATCTAGTTTGCACATTTTCTCCTGCCAGCGCTGTGAAGAAGATAAAGAATGTCAAGGTGACATGTGCATGCTCTTTGAGGGAGAATAAAGACGGCAATGTCCTTGCTGATTCTATCAGTGGGAGCCATTCTTTACCTCGCTCATTGGAAGGAGAGGGAGTCGGGGAGTGAGGCCGGGAGGGTGGGGGCTGTAGTGGGTGGGGTGGGGTCGGGGGGGTTGAAAGCCAGAGAGAGCCTAACATCCTTCCTAGAGACGCAAGTCCAACGCAACACTGTTATCAGCTCCCAACTGCTTTTCCACCACCAATCAATCTGCAGTGTTGGGCAATGCAAATGGCTGCAGCTAGCCCTGGGTATTCCACCATCAATGGAGAGTAATTATCTTCGGCAACAACCAATATTGGATTGTTAAGCCTCGGGATAAGGTAGCCGGCAGAGCCTTCAAACAGTCACTCACCTCTGCGAGCTTGAAGGCTGATGGATGGATCAGCTGGGACTACCTGCTGGAGGGGCTCCCGAGGCAAACTAGCTGAGTTACCAGCTCTCATCTCCCTCTGCCCTAGCAAAGCAGCCCTTTGAATCCCAGAGAAAATTCATTTTTAATGTGCCTGGCGGAGGGCACTTTTTGTTCTACATCGCCTCGATCAATCAGGACGGCTTTTCATGTCGAACAGGAACCTCCAGAAACATTTGCCATGAGGGCTTTGATGAGCACAACTTTCAAGAAGGTTAAAAATGTGCTACGAGCTGCCTGACAAGCCCTATACATGTGATAAATTCGAAAATATGATTGCGGGGAGATGAAGACTGCACATAAGTGAAAATCCATTACCAGACCCTGAATTCATCTCTGCATAATATCCTATTGAGCGTTTTGTCTCTGTATCTTATTCCGTCGCTTATATCTCTAGAGCTCCTCTATTACTATAAAGTCCTTTGCTTTAAGTTGGGTCTCCTGAGAGTCCTTCAAAGTGTCTGACATTCTCTGGCCTCCGTTCTCAGTAGCGCTACTTGTATTCTCAAGTATGCTAGTGCTCCAAATGGATGACCTAGAAATGTTGTCCGTATTTGAAAGATGGGAGTTACTGTATAAGGTGCTCATTCTCACATCATTGGTCTAAGCTACTCGAGCCCCCATAATGAATAAATCATGGATTCTGCAAGGCACTCTCTAGATAGAAATTACAATGTACAGCTGCAGAAAATAAAATGGAATAAAACATGACTCCGTTCCGTTTTGGTGGTGACAGCCTATGTTGTGCCTCTCCACCATCATTACTAGTAATGGCGAGGATTCAAACTAGAGATAGTCGAGGCTCAAAATGATTGTGCAGTTTGCTAACTCTAGAGGTAGTTAGCGTAACGACCCAGGGTTTCTGTTTAAATGGACGATTTAAACTAATAACAAGGAATGGTAAGGATTCAGACCTCGTCGTCACTAGGCTACAGGCTTTCATCAGTGCTTGGAGCTTCATGAGGAGGATCGAAAGACCGAATTCCCTTCTCACTGTAATCCTGAAATCAGCGACTCAACTAATGCCATCTGGCTTTGTTATCATTCAGTTTCAATGAGGGTATTTGTTCGTGATAAAGTGTCAAATTAAGCAGGGTGATGTGCCGTTAATAGCAAGAATGTCCTTTTCCAATAAATGCTCGGTTAGTGGCATCATACTGAATTTCACTCACCATGGTCGATATCAGCTGATGTGGAACCAACGTGTTTCGGTACACTCTCTTCTGGCCTCTCTTTACATGACAGCTTATACTGAACGCGCCTATTTTGGGAAACCGCCCGGGGAGGAGGGGCGTAGGCCAGCGTGCGGAGGGGTTGTATGCCGGATGCTGTTTCCACTAGGCAGATATTTGGACCAGGCCGCTAGATCCACTCAGTCAGTGCGGGCTTACCTGAGATTAACTGTTCTCCTGGCCGAGGCTGGCAGCATTAGCGGCCCACCGCTGAATGGATGTGAAGCCTAAAGCTGGCTGTTAAAGTGCTGAAGGACAGAAAATACACCCAGCCCTTCCCCCAAGGGCGATGTAGCGGTTAGGACCCCCACCTGAGGAACTATATGTACCCCCGCTGGCTTAAGATTGATTCCTGCCAGAACCTTCTCTCATGTATCCCTCTCAACTTTCCGACTGTCTCGGTGAAGGAAAAAAAATATATTGCGAAGAGAGGACTGCACGCTGTCCTTTAAAAAAACACTCACCAAATCCCAGCATTTACTGCCGCCTGTCTTTATTGGTGTTGAAGAGTAATGGGGAAACCCAGATACAATATGACCTTTAAGAGTGATGATGCCTCGCTGGCTTAAACCTTCATTGTTTTCTTTCGAGCGTCTATAAGGCGAGTTTCCCAGGATGCCCCGCTGTTCCAACATCTGCTTTTCTGTTCCATACATCTTCCTGGAATGTTTCCCAGGTTTAGCATCATATATGAGCTTCCATTTTGGTTGCTGGCTCTTCTCGGCTGCTTTTGGTAAGCTGTTATTTTCTAGGATAAACAAAACCACGGCCAATTGCTCGATTGACCAAAGTCCATTTTAGCTGTGTTTAACTTTTCCCCATTGAATAATTCCATTCCTGTGCCTTTCAACCTGACCCGTGTGTGCGTGTGTGTGCGTGTGTGTCTGTATTGTGCCCTATGTTTTTAAGGGGAAGTCTGTAGGCTTGGGGATGACCCTTAATCACAGTCAGCTGGGAAATAATTACAAGTCCTGTGTTTCTGACACAAACCCACAGAGTTCCTCTTAACTCTTATTGACACTGCATGCAAGCTGGTGCCTAACCTACACAAAATAGACACCCAGTTTGGGGGAAAAAAACATCATAGCGTATTATTTATCCATTTGCAATATTGTATTCATCATTCTTTGTAAAGGGATTTGTTTCACATAACAGAGCTCCCATTCTCTCAGGGGTATCTGTGGAGTATAACACAGCATGGCAGAAAGTAAACACCAATCTTCCACTTGTCTCCAGACAAATCCACAGGGAGGGAGTTGTAAAAGAGCCCCTTACTCTGCCTTGGCATTTTGCAAGCATAAGCCTCTTTCAACCTGACTTCAATCATGGTTAAGTTAAGCAGGTCGCAAGAGTGAACAGGATAACCACGGGGCTAACTTTGTAGGAGACGTCAAAGCTCTATCCTCCTCCTCTTAGCCTCGGAGAGTTCTCTTCTAAAGTACATTTTAAGAATAACATCTTCACTGTGGAAAAGGAGCAGATGGGCAGCCTTGCTCGGTCAGGACCGATGCCAATCCATATTCCCCAGGCCACTGTTAGAGTGAGGGTTTGAAGGAATCATTGCAGACTGGGAGGGTCAACAGGGAGGAGTTTACTGTTCTTTTCTCCCTTGAAAAACAAGCAAACAAACAACCAAAAAAAAAAAAAAAAAAATCATATCTGTATGTGATATAATGGTAAATAGTGAAAAATGATTACATCCAATGATCATTGTGAGACATTCCACCCACCATAATGAAAACATTTATATGTTGCTTTACTTTCAAAAATACATTTTCTGTATTTTCATCTTTGTGCTACTTACTGCCACATGATGTAGTATGAATTTACCTCAAATATTTTTTATCAGCCGAAGAGTGACATGAAACATGATGTGTATAAAAACATACTAGATTGGGATTTGGAACCCCCCAGTGTTAGATGGTTAATTTAGTTTTTATTCAGCTCCAATGAAATGAATAAATGCACTAAATGTGAAATGCAGTGTATGTCTGTGTTTTTGCCATATGGAAAAAGAAAATGCTTCCAAAAACCCGGTGACAACTTGCTGAAACTATTTTTAAAGGCACAAAAGCGTGGAAATTGTTGGGGGAAAAAAATAAATCTTGGGTTTATTACTGGGAATGGTATAACAAATCAGATCAAACCCTCGTACATTGATTGCTCTGGTCTCGTCCTGTCCTCATTTTCAGCAGCGAGTCTACACACCACACACACAGAGACACACACACACATACACACACACACAGAGCGAGAGCGAGAGAGAGAGCGAGAGAGAGAGAGAGAGAGAGAGAGAGAGCCTGACGCGCAACGCAGCTCAGTCTCTCTCTCTGTTGCGCACGGAGAGCAGGTCGGAGAGGAGCGGAGCGCACTGCGTTTTTCGGGACTTCTCGTGTTATTTAACGCGTCGGGATCTTGTGGATAACCGTCAACTGATGCACGTAATGCGTGAAAGCGGCTCTGCGCGACTCTTGGATTTCTATTTCGTTTTGTTTTCTGCTTGAGATCGGCTGATATTTTTTGGGGGATCTATTGTGAGCGATCTGTCATCGGCGCTTTCACCATTCGACTTGGGATCCTAAGAGCGGTGCTCTGGCTGGACAAAGATCCACTGTTTTCCCTCAAGGAGCCCGAATATTTACCACCAGAACTTTGATGAAGTGAAAGAAACTGATTTTTTATACTGTTTCCAGATGGTTTGACAGCTTTTCCCCTCCGCGGCAGACGGGGAAAATACGCTCGGTGAAGAATTATTGTTCTGGCAGGTTATTCTGTGTTGTGAGTTTTACCATCGTCTAACCACCGGACATTTTGTGTTCCCAAATTGGATTTAATCCCAGTGAGGCTGGCTTGAATGTCTTTGTGAATCCGTATTCTTATTTCCCCCAGTCTGGGTGATTTGGATACCCACCGCGACCGATCTCAGCGCATTCGGACTCGGTAAGGTTTACCCCGACGCTGGTGTTGCTTTCATCGCTTTTCAGGCCACATATTACAACGATCAGAATTAATATCCACGACTGCTATCAAAAATGAACCAGTATTGTGATGTGAAAGGTTGTTCATTGTTGGATGTTTTTTTTTTTTTTTTTTTTTTTTTTTTCCTCGTGTAGCCGCTTTCCGCCGGTGGCAGGCGCATTTTCCTTTCCAACGAGGCGTCCTGCATTCATTGTAAGCAGACATGTAGTGGAGGGTAGAGAAAAAATACTACAAAAAAAATAATCATAATAGAAATCTAAAGTCACCTTACTCGCATGCATTTCTAAAATAGAATTTACACACATTTGTAAGGAATGGCGTAAATGTGTATACGCAAATCCACCAAATACATCATGGTAAAACTGATGGAAGTTACGTAAAATATTAAAGGAAAAAATCGCAAATTGATGCTTTCTGAAAATAGAATCTTTTTTTAATATTGGGGCTGTGATGCCTTGTGATGATAGCCGACTGTGGGCTAGAGTTTTATCCATTTTATTTATTTTAGTAGCAGTTGTATTTAATATTATTATTTATAACTACTGTTTGCATTTATTGCGCACTGCAATTATTTTTTTTCTTACTCAACCTGAGGCTGTTTTACATCCGCCCGCCTCTGTTTGGTTAGTATAGGTGGATTTGCTAATCCACCACGCACGACATTGACACGATTTTGAGTTTGTCCCGTGTCTGACTTGTACTACCACGGGAGGAGCTGTTTAATTAGGTTTTGTTCCCCCATTGCGCCCAAGAATCTCAACCATCAAGGTTATGCAGGATCACATGTCGCCCTATAATATTAGCTCAGCACTTGGCCCCTTGTGATACAAGTCTGTCACTTTGCTTTCATTTCCCAGAAATCACAATGCATATTGTCAACGAGCCCCTGCCTCTGCACAACAATATTTCTATAATATATATATCCCTATAGGGAGCTATAGTGTGTGGCAGCCCACTCAGGAGCGCTTACAGTGACCTTATCCTACTTTATGGCATTTTTCTGCTCTCTGTACTATCAATATAATATTCCCATAGGGACTTGTAGTGTGTCTGTAGCACTTAACGAGCCACAGTGACCCTGTTGTAAGTTATTGTATACTTAGTCTCCTTATGTATCATTATTAAATGAATATACACCACAGCTTATCTGTAGAGCTCAATGGTGAGCTTTTAGCATTTGGAATGTCTGTCTCCTATGGTGTCACCATAATATTCCTATAACACTTGTGCAGACACTTCAGTCTAAAATGTGTTGCAGAATTTCTTTTGAAAGGTCATGCATTGGGGGAATGATGCTGCTGGGTAATTTATTTATCCACATGGTTATATATACATATAAAAAAGGTTTCATTGCAAAAATCCTTTATTTGGTATATTACTGGATTTTTCTGTGTATAGAAATATATACCGCATGTCTTGCTGCATGGACAGAATAGTGGTTATGGTTTTACTGTATTATCTAAAAGCAATAACTAATAGAATTAATTATTATTCAGTTGTATATTGCTTTTTTGTAATATTTATTGTAGCTGAAACTGATGTGGATAGGATTTGCATTTTGGAAATGGCTTCAATTTGGGAAGAAATGCGTGTATGCCCCCCCATATTTTTGCTGGTGCATGCTGTATGCTTTGTTATACCTGTCAGTCACTGTGTTTTGTTGGCTGCCAGCTCCAGATAGGCTGTGTTGGAAATGCCATTTTATTCTCATCAGGGTTTGTGCAATAGCAGCACTGTAAGTGATGTGGTCAGTGATGAGGTCTCTGTAAAATATTGTCTCAGTCCATTATCTCTTGTTACTGAGAGTTACCTCTGCGTGTCTGTGGGCTTTAGAGCATATGACATTGTAACACCTTTAGCACACTGACTCTTCAACCCCATACCTCCACCACCTACATATTAAAATATGTATCTTTCTCCACTCCCCACCACCTATCTGTAATCTACTGCAGATGGGGCTCTGGAATTAGCTTGCAAAAAGCTCTCTTATTCCTATCTTCAAAAGCCCATTTATCTCTAGCGGAAAGCTGATAAGAGACAGGCCTGCTTGGCAAACGTGATAAGAGGGTGAAAAATCCTCCAGCTATTTGTAATGTAAGAGTTCAGGCAGATCACAGCTGGGGGAGACATGACAAACCCAGCATCATGAGACTAATGCCTTGTGCCCCCTGAAGCCTGGATATGAGATAGAAAAAGAAATGGAGATTTATTCTGGATCTATGTGTGAACTCAGAAGCGAAAAATGAGCTAGATAAACGCTCAAGAAAATAGCCTGAGCATTTGAATGCAATAATATTGTGTTCCCAGTGGTGACGGTGGTGCCCAAAACCTCGGAATACTATCAACTGGCATTATAAAGTATCGCTTTAGCCAGCTAAGCTGTTTTGAACGTACTGCTGTCTAGATTAGTATTTGCAACAATCTGTGAAATAAAGTAGGGAGAAAAAAAAAACATGTCAGTAAAACATTTTGTTGATGCATTTGAGGTTAAAGCCGTGCTTAGGGGAGGAACGTGCTTTAAAAGTATTGTAAATCCCAACTGGAACCTGTCTGGAATGTGGAGCTAATCCAAATTGGCTTACACTCCAAGACTTTAGCTGCCCACTGCGAGAAGCTCCAAGAAATATGGAAGTGGGTTGTGCTGTAGAATTGCAAAACAACTTGCCACTCATCCTGTAGGCCGGTTGAGGCCAGCAGCAGTGGGCAACAGCAAGAGCTTTCTCATCTCTGCCCTGATGTTCTTGTGATTTACTGGAAAGGGAGCATGATCATTCCTGGTCTTTGAGTATCGCGGCTCCACTGCGGTGAAGGGGATGGATGTTTCCCAGGTGCTGATTCGGTTTTCTGCACGTCCAGTAAGACCATTCCATCACCCATAAAGCACATCACATTTCTCGTACCATCCATTTTTCAGCACAAATAGTGTGCTCATATTCAAGCTATAATGCTACATTAATTGTATTTATTGTAATGCGCCTAACCTTTGTGAAATCCAGTCTGTGGGAAGCAGGCAGCTCTCCCATACGCAGACTTATGAGCCGCAGGAGATGTGGATTGTTCCGAGGACATGTCATTACTGTATAACAAATGACACATAGCATGTGATGTTATTCATACTTCAAGGACACTCCCTGAACCCCACCACTTGTGGGCCCACAGTGGGAGATGGAGAATTTATGCTTGTCCCTGTGGCACTTGGATCTACATCTTAATCCTGACAGGGGACTTGCCATAAAGCACTCTCTCTACACCGAAAGCAGAGGGAGACCTTACAAAAGAGGAAGCCGGCGTGCAGTGAGGCGTTTGGCAGGCTCGGCTTTTAATGCACACTGCAGAGATGTCTCTGTTTTTAACATTTAAGTTATAAATAACGCAAAGGGCCGCACAAGGCCAGCGGCTGTAAAGGGACGTGGAGGTGTTGGCAAAACAAAATACATTTTTTTTTTTTTTTCCTCCCTTTTTATTGCACGGCGGTTCCCTCAGAGCCGGCTGTGTTATTAACTGCGCCGGACAGCAGGGGATTTATGTGCAGGTCCAAATGGAAGTGACCAGTGACCTTTCCTGTGGCGTTAGCCAGCTCTCAAACTGCCAGACAATGGACTGCTTCAGCAATGAGCCGCAGCTCTTTGTCCCTCATCTCTTCCTATCTGATGTTATTTCCTAAATGTGGGCATCTGCTCGCTGAGAGACCCGAGGCTCATGTCCTCTTTTTTCCGTTTTTTTTTTCTCTCCCTCCGCTCGAAATGTCAACCGAGTGCCACACAAAGCAGCCATCCAAGGCCTTTTGAATACCTCCAGGTACTGCTGAAGTCATAGGTCAGCCAGTCACTCAGTCAGTGGGTAATGTGTGTTTCATGCTCAAGGCGTAATGCGGTGAGCTCTTTTGCAAAGGGCTGCTGAGCAACACCGCTCCTGAAAGGCAGGGCGGACGTGGAGTGGGTCATAGCGCCGGGGCCGCAGCGGCGTTCGGGGTCACTCTCCTGTGATGTTGTTATTGTTGTTTTCCCCGTCGTCCCCCCTCGACAAACAAGTCCCACTTCACTTCAAACAGCTGCCAAAGCCCGTACATATTTCAAAAGGGCTCTCTCTTTAATCCTCGCGGTCCTTCTGCAATTAGCCATTGACAGCAGCGCCTAGTGCGGTTGGTGATCTAATAGAGGAAGGGGAGAGAAAGCAGAAGCCCTTTGATTCGTAGCTAGTGAGCATCTCCTGCTCTCAGCCTGCTCATTGGGAGCCATCTCAAGGAGAGGTGGGGACACTTGAGCGAATTCCCTCTTTTCAACTTCGCCGACCAGGGTCAACCTGTAATTCTGGCAGCTGCATCCTCCCCGCACACCTAGGAACCCCCCCGCCGCATCCCTAAACAGTGCTTCCCTCGGAGCAGGCCGTGTCTTTTGTTACCTTTATGAGGCGTAATTAAATGTGCGCGGCGTGGCACAGTGTTTGAGCAGGAACCCCAGGCGTGCCATTAGCCAGATGTGGCTGCTCAGTCCTTAATGATAGAGGAACAGAGGCGGAGGAGACGAGCCCAGGAGTCCTTCATCACGCCATCCCGAGGTGTCGTGTGGGCCTAATTGCCCCATCGTTTTGTGCGCCATGCGAGCCCCCGTGACACCTAGCTGCATGCATTCATTATGTAGTCTCCCAGTGCTACTCCAGGCTGCGGTGCTCATGTAGAACCAGAGGTGGGTGGTACGCTGCAGTTAGGCTTTTAGCCAGCAAGTATGATTCATGAGGGGAGGAGAGTTCTTAACGCCTTTGTTTTGAGCATCGCGTGCAAGTCGTGGTGTGATGGACGGTACAATGCAATGCATTAATGGGATATATCTGACTGAAGAGGGCTACATGCACCGCAGTCATGCAATGCTGTGTGGTGAAATCACTTTTTATATGGAGCTGCTGTTCAAGTGGTAGAATACAGATCATTATTTGCACTTTGAACGAGAAGGCATTCCAGACGCTCATTCGGAGTGCCCGCAACGTCTTCGTGTTTGACGCACTTTGTTTCCCCCGTTTTCCGAGAGCCCCCCCACATATTTTTGATCTGTTTCGCCGCAAAAAGCAATCAGCCGCGTCTCCGTCTCTTCTTTTTACGTCTCTATTTGTATTCCATTTCGGGGTTGGATCATTGAGTGTTTCCTGACATTCAGTGGAAGCTGTTGAATCCTGTCACTCTGCACTCTTAGCGTTGAGAACTGATGTACATGTCCTTGGAAGAGGGGCCAACTAGGAGAGTTAAGAAGCCACTTTTCTCGAAAACTACCTGCTTGTCTGTCTCTGCCTGGGGGCTTTGGAAGCGCTCAGGGATCAGACTGACAAACGCTGACTGATCGGCTCACATTCACACAGCGTTTCCTTCCAGCCTTGCCTGGGATCTTACCATTGAGAGTTCTCATATTTCTTCCTAAGCCCTTTCACTCGCAGTGTATTAAAGCCCCCCCTCCCTCCAACCCCCGTCTTTTAATCTGGCCCGCGTGTTTTTCCCCCTTAGTAAGCAGATTTGAGTCGGGAGCTTTAATTAGATGCGTCTTCTTCAGGATGCGGATGTGTCGGGTGGTCCGCGTGCAGCCTGGGGAGCGTTGGGTGGAAATGGGCCTACATACCAAACATACGGCGCCCTCGCTGGAAAGCAGGCCCCTTCGTTAGTGAGGAACTGACGAGCTGCCGCTCACATTAGGGTAATTAACACCGCCACAGATTGTGGAACAGCTGTGCAATTTAGCACTGTGGCAACACCAGCGAGTCAAGAGAGACTCTGCAAACAGAGGATGGCGATGGAGTCGATTCAGAGAGCGCCTCACTCAGGCCTCATCCAAGGTCTCTCCAGTGGCCAAACACAACACGTATCCTCAGCTACTCAGCAGAATGTCATAAGGAATCATTAAATTCGCATTATTAAATGGATTTTTGTAGTTGAACACTTAAGCGAAACAACAGAATATACTGATTACGAGTTCGACCGTCTTGGAAATGCACAACACAACAGGCTGTTGTAGAAAGTGAATTGTTCAGGCATTTTTGTTTACAGCCTGCAGTCAGTGTGTTTCACCGCCAACTTATTGTCATGCTGCTTTCTGAATCTAAGTTGGTCAACATGGTCTGTATCCATGGACAATTTACTGGAAACACCATTTTCAGGCTAGTCATCAACCTTGTCTATAGTTGTTGTGGAGAGTGGATGGGCCATGTGTAAAAAGCCTCTGCACTTTCTCTTCCCATGTAATTTAAGGCCCTTTTCATCTTGCTTTTCTTGGCAGTGTCTGGCTTGCCCCCACAAAACCAAATTATATGTGAGAAGTAATTAAAGCGTCCTGCTCTCCTTTTTGTTTCTTTTTGATTATAGTTAATGTGTACCATTCCGTCCTCCACTTTTATTCGCCTTGTTTTTTATCCGCACTGATCCGCAACATCTGGTTTTGGGTTTAACCATCGGGGAGTGGTGAGAGTGCGGCGGGGAAAAAAAACGCTAGTACACATGCAGTTTGAGCTCCAGTATTTCTCTGTGGATTCCAACCTAATTATTACTGAAAAAAAAAAAAAAAAAAAAAAATACACGCATCCTGTGATATTTGACTTTCTGTCATGTTACTAACATTTTAGAGTGACATCCCAAAGATGGTCGTTTGCCATGTAATGAAGGAGACTTATCATTTAAAACTTCCCTTGGGTAAACTAACTGAGGCTTAAGGGTTGTTTACATTTCTGTTATATTAGATAAGGGGATGCCATACTATTTGGTGTCTCCGACTTCCAGTCTATAGCATTGATTTACAATTAGTACGTTTCACATGGAAGGAGCAGACTAACAATACGGAGTTGTGCAAAGCTGATTTGAGTATCCTGCAGGGTTGAACCCGGTTAAGCCTCTCTCCTATTTCTCCTCTCCTTTCTCTCTCTGGCCTATCAAGTGTCAGTGACAGTGACATGCCCAAGGCTGTCAGCAGGCCATGTCCTGGCTCCCTGCTCCGTCAGAGAGCGAATGGAGAGAGCCCAGGGAACTTGTTAAATTTCTGCTAAGCTAGGCTATGCCGACTTTGACAAGAGACATTTCCTTCCTATCTCCCCTGGTCTTCTGCCGCCATCATCAACCACGACTCAGTGAGTGAACAGGGCACAGAGACGATGCAACGATAATAATGTGAAAAATGTCTATCTGCGGTAATGCCAGGTGAAGGCGAACGGACAGGCAGGCAGCCAGGCAGCTGCTGCAATATATTCTTGGAGGCTGGGCCAAGCCCCAACGGGCCTGTCATTTATTTATCTATCTGCAGTGTCTTGAGAGGTGAGGAGAGGAGAGATGGCAGAGGCTTCGCTCTGCCGGAGGGGGCTGGCCGACTCTTGAGGGATAGGAAATATAATTGGGCTGCTCTCACTCTTGGCTATGGCACAAATCAGACATTTCACCCCCCTCTCTCACCCACCCATGTTGCTTGCAGACATAGCTGAAGAGATGAGGCAGTGCTGGCCTTTCAGGCCCTGTGCAGGGAGGACCCCAAACAAGACTTGTCACTTGTGCTTACGGTGGCATTTATTTGATCGGAGGAGGTTTTTCTTCTCTCCATCCCCCAGCCCCTTCCTCACTCTGCGCACACTCTCCGACCGCCTCTCTCTGGGGCTTGGGCTGTAACGCTGGAGACCTGAGTGCACCTTGGCTGGAGTTATCATGAATACCAGTGTGTAAGGCAAATGACTTTGCTGTGAGGGACAGGCCACCTGTTAGTGACGGGGTGGGGGAGGGTTGACAGAACAAGTGTAGCTGTCAGAGAAACAGGTTCAAATCCTTCCCTGCAGGAGGGTGGGGGCGACTGGGGCACTGGAGCGCTGGCCCATCACCGCTACATAGGTCCACACGTACTGCCGCATTGTCAGCATGTGCCCCGGCGCGCTGGAAGCATTGGCAAGGTAGCATGAACCCTCAGAGACACCGAGTGGGATCTGTCAGGAAAGTCGGTGGGAGAAGCCGGTCCCTACTCCCTGCTCAGTAGGTTGTTTTTGTGGGTAGAGGGGCGGGGGTGTCATGCATGTACAGGATGGTGTAAGAAGAGCATTGAAGCCTGCAAGCACATCTGTTTCAGCTCCCCTAATTGTGTATGGAGGTATTGATCTGTGGTGGGTGGGAGGGCACTCTACCAGAAGCTCCGGCCTCCCCACACTGGCATCCCGCCAGCAGCCTGTCAATCATCGGGGTGGGTGGCGGCCTGGGCGGGGATCAGAGTATTGGGAGGGCAGGCACAGGGGTGCAGCAGAGCGTACCAGGTCTCCAATTATACATGGGGGGGGGTGGCATGGGTTGGGAAGGATGCCAGGCAGGTTCACAGGGCCAGCTGGGCAACCCCTGCTGAGATGCACCTGAGCAAGTCAAAAAAAAAAAAAAAAAAAAAAAAAAAAAAAAAACATTAATCGCAGAAACAGAAAAATGGGGCTGTTAAAATGTACCAGTCTTGACCCACAACTCCCCTGATTCCTCCAACAATGGTTGTGGATCCTCTCCTGACTGCGCCTCCAAACACTCATAGGCATGCTCTGAGGACCCTTGTTGTTAGGGAATAACAAGAGCAGCATGAAGAAGACATGCCTGGGAGCTAGGCTCGCCCACCCACAACCCCCCCGCCGCCCCCCCCCCCTCTTGCCTTCCTCATCCCGCTGTGCCCAGCCTCACAGCTTTTAACACTTGATTAAATTCCCTTCTCTCAGCTAAAGCTTTTCAACACTACAGAGGGGAGGAGAGAGTGTGGGGCTTGTAGAGGCATTGAGTTGTGGGCCGGTGAGGCAGCTTGTTGGCTTTTTTTGGTCATGGGATGCTGTGGGGATTTTTTCCTCCCCGAGTCCGGATCCTGGATGATGGGGCTTAGGGTTCCCTGGCTATATTATCCATCTTTTTTCCATCAGAGACTCTGTTTACAATGGCCTTTACCATCCAACCATGATGCCTCTTTAACGCCTACAGACATGATATGCAAACACATATCCCCCAATCGGATTTATTCCTACTCCGCTGAGCAGTGAATGGCATATGAAGGCCCCGGAGCCTGGGCCCACTAATCCAAGCATTCTCTCAAATGTGAGAAAGGGCTGCTTGAACACACAAGCTGCTGTCTTGACTCCATCTGTTAGCATATCTCCTATTCAAATACAGACAGGAGCCACCTGAGCCGGGTTGAGTGTCTCTTAATGCTCAGACGCTGAAATAAAGTCACGGGAAACGAAGGTTGCCGTAGAATTAAGTTTTTAAATGAAACACCTAATTAAATCAGTTATAAGCATTGCTTCGACACTCAGAGACAAGAGCAGGCGTCCTTTTGAAAGAGGAGACAAGTCAACATTTAAGAGGTAGTTTGAGAGCGTTATAGACAGGTTTGCTTTATTGACAGGAAACAGCTTTGTTAAGGCGATCCAGCGCTGCGGTAATGAGCTGTTTAACCTTGCCGTTTGCCGTTCACCATGCGCAGAAATCAATGCAATGCATAATGTACACACCAAATGACCTCATCGGAGCCAGGATACTGGGGGGTGAAAATGATTGGCCTCCGCATGTGAGTTCATGTCCTCTTTGCTCATTGAGCTCACACATAGCCCACGACTATCCAAGGAAAACAAAGCTTTTAACAAGTGCTAAGATATTCATTGTTGCCATCATGAGCAAGCCCCAGAAAAGAGTATTAGTGCTCCAGGGGAAATTATTTGCCTGTTGTTTTTTTCTTTCCACATGAATAATTGAAAGAGTTGCATGTAAGACAAAGTTGCATTTACTTGCTTCATTATATTTTAATCCAGAGCGAATGATGCTCTGCATATACTTGGCATGGCCGACAACTTTTAATGGTCCCCTCTCCAGCGATTGCTCATAAATCTGCTGTAGCCATGCAAACACATCTAAAATACCCCCACCCCATCCACCCCATCCACCTCCACATAGGCCTGTCCGGGTATTTGTGCAGATGGATGCCAGATCAAATTCCTCTACAGGTGCTACATCATAATCAGAAATTACTGCCTCTTACTTTTCTGACAAAATATGTCATGTAACATTTGAATGCTTTATAGGGCAGTTGCTGTGCACAGTAGTAATGATGTAGTCCTCTGGATTCACTGTAAGGTTGAATGCATAGTCCAGTCGAGTATTGATGTGGTATCACAAAAGTCCTTATACAGCACCACAAGCCATAGATTCCATAGGCTTCTGCACGTTATCCACGAATCTCCATTAAATTGCAACAGCGAATCATTGTGAAATTGAAAACCAGCGGTAACACGGCCATTGTCACAAGGTCAGGTCACGGAGTGGTATGCCGGGGTGATGTTACACAGTAAGTGTGAAGTCTAAAGCCGTAAGCTCTCTCACAAGGTCTCTGCAGTTGTCGCGTTGGCGTTAAACTCGCTTGTGCCGGATTCCCTAGAGGAGCACAGTTAGCTCAGCGCCCCCATCGCCGCCTCTGCTCCCAGAGAGCAAGGCTTCTGGCATGTCCCACCGATATGTCATCATGTTTATTTATACACGCCAGCCCCCCTCGTAAAGTCACACATCTGGACTGCCAATGACAGAAGAGCTGCAGAGCTGTGCCGTGTCATGAGAAAGATGTATGGGGAGTTTATAGCTCAGCCCACCTGCCTATAATAAACTCCCTTCCATGACATACCAGAGTCAGGACCCTGTCATGGATTCA
Source organism: Myripristis murdjan (assembly GCF_902150065.1). Classification (NCBI taxonomy): domain Eukaryota; kingdom Metazoa; phylum Chordata; class Actinopteri; order Holocentriformes; family Holocentridae; genus Myripristis; species Myripristis murdjan. The sequence continues at coordinate 7,316,435 of NC_043988.1, forward strand.
TGTCGACGAATAAAGACATCAATAAAAGGACAACGCCATAGTCTAAATAAAGGATGTGTGGCTGTGACGCAGCAGAGGGTATAATGTAGGTTGCTGGGGTGCCGCTTCTATTTTAAGTCCCTCCTGAAGCCTTGGAGCTCAGATCACTTAACCCAGTGAGTGCTAGCTCAAACACAACGAGCGATGAACGTCACAAATGAAGCCGCTCTCTTTCCCGAGTCTCGCTGCGTTTGGTTACGAAATGAGGCTCCATCCGTCGTGATTCTGACGCATCACGCTGAGGCAACATGGTACAGTGACCTCCTCCCGCCTCCTCCCTCTATTTATAAGAGCGGCGGAGTGGTGGAGGTATTTCTAAAAGGGGTGCTGCCCGGGCATTGGATGTCCTGTCCAACCCCCCTGCATGCGAGGCCTCGGAGAGCGGCTCGGGTTGCGGCTGCCAGAAACCCGAGTCCCGGTGTCCGCTTCAGAAGTAAATTCCACTTAATGTGCCGCATCCCTTTTCCGACATGACCCCGGGATTTTAGAGGTCCGATTGTGCTTTATATAGCACACACCGTGTCTGTTTGGATGTTTGAGTGGCGAGCGGGCGGCGGGCGGCGGGGCGGCGTTTGGCAAAGGGTGCCGGTCGTCCCTGCCCCCCATTTGAGTTTTCACTCCCTCCGCTTGCCACCTCCTCTCCCCCCCCCGGCCTCATTCCTTTGCGAGACAAGTGGCTGTATTGATCCTGAGAGGCTGGCCTACTTTCATGCTGGTGGCTGACATATGAGCGGGGGGGGATGCCGGACTGAATTCCTAAATCCCCCTTTGCCTCCATTCAGCTGCTGTTGTGGTTGAAGGGAGATGCCGTTACTGAACCAGCATCAACACATTCCCACCCTCCTTGCATCCCAATAAACTGTGAGCCCAGCGGAGTGCCAAAACCAGGAAAAGTCAGGGGTCATGAGGATCTAGAGCGCGCGGGGTGTGGGGTTTAGGAGCCCGTGGGATGCAGATTAGCATCGGGGAGGCTGGCGTGTGGAGCCGAGATCCCCTGCACCGCCGCCTGCTGCCCCCCCCCCCCAGCCAGCCCGAAACTCCCACTGGCATTAGCACAACATTTATTTGTGTTAGAGGGGAGGTGATTCATATTACTCAAAATCACTGGCATGGTCCGGGTGAGATGCGCCTCTTGCTGTGCATTTTTTTCCTCTCATTAAAGGCGTCCGCGCCCAGAGGAGCGAACCGGTGCCTACCACACATTTCCATGTGGTGCCAGCTCTGCCTTTTTTCTTCTTCTTCCTCTCTTTGTGCGCTGTCTTTCACTGCGGTAGAAATTCTCTGTGTGTGGGTTGAGGCGAGGGAAGGGGTCACAGCTTTTTTATCACTGCATTATTTAAGATCCGAGGAAGCCGAGTTTTTTTTTTTTTGTTTGTTTTTTTTTTTCCCCCTCTTAGCGAATTCTTCCAAGTCAAAAGCGCAGCGCCCGTCTTGAGAGAGGGAAAAGAAAGGGAGAATGTAACTTGCGTAGCCCGAGGTGGGCTATGACTCACCTAGACATTGTTCAGATGGAGTAAAAAAAAAAAAACAAGTTCAATAGGAGTTTCTATTGAGCAGTGCTTAAAGCCACCTTTCTCTTAACAAGCTGCAGTGAGAGGTGGTTTGCCTACCAAGCTTGCCTGCAGCTCTCCGCAGGGCGATTATGTCACGGCGGGCCAGTCAGAATGATGTGTATCTTTCTGTTAGGAGGGAGCTCGACTGCAGCAAAGGCTCCGACTAGGAATATTATTATTATCTCCTCTAGGATCCTCTCCACGGCAACAACGGTGCCGCATTGTGAGGGCTCCGGAGAAAGCTGTTTTTTTGAAATAATCTGCCTGTCTGTTCTCCTGCCTCTCAGACAATAACATCCAGATAGGCTTTTTTTTTTTTTTTTTTTTTTTTTTTTTTTTATTTTATTTTCCACCTCCCACACTGACAATAGGGGTAAAGGCTTTACAACAAAAGGATGATGTGGATACGGGGGACGGCGAGTTTCCGTGACCCTTCCTATCACACCTCCTCACAGCCGCCGCCCCCCCGGAGGAGGTGGGATTTTGGCCGTGGCTGTTGACCAGCCAATCAGGAGGCAGCGAGCCGTGTCTTAAAGGGCTATCTGCCATCGCGGCTTGCCAAGGAGCCTGGAGAGCCAGGAGAAGCCACCGGTAGTCTGATTCCTATCAGGGCCGGGGAGTAATGAAGAACAGCTCCCCGATTCCGCCGGGAGATTACCTGCGGCTCTTATCTCCGCTGGCACACATTTTGACATTAAAAAGGAAAGAAGGCCACGCCCTTCGCACACTTAGACATGCCGCGCCGAGCCAAGCCGCCGCTATCTCCCGCCTCTGTTTTTCTGTCTCCCGTTGTCTTTATATCTCTTTGGCACTCCCTCCCTCCGTCTCTCTCGTGCTCCATCGCCGTGGCTTAATCACAGTGCAACGGCTGTGCCATGCTGACCCTTATCTTACCTTAAGAGAGATAATACTATCGCCCTCTAATCCCCCCCCTAAACCCCCGCCACCGCCACCATTACTACCACACACAAGGGTGGAGAGCCACACGTGCTTTTATGCCACCGAGCTCGGATCCGGTGCTGCATTAATTGAGTTAAATGGATAGCGATGGTCGAGATGATTTGTCTGTCGGCTTTTATTGCTGCAATTTAGACTGTGCCTCATTGCATTATGCCGCTTAATGAGAGCCCTTCGCAGCCGTTTTGTCTCTGCCGGTATTAACTTGCACAGGTTCACTTCACAGGCTAAAGTGGGGATGCACCGGGGCCTAATTTCCCTGCGAGTTTTAGGTAATAATCAAGTGAAAGCACCCTCTCTGACTCCCATTTTTTTTCCCAAATGGGGAGTCTTTACTCTTTTTAAAAAAAAAATTTCCATCACTGCTCTTCGATTTTCACCCCTGTTTCGTCTCCGGGGCTGAGATTGTAACTCGTCACAGACCGCCATCCCTCTATCCCTCCCCTTCTCCAAGCCACCTCCATGCCTCGGCCCTTGCAGAGGGGGAGTTTTAGCACGTCTGGCCCCACTCTGACAAAGTATGTCATGTCCTTTTCCCTTCATTTCTCCTTATCTGGTTAGCGCTGGCTGTGGGCCTGCCGCGGCGCTGATTTGTGACCCTCTCCGTCTGCGGCGGCGAGGGGCTTTAATGCAATGCGTGCCTCTGCCCTTCTCCCCGCTGATGAAACAGGTCCCTGCGCTCCCCTGATAGACTGCTAATTTGTATACTAAACTGACAGGCGGCCGTGATAAGGGCTAGCAACTGCTGCACCGCCGGGGGGGGACGGAGGGGAGGGAGGGGAAGGAAGAGGTTTGGTGGTGTGTGAGTGTGTGTGTGTGTGTGTGTGCATGGTGTCGGTAAGTGAGACGGAGGGTAATATTTTACACAAAGCTGCAACCCTCCAACCCTCCCCGCTCCTCTCTTGGCATTCATTTCCCTTCCTCTGTTGCTAGGGGGGTGGAAGGAGGAACAGGAGTCGGCGACTCCCCCTCCATCCCCTCCACACACACACACACGCACACACACACGTGTCACATGTAGCTATGAAAATGGCACTCGGGGCTAAATATAAAGAGGTGTGTACGGGTGTTGTGCGTGCGGGGGGGGGACTACTCCATCCTGTATGGTCACTATGGAATTCATTATCATCTTAATGATGCTCCAGTTGAGGCGAGTATGTGTCGGCTGACAGGTGCGTGGGAGGTTTCTCCTCTCTTTTCCCGTCCCGCTGTATTTCCCATCGTGCACGCTCGGGGTTTGCAGCCGTCCCGGCCCCTGCGCTGACAAGCGGGTGGCAGTCGGCGGGTAGGGGAGGTTAGAGGTAGCTGGGTCGCTCTTCCCTGCCCTGGGAAAGCGGCGCGGCGCGGCAGCTTTATAATAAACGACCGCTCGGGAGGTCATTAAGTTTGTGGAAAGCGAGGGGTGGGGGCGGGGTGGTAGGGGAGAAGGACAAATGCAGGGGAGATAATTAATTCGGTGTCTCCCGTCGCAGCCTGGGAGCTATAGGCCTTACCGTGCGTGGCGAACCCGGCATTAATCGCTAATGCAGCTTCCGCGGGACGGGTAAGCGCGGAGCGGCAAAAACCGGAAGCGCGGAAGGCGTCCGGGGTTAAAGGTCGACGGTCCTCGTGGGCCCCCGAGTGGGTGCTGATGGAAGTGTTTATCAAAGCACTCCTACATGAACATAGAAACTACAGCCCCCGCAATTTTTTTTAACGGACATGTTTTTACTTTATGACAACCAACACCAGTATTTTTTTATTTATTTATTTATTTATTTTAATTTAAGCAGATGCCAGTTTGCAGTGTTTTGTGTCATTGCTCAAGAACTTTCAAAGAGAAGTATGTACAAATTTCTCCGACGGATTTTATCTTTGAATGTTTTGGGAAAAGCCTTATGAAGGAGGCTTTTTTTTTTTTTTTTTTTTTTTTTTTTTTTTTAACCATGATGATGGGACGTTGACACTCTCCGTCGAAAGCCATAACAGTAGCGGAGAGGTGGAGGACAAGTGGAGAAGAAGCTGGAGGAGACGGAGAGGGCAGTGAAAGAGAAAGTTGACAGTGATGGAACGCCGTGCGGGGAAGGAAATTAACAGCGTGTGTGTGTGTGTGTGTGTGTGTGTGTGTGTGTAAGGGTGAGAGGTGTTGAGGTGGGGGTCCGCGGACAGAGAGGTTCTGCCAGGGTAATTGAGAGCTCGCTCATCTCTGTTAGAGTGTGTGCTCTCTCTCTCTCTCTCTCTCTCTCTCTCTAAAAGCACCTGGTTGGTGGACGTGGTGCTGCGATACATCATGTCAGTGCCGCTCTCCCGTACTGTGCCGGCCCAGATGAACCATGTACTGGTATACGGGAGCATCAGGTGCCTCCTCCTCCCTCAAGGCATCAAACCCAGTCATTTGGCTGTCAGGGAGGTATGCACAGCAACGTGCTGTGTTTGTTTAGCATGCTCTATTACGCTCAATTACACAAGAGCAAAGTGTGCCACTCACTATGCATACAGTTGTTTGCTCCTGCCTCTGCTTACGGCTATGGACTAAAACACAGATGACTATTTGGTTCAAGTGATATCACATCGCCAATCAAGGAAAGAAGGTGTATAGCGACCTGTAAAGCATACTGTGTTTCGTTACGTCATCATTTCGCAATAGCATGTGGCTTATTCTTGAAGCGATGGGTATCTCATTTCCCTTTTTTTTTTTTTTTTTTTTTTAATCGATAATGACTTTCGGTCCATATCTGGCGTGCGGTGCGTACGTGTCAAGATTAGCCTCCTTACCAAAGGGGAGCTTGTCCTACAACAGCCTGTCAAGAACGTGGCATGTGCCAAATTACTCAGAACTAAATTGTAATTACAGGCTTTGCCGACGCGAGCCCACAACAAAGCCTACGAGCAGGTTTCTTTTGTTTTCATGCTGCAGCTGTTGTGATCGCACTGCCAGCCTGCGTTGAAAAAAAAAAATAATATTTTTACCAGGGTGGGGAAGGGCTCGGGCTGCTTGGGGGGGTGGAGTGGGGGGGGTGCTGGATTTGGAATCTAGTTGTGTTCAGTCTGGATTTACCTAACCTCTGGCCGTGGTATTTCCTCCTCTCTTGTTTGGAGATATTCCGCTCAGCTCCGAGGTATGCAGGGCATGCAATAGGAGCTCTCAGATCAAAGGTAGACGGCCAGCCCGGGGATCGTTTGATATAAAGCGTGGGGGTTGGGTAGGCGGGGGGGGGTTGGCGGTGGAAGAAATTGGTCTCTCAGCAGTCTTTACTAAATGAGGTTAATTGAATCTGGGTAATTGCTGACCTTCCTGTCTTGGTGAAATCACAGCCTTAACTGATCAATGCCTTTCATAAATTCATGCCTGAAGGTCATTCGGTTGATTACCGCCCTCCCTCGCCGCCTCGCACCGCCTCGCTCGCCCAGCCCTTTGTGCGGAAAAATGAAGCGTGGAAGCGTTTTAGCACTAAAAGAATGCAATTAAGCCTGTCTCAGATTTTCTAAATTAATTAGCTTGCAGTGTTGTTAAGTAAAAGTGATGTGGACTTCTGAAAATTGCCTCCTTTTTTTTTTTTTTTTTTTTTTCCTTTTTCCTTTTTCCTCCGCCGCTTCTTTGCTGTGACAGCAAATGCAGAAATGCCTCGCAGTAAACGTCTCACTTAATACCGGTGACGTTTTGCTGCCTTCTCTGCTCTCCCTCTGCGGTTCAGCTATTATCTGGAGATTTATGCAGCCAATAAGTCACTGGTGTTCAGGGAAGTTGGGGGACTTTTTAAAACAAACAGCAGTGTAATTTGTAATTTGGCATTCTCTAAATCTGGGAATTATGGTTCCGCGTGTGGCTCTTTGGGGAGTCCGTGCTCTGTTGGTGGGTTTACTAGCCCACCTCCCTCCCTGGCCTCCCTCGCTTTCTTTCTTTCCTTCTTTCCCTCTGCGCCTGGCGAGGAAACGGGAGGATTTCGCAGCTGCTGAGAGCTGAGCCCCGGCTGGGCCCTATGACCTCCTCCTTGCTTTTTTCCCCCCTCCCTCAGTCTCACTCCCTTTTTTCTCCCTCTCTCCAGCAGCCTCTTTCCTCAGGGAGCTCTTGTGTGGCTCAGAGGAAGCTGAATCATAAAGCATGGCTAATGAATAGAATAGGGAAGGAAAGCTGAGGCCTGCTGACGGCCCTCCAGAGAGGAGGCCGGGCCCCTGAAGCCCCAGGCTCAAATAGCAGACGGCCCCCACAAAGGTCAGGCTTCCTGCGGCCCGCTCCAAGGGCTTTTGGCTTCCAGGCAGTGTGGCTTAAATTTCCCCCCCCTTGTTTTTTTGAAATGGTTAAATTTCCCCGTTTCCTTTGGAAAGCCTGGCCTTTGCTCCTCTTTTTTTCCTCATGTCTGTCTGCCTCTTTCTCTCTCTCTCTCTCTCTCTATTCCCCCTCTGTCTCGTCTTTCTCTGTCTGTTTTTAATGGCAGCCAGGGTTCCCTCAACAAAGAGAGTGTGAAGAATTTGTTATACATGACCTCTGTGCGCCACAACCGCAGGCAGCGCCGGCTGCCAGCAGCACGGCCCCGCGAAAAAATGTCAACTTGACCTGCGAAACCCAGAAAGTTCTGCAAAAACAGCGGCTCGCCAAATCACGGCTCTGCCTTGACATGCCTTTTTAAGAAGTGCTTTTGTAAGCCGGCCTTGTAATTGTGGACTATGCGACTGACTCATGCAGACTTGGCAGGTGCAAAACACAGCATTAAAAGGTAAATATTGGTTGTTGACGTTGCTTAGAATACTTTTGGAACATATAACAGGCCAGTGCACAGTCAGAATGGACTGGATGGGAATAAATAGATCCAGGCGCAGCGTACACATTCTCTGTTCTTGTTCGCAAGATGTTATGTCTGCGTTACTCTCTGGATAACCACTCTGGTCATAACAGTTGTTTTAATGGTTATAGCGGGTTATGGCATGACCTGCCCTGTCTTTTTTTTTTTTTTTTTTTTTGCCGTTTGTGACCCCGTACCACACCGAGCAAGCCCTCGAGCCAGCTCCCGTGTCCATTTGACAAGCTTCATTTCATTCTGAGCCCATATTTTTTCTCCCAGGGCCTCCAGGGCCGCGATTCAAGTCTGAGGTTGTGCTGCTACAGTGCCGAGCCTTGGTACTGGAGCGTTTAATGTCGTCCAAAGCTAACAAAGAGCCTGTGTTGTAGCCTGGCGCCCTGGTTATGGGAGACTGCAAGAGGGCAATGCACAACACTCCGTGTCTCCACTCCCTCACAGTCCTTTTCCTCATCTGCTGAGCGCTCACATCTGTCTCCTTTGTTCCTCGTATCAAGACAAAACTGGAGATGAAATATTGACCTGTTTTGGTAGTTATTCACTTGATATCTGATTTTCCATCCCAGTCGAGGTGGGAAACCTCAGGAAATCAGATAAGAACTCATTGTCTCTGAACAATTACTTATTAATCTTGAAACTAGTCGACCTTTTAGCATTCAGTTGCTACTTTTTAGCAGTAATTTAATGCAAGCAGACACATAAACAGCATAAACGTAACATAAACATTCTTCAAATAATTGCCATTAAGAATATAAAGCATAATGTTATCAGTTTGAAGTTTGAAGGACATGAGCTGAAATTATGATGGGATGTTCCCTTAACTCTGTTCGGTGAAGACTTTCATTTAGACCCTCTTCAGCTCTGCTCATCCTCAACATCAAAGGATCATTTTATTATATATTTTGTCCAAATATCTGTTAATTGTGCCTCAGCTTGCATCAGTGCTTCAGTGTCCTCCAGGTAGGGTTTTTTTTTTTTTTTTTCCTCACCCAAATATGTTGCGAACACGGCCGCCATGTGAATAAGCCTGGATTGTTCCGAGAAATTTTTTTTTTTTTTTTTTTTTTTTGGAGTTCTGTTGTGGTTAGCGCCGAGACAAGATATTAAGCAAAGACAGACAAACATGGTGGAGAACAGTAACACAGTGGCAGAGAAGGAGCGATGGGGAGGTCTTGGAAAGAAGAGGACGTCCTCAAAACACTTGTGAAGAACGCGCGGGATGCCAAGGACAGCCATCTGTGTTTACCAAAATCATTTGCTTTCTCTCCCTCTCTCTCTCTCCGTCTCTGTCTCTCTTGCACTCACTCTGATTCACTGTTCATTCTTTACATATGCTCCCTTTGTGCTGCATAAAATACAAGCATGGCAGTTAAGGACACTCGGGCCCTTTGGGTGGAACATATGTTCGGCTCTTACTGCTTTTCACAAGTCTGCAAATCCCAGATGAGCGCCGCGGAAGGCAGAGGGAAATCGGGAGTTTACACAAAGCCCCCGTATAGGCTGACATTACAGGCTAAGGAGGATGTTCATTGTTAATGTTATCTTCCGAGCACGTCGATTTTTTTTAAATTTTTTTTTGTCACGGTTTTCTGCGCCGTGCCAGGTTGTGTGTGTGTGTGTGGATTTACTGCCTCTCAATTGCCGGGTTTAAATATTTTGTGTCTGGCCGGTGGCGGTGTATTTTTGTAAAAATGTATGGTGTGCTTTGATTCGCCAAGCGCGTGCCAGAATCTACACATCCATCTGAAGCGCAGGGGAAAATACCTTGCAGTGTTTAGTCTACGTGTCTGCACTATCGCTTAATAGTCAGATGCCTTTCTTCCTCAGCCGTTGGACTGATATTTGATTATCTGACCCTCATCCACAGTGGCCAACTCAGTCGCCACCGTCTTCGACCCCCGCCAAATGGCTCATCCAGTCAACTACTTTACCTCCAATATTGTCGCTGCATGTGAAACAAGGACAGCGCTTTAAGAGTACAATCACATTCGAGTCATGGGTTGTGTTGTTGCATGCAAATACATTACAGAACCAAATTAGATTTCGTAGGCTTAGTGGGTATGCAGGGGCCTTTGTGCTCGGATGCCGCTTAGCCACCTTGCTGATTCCCCTCTCTCTTTGACGTCCCTTTTTGAGGTTTTTCAGGTGGCACAACAGTGCCCCCTAATGTTACCTTCAGAGGAAGGAGGCAGAGAGGGGCTGTCAGGTGCACAGTGAGCTCTCCCCGTTGCCTGACGGGAGGTGGCTGATTGTCCTTATTATGCTGAGAGGGTGTTGGACTTTGCCTCCCAACGATCGCATCCCCATGTGTGCTCAAGGGAAGTCAGTTTTGATGACTAACCCCCGATCACATGAGTCAGGCTTTTTGTAAACAGGAATGAACAATGATCACCCCCGTATCCAGTGTCCACCGAATGATTCCACTAAAGGACTGTCTCTTCTTGTTCCTCCAGGTGTCTGATGTAGGATCTGAGAAGCTCTTTTCCCCCACCACACCCAAAGGTAAGAGCCCGCTCTGTTTTCTCTATAGTCTCCTGTGCACTGACTCACTCACACACACACACACACACACACACACACACAACAGCAACTGGGTTTGCGAATGAGTCCAAAATCTCCCCCGCTCTAATCCTCCGGCTCCCATTCAGATTTAAATGTCAGCAGATATAAACAAGGTCTGGTGACTACATATGCATACATTTTTGCCCGGGTGCCGAGTGGCGTTTTTTTGGACGACCCCGCCAAAGGCTTAGCCCTCCTACATATTGGTTCATTAGAGGGGATTTAGAGCCTCCCCGCCACATGCTCCCACAAATGGGAACTTCCCCTCAGGCAATACAAGCTCTCTGACAGCAGGCTGGGACCATAATGGACGCCAGAGGAAAAAGAGAGAGAGAGGGAGAGGGAGAAAGCTTTGTCAGCCCCCCCCCCACCCCCCCTCAAGCCAACAAAAACAGTGTGTGTGCGCACACATATGCACATATGTGGATTATGATGCCTGTGTGTCTGCGTGCTGTTGCGTGTTCATGCATGCATTCAGCAAATTTACATGGCCTTTTTTGTATGTTTGCGTGTGCGCGTGTGTGCAAAGCCACGTGTGTGTTGGTGCCGTGCGCACGTCAAGGATACCGCGTGGGCATATGCACCTGAATATTCACTAACCGCGAGGATGTGTGTCAGGTTCGGGCAGGGAGAGAGGTGTGAAGTCCTGGATGGAGGGAGGCGAGGAGGGGAGATCAGCCTCCCGGTGACAGATAGCAGCATGCAGAGCATGTCCCCCCAGGGCAGGGACCAGGAAGCAGGGCCATTAACACAAGCAGAGGGAGAAGGAGGCAGAGGAGAGCAGTGTAAAATGTGGCCATTTGAGGAGGGGATAAGAGGGGGGGAGGTCTGTGTCTGCAAGCCAGATTGGACAAATAGATGAGACTGCCTCAACTGGACTGTTAAAAATGTCAGTATAATAGGCACCACTATGTATTCCTAATCAGGGGTGTAGCATACATATAGTTTACTCTGGACACTTTTCATTTGGGGTGCCAGACTGAAGCATCTCTGAGGTAAATTTGCAGCATATATCATAGGACATAGTGTCAAACTGTTTACATCAGTGCAGAAACAGATATAAATATTTTCAATTGCTTCTTCGAATTCTTCTTTTTTTTTTTTACCAGCAACTAAAGGATCCAAAGTTTTCCAGTATGAGTTCAAATCTCCAAAGGTCACAGTCTGTTCATGTGAGAAAGCGCTTTCCTTCGGTCCTTCTATTTATCAAGATATATATAGAGGCCTTTTTCCTCTGCTGAGAGTATAATTGAATTTTGTTCATCGCCGTGGCGGTTTGCCTGTTGATCACAAACTTGAGGTCCTTATTTACTAGAACTGTGCAAGAAAAAAAAAAATCAAAACAGCTGATTGTCTTTATTATGTTTTGCAATACTATGTTGACTCTTGATCCTCTTTATTTCCATCTGCATTTTTACTGCACTGTGTTTAGTGTGTGCATTGGGATCATTTTGCTGAAATTGTTTGGATTCATTTCAAATGTTGTATGGTTTGTTAGTCTGTCCTGGTATTATGCAGTAGGTTGTATTTTTTTTATGCACAAGTTATACATTTTCCGCAGTTGTGTAGTGGTACTGAGTATTGCAGTGTATTGTGATGTAAACTGAGTAGCCCTATTGTTTACCTACATTTTAATCAGCACCAACTCCCAGGTATAACAGGTTCAACAGACTATATAGCAGAGGTGGCAAAAGTACTGACATTCTGTACTTAAGTAGAAGTAAAGATACTTGTGTGAGAAAAGACTCTGGTAAAAGTAGAAGTACCAATTCAACTTCTTTACTCAAGTAAAAGTAAGAAAGTACAGGCTCTGAAATGTACTTAAGTACAAAAGTAAAAATGATTTTTTTTTTTTTTTTTTTTTTTTTTACCATTAATGATACATATACCTTTTTGATAACTTTTTGACGAAAAAAAAGTTCAGGGCACACAAAACAGGAACATTTCCTCTTTTATTAACAACCTGCAAAGTGCTGGTACAGAGAGAATAAAAATCACGCAACAGTCTAGTTTTGCTGCAAGCCCAGTTTCACACAATAATCAAGACTGAACTGACCAGAGGTCTTGAATGAGCACCTTGATAACAGCTTTGGTACTCTCAATACTTAATATACTTAACGTATATGACTTTCAACAGATTTTTTCTTGCTTCTCCGATTCTGTTTTGTCGTTGGCTAACGTTATCTTCCCTGGCAACTGTCTTCCTCCATGTCTCCAGATTTCTCTTTATGGTTTTCTTTTTCTTAACTGCTCTCACGCCCCGCGCCCTCTCTCCTTTTCCCTCTCTGTGCAGGGTTTCCTCCAGGATTTTTGGAAACTGTGGGGGAGGGCTTCAGCATTAATGTTAATAATTTTTACCATGGATTTTTTGTAGCACATAGGAGATATGCTGCTCAAACACTCAGTATGTAGTGTTGGTGTATGTTTATGAGTTGTAGAACATAATAAATTATCTTGAAGGAGTAGATGTTGACTCCAATAATTTAAAAATATGTTAAATTATTATTTGTTTTAAAAAAGTAAATTACTGATCAAACAGACCTAACAATTCAACTACCAATGAATGAGCAGTAGTATGCATGTGATAACATAGAATGAAAAATAAGCCAAAGTGATACCTCTTCTCTGAATAGACAAGCTAAGCCAGTCTGCTGCTGTTAGCCAGTGAAAATACAGCGGAGTGGCAACTCTTCGCTTTGTTTCACAATCTATGTCAGTGCGCTGCTGTAGCCTGGAAAGTTTCTCTGCCTTTTCTTCTCGTACGGTGCCGGTGCAGGTGTTGGAATGTTTTTCTTGGTGGTAACGAGCTCGCCTGCCCCCACCAAAAAGAGAGAGAGAGAGGGAGAGAGAAGTAACAAGCCTGTTTTGACAATGTAAGGAGTAGAAAGTACAGATATTTGTGTTCAAATGTAGGGAGTAAAAGTAAAAAGTCGGCAGAAAATTAAATACTCAAGTAAAGTACAGATACCTGAAAAATCTACTTAAGTACGGTAACGAAGTATTTGTACTTCCCACCTCTGCTATATAGCAGCATATTAATAAAGTTACTGGCTTCACTGTATCCACTGTGAGAGCCGGGCTTCCTCTCCCGGTCATAGGACGGGTGTTGCTTGGTCAGCGCGGTGGCTTTGACTGCCGAGTGGAAAAGCGTGGCAGACAGGGCGGAGAGAGAGGCCAGGCCTGCCGGCTGCGTGATGCAGATGACCTGTGACCGGCGTCAGCCTCGTGAAAAACCCGGCATTCACAACGACAATGACTTCCAGACTTGCAGCGTGGTTTAGGAAACAACTAGACCGCGTCCGGCTCGCTCTACTCTCCACTGGACCGCTGGACTACTGCTGTTGTCAGCTGTCAGGGTGTTGAGTTGTTATTTTCCCTCCACACCCATACAGAACATGGCTGCACATAAACATAACTCTCCTGCTACTACATTTCACCCACATGCACATACACAGACAGGCTTTTTTCTTTGTTTTTTTTTGTTTTTTTTACACGCGCACACACTTTAAAACACACGTGCGGCCTCCCCTTGCGTGTCGGTGGGTGAGTGAGGCCCCCCGTGGATCTCGCTAATGTGGACACGGGACCAGTCAGAGGATTAGGGGACGCTGGAAATTACATCCACACAGTCCAATCAGAGCCTCCTCTGATTGTCACCCAGATCAGCTGGATCCTGTTTGGGTAATGTGTGTTAGAACAACATGAAGAAAGCCACCAGATTAGGATTTAGGGGTCAGAAAGGGTGAGGCAGCGGCCCCGCCTGGGACTGGATGAGATGATTTGGTGATGATGAGGAAGAATTATTATTATTATTACCGCCTGCAAAGCCGCCACCAGGCTCGTCTCCGCCGCGTGCCAGTGTTGTTGTTTTTGAGCCGTAATGGATTCTAGGACAGTGTTTGTTTTTGGCATAGACTGTTTTTTTTTTTTTTCTGTGTGCATGTAATGTGTTTGTGTGTAATGCAGAGCAGCCCACAGGCTGTTTTCCTCTGGTTTAGTATGCAGCGTATGTGTCCCATTACCGGTCTCACTCACAGTCCTGTGGGACCAATGGAAAGCCCGCTTTTCTCTGATCACCAGGCCTGTCGAGTTGCAGGCTGGGGGAGACACACACACACACACACACATACACAAACATTACGGCACACATAAATATATAATGCTCTGATGATGTTTAGCTTGTACAATTCTCCAGGCGGTGAGTGTTGTTTCTTTGACTTGTCTTTTGCGTCTCAACATCACGCTCTATCCTGGACTTCTTTGTTCTGGCAAGCGGTTGCGGGTGCAAACAGTCAGGGTCACGCGGGCCTACAGTCTGTCATGTTAATGAAACAGTTCAGGGTTAACAGGGGAGAGGAAAGACTAACATTGTAATCACCGATGGCAGTGCGCTGTAATTATGCACACAGAACATAGTCTTGGGCAAAACCCAGACACCCAAGCGTTCTTCCTGTCCTCATATTTGCCTTTCTTCCATCTCACTGGTCGCCGTGTGTTAACAACCTGTTATAGATACAAACTAATAACACCTATAACAGTACAGTATAGCACACACTGCAATTCTCTCTCTCTCTCTCTCTCTCTGGATGTTGTTGCCCAAGAGGGAGCAGATGCTGAATGTCTGGCTGTGTTGGTGGTTATGAGGTAGGAAGGTACAGTAAAAGGGCAAGTGTTATCTAACCGTTATTGGTTTTTGTTTATTTCCTGTCTTGAACCTCCTGCAAATTATTGATTTCCTGGAGGATGGCATGTTTAAGTAAAAAAAAAAAAAAAAAAAAAAAAAAAAAAAACACCGTGAAGGCTTGTGCTCGGCTCAGGGTGCTCCTCTTATTGAATCAGATAGAGCGGCGGTTCAGAGTTTACAGCTGTCGGTTCCTTGAAGGCGAATGAAAAGCTAAATGTAGCTGCCGAGCACGTACGAGGCACCTCCGCAGAGTGCAGATAAACTCTTTACGGGCAGGCCCGCTCGCGAGGCTCCACGGCGCTGCGCCTATGGAAAAGGTGGGGAGTTACCACCTAGCTGTCAGCCGCTCAAAATATCCGAGGAGGACATTTTGGAATCTGGAGCGACTGTGTTGAATGTTGTATGTATATTTGTAGGGAGACGAGTGATGAGTGCATCTTGCGCGCCTTGTCTTTTTGCACTTCATCCGCCTGTATGGTCCTGTTGTCCTTGTGCTATGTAAATGCACTGCAAAAACTCAAAATCTTACCAAGATTATTTGTCTTATTTCAAGTCAAAAATGTCTTATTTCTAGTCAAAATGTCTCATTACACTTAAAATCAGACATGATCACCTCAGAAGTAACTTTTCAAATGAAAATTGGCTTGAAACCAGTGAAACTTTGCTTGTTTCATTGGCAAAATTTGTTTCTTGTTTCTAGCTCATTTTCACTTATTTCAAGTGAATTTTCACTTTTTCCACTGGCAAATTTTGCCAATGAAACAAGCAAATTTTCACTTGTTTCAAGCGAATTTTCACTTGAAACAAGTGAAAATTGTCTAAAAACAATTTACTTCTGAGGTGATCATGTCTTATTTTAAGTGTAATGAGATATTTTGACTAGAATTAAGACATTTTTGACTTGAAATAAGACAAATAATCTTGGTAAGATTTGGCGTTTTTGCAGTGTGAAGTCTCTTTGCGGCGGCCGCCCAATCGAATTCCTGTTCGCCGAGTGTGTTTTGTAAATAAAGTGATTCCGACTCTGATAGCAGGAGTCTGTTGTGGCTTAGCGGGTACATGCCACCGTGTGAGACGACACCCATGTTGTGCGCGGGTCTGCCAGGCGAACCTGGGGCATCTTGGGATAGCGGGAGAAAGATTGGTGGAAAACCCATTTCTGAAGTGGATTTGTGCCCTTGTAATCCTGATTAATTTTGACCCGTTGTGCTCATTTTAAACAGCGCATTACAGTAAGCGTGAACACAGCAAGCTCCGGGGCGAAACCAGGAGCTTAGCGGCTTTGGGAGGCTTAGCTGCAGATGGCATTTTAAGCCGGACTTAATAAATTGTTTCCATTAAACTTACCGGCCCACACATACTGGATTAGGCCAGCGGAACAAAGGAAGGAGAGAGCGTGCAGACGAAAAGGGGAGGGGGGAGAAAGAAAAAAAAACACACACACACACACACAACTGCCACCGCGCACATCTGACTCCCTGTTAAAGTCGTTCCCGTGGCTACATGAAAGGTGAAGTCGGGGTTACCGTGGTATTCAGGGAGATGGAGGCCTTTAGACATGGATAGAAAATCCACTCACTTCAGATCTCCGGCTCGTCAGGGATGTCGGACCAATTTGCTTAATTGACATGGAAGTAAACAAACAAAAAAGATGCATAAACCATTTAGCTTGGCGGTGGATTTACGGTTTATCCTCTAACTGTTTATATATAAACACAGTACCAATGCAGTAGCTTAAGGATTTAGTATCTGCCCATACCCAGGGTTTTTTTTTTTTTTTTTTTTTATGGAGCCTTTTACTCATATATCCACCTCTGCTATTGTGGGAAATCAATTCCTTACAGGTTGAACAGCGTGGCCCCACCCCTCCACTCCTCTTTCCTCAGCCTGCCTCCCCCTCCCCCTCACCTCCTCCCCCCATCAGCTCATGCCTTGCTCCCTAAGCTCTCATTATGTGCTACACAGTCCAGGGTCCCCGTGTCGAATCGCTAATCAACCGCCCTGTCTGCAGGCCCACTCTCTCAATAGGTGCTGAGTGGCCTTTGTTCCGCTGCCGCTGTTTGCTGCATGTCAATAAAAAGAGCTATGGCCTCCTCCTCCTCCTTCGCCTCCATTACCTGGGGCCGGCCGTACTGTAGCTACAGGGCCCTGCGAGGCGCGGGGAAATAAAAAAAAAAAAAAAACGAGTCCTACCTGCTGGGTTTTGAATGCCAGGGACGAGAGGAAGGACGGAGGTCGGATCGGGAGCGGCCGGGTCGCGGGCGGAGGGGATTGAGGGCGGCTCAGGCATAGCGAAGTAGATGAGAGCGCGTGTTTGTATTCGGCCGGGCAGCTCTCCTCTGGCCAGGTCAGTGCGATGTATCACTAACCTCGGCGGCCGGCCGGCCTCACTGTTTGTGGCCTCTCGCCCATTAAATAATGAATCGAGGTTGACCTCCTGACCGACTAATCAGCTTTTCGCCGCCGCTGAACCTGGGTGGTGGACGGAGAGTGCAACTGGCTGGCAGGCCGGAGGACTGGAGGGTAGATGTGTTGTCGGAAAAAGCACAGAGGCTGCGGAGGCTTCACGCAGCCAGATTAAGAGGGCGCTGGAATCGAACGCGGCTCGTCACCGCTGTGGAATCTAAGCCTGGTAAAGCTCACCTCCAGTACCTACTGTGATTTGTTTGACAAGGCCCAGTCGGCTCGCTGGAAATGCTTTCTTTATCAGGGGGGACCGGCGGCCATGTATTGACAGAGCACTTATGGCCAAGCTCTGGGGTGTTGGTCCTCTGGCACTCAGAAGCGATAGCTCCACTGTATATGCAGGAGGGACGCTTTGGGCTGACAGTTTTGGATGCACAGCAGAAACCGTCCCCGCCGCTTCCAACATGTTACTGAGCCCAAACCCCGGCTCATGTGCTCCCTTGATTTAATTTAAATACTAAACAGGCACGAGCCCTCTTAGAGAAATCAGTGTTTTTGTGCGGCTGGCAAAAAGGCACATAGGTTAACTGGCACTCTCAGATCAGGGATGGAAAATCCTCGGAAACCCAGGAATAAGGCTTGTTTCTTTATTAATCTTTGGGTTATTATTGTTCCCAGTCCTAGGACGGCTTATGAGCTGGGTGATTTGTTTTTTTGGAGAAAGCGGCCCGATATTAATGCTCCTTTTATTGATAGCGCTAATGCTGTTTGTGCAGCCATCCCTGTCGGAGAGATGAAAATAAATAGGGGGGGAGCGCGGCGGAGATAAGACACGTGTTTAATTATTAATTGAGCCATTACTGACAGAGATTGCCTTTTTTGATTTAAGGCAGGAAGCCGGCTTCAGGGACAGAAAAAGCAATTACAGAATTCCCAGCTCGCACCGCCGCTTGCCCATCGTTTCGCCGGCGCGGCTGTGAGAGATGGGTGAAAGGAAGGAAAACATACACACGCACGCACGCACACACACACACACGCAACCGCTGTTACGCTGCGGTGTTCCATAAATTATTTTAATTCTTCTTCAATATTTATAGCGTTTTAAATTACAATTACATCGTCATGTACTATTTATGGGGAGTGGCAGGCATTCAGAGGGACCCAGCCACATAACCCACAGTCTCTCCCTGGGCTGGCACCTTGAATGGCCGACTGGAGGGATTTGTTTGGTTTATGTTTCAGCTCAGGAGCGGATGTCAAGCTGCACCGTTTTGAAAGTTTCGAGAAAGAAATTGATTCCGGCAGTTCTGATTTTCGTAGTCCGGCAATTAGTCGGCTTGTAAAGTCATTGCCGATATGTCACGCTATCCCCCGGTGCGCTCCGTGGCCCCTTTAGAGCAACTATTAGGCCCATTAGAAAAGCGTCTGCTCTGTGGAGAGAGCCTGCTGTGCATGAAATATTAACTTCGCCCCTCGTCCAGAGTGGTAGAGAACTGCTGGCTTCGCTACAGCCTCCGTGCAAAAACTGTGTTAGGTCGTGTCAGTGTGTTTCCTCCCCCGTGCCCGTGTAAGCCCTTCACATGTCAGGAGGCTTGACACCTGTCCGTCATCCTTATCACTCCCTGTCATCTGTGTCAGTGAGTCGGCGGGTGGTGATCGGCTATTGTGACAGAAAATTGGAGTCGCATTGAAAGCGGTGTGATTAGGCCCCATTGTGCAGCCCTGTACTCATTGACTGAATATGGATTTGGCTCTGGCAGCGGAGAGGGAGCAATTACAAAAATCACTGAAAGCCATGAGGGAGTTTTAAGAGAAGATATCAGGGGCACGGCTGGCTTTTTAGCTGCCTCACTTTCACCGTATTTGTTTCAATTTGCAGTGCCAATAGTGCGTCCCATCCTCATGTTAAGCACAGGGTAGTATGTAAGAACTCCTTCACAGGGTATCAGTTTGCATGACTGGGCACGTAAGTGTGTATGGATATCTTTGTGCAGATGCAAAGCCTCCCCCCCCGCGATCTTTCAGTGCTGTTAAATGATAGGTTAAATGACAGGTTCAATGATAAAGTGTCAGCTTGCCGCCATCTCGGCCTTTGCAAGTGTGTGATTCCTATCGCCTCTTACACCTCAACTGTGTGAACCCTGTGCCATCAGCAGTGTTGCACACCCAATCAGAAAAAAAAAAAAAAAAAACTTAGATGTGTATGTTTGTTGTGGCTGCGACCTGGAGGTGAAACGTCCTTCCACCTCAGCTGACATTTCTATTTGTGCAGCCGTCAGCCACGAGCACGCGGCGGGCAGTAAGAATGTTTGGCGTGGAAATGAGAAAGCGAGAACGGCTCGCTGTCATGGAGACAAGAGGGTGAGACGTTATTTAATATGCTTTGTTAGGCTGAGTTCAGTGGGCGAAGCGTTTGAGGGAAGCGACGGCTTTGTAAATGACTGTATTTTAAGCAGCGGAACCCCTCTGACAGCAAAGCGGTGTGCTAAACCCAACCCCACTTAGCAGTAGCCTTCCACTGGTCTAGTTCCCCGACTGATTCACCAAAGCCCCAGGCCTTAGCCATGTGTAGTGAGCTCATGCCTCACCAATGAGCAGGGAGATCAGAGGTTCCCTGACAAGGGGAAGGCTTCTCTGGAGATAAGCTGCTACCCCTGCGGCAAAGCCAGCTGACTTGTGAAGCACTGGTTGACTCTCGTCTCGGTGGGGAAGCGCCACCGGCCAAAATGGATGTAGGCTCCTCGCGTCTATTTTTTGTTTGTTTTGTTAAAATGGCCAATTCAAAAAGGGATGACTGCGGCGCTCAGTCGCTCTCATCTCATCTTCTGTGTAATCTTCCTCCTCCTCGTCCTCCTCCTTCTCCAGTTGGAGACGGAGCCAGCCGTAGGACGGAAGGCATTTGCATTGTTTATTTGAGAGAATGCATGACCGGCGTCTTATCACCGCTGTCAGGCCTGAAATGTAAAGCATGTCGCCTGTGATCACTTGCAGGTTTTCTCGTGTTTAATCCTTTATTCCTAGCTACAGTTATTCTGCCAGCGAGAGTGGGCTTTTTTTTTTTTTTTTTTTTTTTCCCCGCCCTGCGTTTGTTTGAAGATCCCAGCTCCCTGTTATGTGCATTTTAAGCTCATCTGTGTTGAGCAGCTCGGAGCCAATGTTGTTTGCAGATGAGGCTGTAACGCTCATTGACAAAGCCAGATGGTAGGCGATTGTGGCCAAACACGACGCTTGGATAATGTACAATCGCTGGCAAGGGGACAGTCGTCAGCCTAGATGGATATTACAAACATGCTTGTAATGGATTGGACGTTTTGGGAAGCAGTTCACACGGGCTTATAAAGATGGGAAAACCATCGCCAGGAACAGGACGGATGTAAAATGCTTCAGATTCCATGACGGACAAGGACATCCACGCATCAGAAGTCGGTGCCAGGGAGGATTCAGGGGAGATGAGAGCTGAACCTAGGAAGCGAGATCCCAAATCAAACAGAAATGGCAGGCTGCCGTGTGAAGTATTTTCCAAGGAAATGGGTGGTCCACTCGTTCTGTTTGTTTAATACGACTGGATTTCCCTCCTTCCGTACCTTTCCAGTGGTCACATATTCGCATCTATGTTTCTGTCAGTGCCCTCTCAGAGCCACTCTGTCTGCAGGCAATACCGCAGGCTTGGACTTGAGCACAGCGCTGGGTTTGGAGAGTCTTGCGATAGACCCCAGCTATTAGCCTTGAACTCAACACATGGTGAAAGCAGTAACCCGACACGCACCGCTGAGAAGGAGCTTGTGTTTGGTGCTGTATTTCACCAGGCGTGAGCGCCATTAATCGGCCCAGTGTTTTGTTAGGAGACAAGCGGTAATTCGCTCAGACGCGGGGGCCTGCATTTTGGACGTTTCAAGGGAGGGGTTGAACGTGCACAGTGTGGTCCCCTCCAATAATCAAGCGGTCATCTGTTTGGCTGTTGTTTTTGGCTACCAGTGAATTCCCCGCGCTGGGCCCTGGTGGACGGCCCCCTAATGGCCTCTGACTGACTGTAATGCCCCATTCAGCAGAGCAAGGGCTCCAACCTCCCTGGCTGTTGGGTTAGTGCTGCTGTGTTGAGGGGTGAGCAGCAGGACTGGGATCTCGCTGCTGTTTGCTTTGGGAAGCAGGGAGGGAGATCGCTCCAATGCCACATGACCCGTGGAGAAGTGTGTGCGCTTGTGTGCAGAGAGCACTGGCAGCTGTATTGACAAGCGTTAGCCCAATATATTGGCCTTTTCTTTATTAAAGACCTGATAACAGGCAGTCAGTATTGTCAGCCTCTAACATGATGGATACCGTGCAGGCTTTAATTCCATATT
The DNA here is from genome assembly GCF_902150065.1 of Myripristis murdjan. Classification (NCBI taxonomy): domain Eukaryota; kingdom Metazoa; phylum Chordata; class Actinopteri; order Holocentriformes; family Holocentridae; genus Myripristis; species Myripristis murdjan. Next base: position 7,337,751 of record NC_043988.1, read on the forward strand.
ATTTGTAAAATTGATCAAAACTACACTGCTTGTCTATGGGAAGCTCCAAACCTGATTTGAGTGTAATGAGACATTTTGACTAGATTCCGCACAACCCATACGGAAATCTATATCTGCATATCAATATATTGATATGCAGCTGATTTTTATACATGACATATATGTTCTTATCGCATATGAAACATAAACAAATTTGTCACATTGTCATATATGTTTAACATATTACAAATTCATGTGTCCTCCAGATTGTTTTCATGTATGCACACATGTAAGTTACACATAAATGTTCAACATATATGGGTTATACATATTAACCATAATCAGAGGGAGTATAAACTGTATGTTTGGCTTATATTTTTATACCTGTGTGTACTGTGTGCGTGTGTGTGTGAGTCTGTATTCATATATAAATGACTAATTCTGTCTATCTAGCTCTATCTATATATCTGTATGTATAGATATATACATATCAATTTATACATAACAGACAGCATCTCCCTTGTATATGGCATATATGTTCATATATTAGATTTATGCATGAATGAGTTTTATCATCAGTATAAATTATTAGTAATGGTAGTGGTGTTGTTGTTAAAAGACCCATGGTCTAAATTCTGTTTCAAAGGATTTGAAACAATACAATTGTGATAGGAGCACTGTTTTTGTTTTGTTTTTTGCCATAATATGGTCAAATGAATACTGCCACAAAATATCACTATATATCAGTTTTAGTCTAAAAATATCCCCAGTGATATCGCCCTTCAAAAACCTTTATCAGTCACAGCTTCACAGTGACCAATTATAGCAAAACCTTGGCTCCCTGTATTTCTCTGTAAAAGATCAATACATGGCTTTATGGTCACTAATGATACAGGTATTGACTCGTCAGCTGTTAAGTGCAGGGTGAGTGTTGAAGAGCCCAGGGCCCCTTATCAGCCGCAGCACAGTGTATTAGTCTGCCTGCCCGGCGTAGCAGCGGCCTAATCCTGGTAGCAGGTGCCACCAGAGCTGAGGTAGAGTGGACATGTTTTCCAGAGAGGATGAGCCATCTGGGTCTCGACACTTTATAGCGCTTAAAACACATTCTCAAGTGTGACACTCGCAGCACTTTAGCTGCACACAATAATCTGAGCGCGGGCTGCTAAAGAGAGAGGACGCTTTCAGCAGCATTGACAGGGTCTGATTTGGTGCGGAGCCTCCGTTTTCGACACGGCTCCGTGAAACAGTCAGACACACTTGCCGGTTTGGGTTTTGATTCCTCTAACTCTTCCAGTGTTGTTTTGTCATCTACAGTCGGAAATATGTCGAGCAGAAAGAAAGCATGTTTGTTTTGTTTTGTTTTTGCTTCAGTTTTTTTTTTTCTTTTTCTTTTTTTTCTTTTTTTTTTTTTCCCACTTTTGTGCCAACCTGCCTTGTTCGACACTTTTCCAGGGCCTTGTGTTGTTGTTTTTTTTCCCGGAGTGTAGTCTGTTTCATCTTGCGAGCGATTTGGCTCGTTTCAGAGTCCAATTTCTCTCCTGTTTCACAATGCATCCCCCCCTCCACACACACACACACACACACACACACACGCACGTCCCCCAACTGACACACCACCTTCACACTCCAAACAAATCAATTCCTCGCTTGCTGCACTTAGAGCGCCACAGTGAAATGCGGCGGCTCATAGCAGCCCCGAAACTCGCAGTCTATTGTTAATGTTCCTTGTCCACTCCGGCGCTAGGAGGCTTGGCCCATATTGTCAAACGTGTGAATGTGTGTGAGTGTGTGTGTGCCGGTGTGTGTGAGTGACTAGGGGTTAGAGGAGATGAGAACAGACAGTGGTGGTTTTGGGTTAGCGGCAGCTCCACAGGTCAGGATGCGGGCCTTGTCTCCATTAGTTTTCCTGACACGACTCCCTGCCCTCTGCTCGCTCTCTCCTCTCCTCTACCTTATTAACTTACCCCTCTCTCTCTCTCTCTCTCTCTCTTCCTCTATCTCTCAGTCCCCCCTCTCTCTTTCTTACCTCCATCTTCCCCCTCTTAGAGTGGTTCACTTTATCCCTCTTTTCTCTCTCTCTCCCTCTCTCTAATCAGGAATGATGGATGGGGTGCAAGGAAGGATTGCGAATGTTTGCTAACCTGATACAACCGCTGATTCTCACCCTTTCCTTTTGGGTGGTGGAGGACATGGTGGTTTGGAGGGGAGGGCGGGATGGGGGAGGGCGGGGTGTTTCCAAATAGACAGGGATGTTGAGGAGGCTTTTGTGTGTGTTTGTCTTGCTAAGCTCCACATGAGAGCTATTCCAAACATCTGCACCTCGGGCCTCTCTAAGTATGTCATCAACCTTGACACGCAATTCATCGCCCCGAACCCGAAAAAGGATGAAGACTCAGACCACGGCGAGGCTCTGGAAATGTGTTTACGTTCCTCATAACACAAGCTCAGACTGCCGCAGAAAAGCGGCTCGTTGCTGCTGAGAACTTAGCTCCTTTGGCATGTCGCCATTCGCCGGGGAAAATGGCGGCTCTTGTCTGGTCTTCAACAGCTGCTGGGTCTCCATCTGTAAGCCTAATTACCCCAGCAGCACCCAAGGAGCAGCTTAGCAGCAGTCTCATTTTAAGACAGGATCCTCCTATAGAGCAGGCATTGATTACATCAGTGTGTCTATACTGAACAGTGTGCTTCCCCAGGCGGCGGCAGACATGTGAAACTTAAGCTCCGACACTTTAATGCACACTGGGGTGCTATCTTTACACAAATAGCCCAGTATGATCTTACCCTATCACCTCCACACTCCCTTTTAGGGGCGAGATAGGCCTAGTTAACGTCGCTGTCAGAGGAGTATTGTTCACCACAGGAAATATAGATTTCACATCTACCTCAGATTATTTTCCGAGATAGATTCCATATGGAAATCTAACGTATGAGCTTATAGAAGATATATCTATAGTCCTTTATGAGCTAAACATATATGCCCCCCTCTGGATATGGTGACGTGTAATCCATATGTGTTGAACAGACTGTCTATGTGTATGTGTGCAAATATGAAAACACACATATGGGTATTTATGCTTTGCATGAACATATATTCCATTTCTTTATGGGCAAAAGATATTTAAAAAATGACGTAAAATATATTTGCACAAATATGTTTTGAGTGGTCAAAATATATTTTGGATAAGTTATACTGTATGCTCTCTCGGAAAAAAAAAAAATTAAATATGTTTTGAATAAATAGCATCTACTCGTGCCAATATTTTTTGTATACAGTTGTCCCTCGCTGTAACGCGGTTCACCTTTCGCGGCCTTGCAGTTTCGTGGATTTTATTTAGTGCAATTTTGCATGTTTTTTTTTTTTTTTTTTTTTTTTTTTTTTTTTACAGCGCATTGTGTTCTGCGTCCTGACTGGCTAAGGGAGAGCCCGTGCACTGTGTTCTGCGTCCTGATTGGCTAAGCGACTGTAGACCACTGTCAATCAATCTCCTCCGTGCCGTGTCTCCTGTACAGTACCGAATGCGTTCATTCTATAATACTGGACTTATTTTTCTACAAAGGTTTGAACTTTGAGAGTTTAAACAAGAGAGAAAAGTGAGAAAATGTTAATGCCTGTCTGAGAAAAGTGTATAAAGTGTGTAGCGATGGGTTTTACAGCCTTAAAACATCTAGAATAATTGTAAAAAATAAAGCTGAGTACTTCGCGGATTTCGCCTATTGCGGGTTATTTTTAGAACGTAACCCCCGCGATAAACGAGGGAACCACTGTAGTTTAAATTTTAAAACATATCTCTAAACACTTGCGGTGCACATCAAGTGTGTTTTATTGCATAACAGAGTGTACACATGGCATATTGTCTTAGCTCAGATAGGTCTGTGTTGCCTCCGTGTGTTTACACAGCCTCATGAACTATTTTAGCTCTCTGTAATGATTTGTTCAGTCCCATACAATGACATACCTGTGGAATTCCACGGGGATGCAGTAATGTGTGCGGTAAGAGGTGGTGCACTGACAGGGTCTTTAATGATTAGAGCAGTAGCCTGAGCTTTGATCACCACGGCAAAGAGCAAGCCGCCCCGGCCTGTAATAACAGGACACCACAACATGTAAACATGACAGAAAAAATGTGCTGGTTGACGGATGATCCGGCTCTCCGGTGGCTCCTGATGAAGAGATAGGCTGCTTGTTCCTACTTATTGCCGCCTATAGCATACTGCTGCATGGGAAAGCTAGCTGCCTCAGCGCTCCGGCCTGTCAGAGGGTGTTTATTTGGCATTATGAAAATGGCTGCTATATTTGCATGAGGCAGGTGGGTATCTCAGGCAACGTTTTAGTCCAAACCACAGGCTGTGACACACAAACAGACAAACCTCTGTATCTGCGAAATACTTGAGGAAACATGATATGCCAGGAGAGATGTTTGGCCTACCCCCTTTCACGGCGCTGAATGGCAACGGCTGCGTATGTCAAAACAGTGAATGAGGTATGGCAAATGGTTAGGAGCTGTCAGCTTCCAATTGTTGCTTTGCTTTCGGAGCGCGGGGAGTGAAAATGGAGACGGAGGAGGAGGAGGAAAAGAAAAACATGCAGGTTCTTTTCAGCCCACTGTCATGGCACTTAGGATCTGTTGAAGGATTTTCACCCAGCCGTTTCCCTTCCATTGAGGAGTAATCAGCGCGGCACTGAAAGATAATATTATATCCACTTAAAGGCATGTGGGCTCCATGCAGGTTCATACATGAAGTGAGGCTGGCGAGCGCTACCCCTGTTTACATTTTTTTGAACGCTCACTCCCTCCATTTCTGCTTGGACTTGAAGCCTCCTGGTGATTAGTTTCTTGTCTGTGCGGCTTTTCCGTCTCTTATCTCTCGTTCTCTGTCCTCCTCTCTTTCTTTTCCCTTCCCATTCTCCATGGCTTGTAAGCCAGCTGGTGGGCCTATTAGAGGATGCTTTCCTGCCGGGCACCAAAGTGGTATTGTTCAGACAGTTAGGGCGTTATGCGAGCCTAAGTAAAGCTGACATGCTGCTCAAGAATTACAGCCCACACTGAGCTCGGCGGCAGCCTGCGGAGAGCCTCTGAAAAGGTCTTGAAGGTATGGGAGACACAGGGAGGCTGCCACCATCCTCCCTCCGCTGCGCCGTGATGTGGGACGCGAGACTTAAGTCCTTTATTAGAAGTGGCAGGCGTTGTCTCCAGTCGCCTCGATAATTGCGGCGCGGCGTCCGCTGCCATAATCAATCGCGACAGCTGCCGCCGCGGTGTTCGAGTCCGTCGGGCCGGCGTGTCGCGCTAATTAATGAAATGATAAGGCGAGTGCACGCGGCGCCGCACGAAGGACTCCTGAAGGCTCTCCTTCTTCGCCGTGCAAAAATTTAGCCTCCCCCTCCTCCCGCGCCCTGCCTCGTTCGCTGTCCGTCCACAGCAGCAGCCTCGGGGTGAGCAGGGGTCACCGGGGGCCGGTCAGGGGTCAACGACAGTGAAAGGGGCCGCATTCCTGGCTGGCAGGGTGGGCCGTGTCCGAGGAGCTATTAGACTCGAGCTTTTCTGTTTGAAAGTTCCAAGATGTGCGCCCTTTTATTTTGGACGGCCCAGTGGCACTGACCTTAGGCGACCCACCGGCGTTCAGAAGAAGCTGAGACTGATGGCTCCCCGAAAGCAGCTAAACAAAGCTCTGCATGGGGAGGGGGGGGGATGGGATGGGCCCTGACAGATTTTCTGGGAAGAGCAGGGGAGGTGTTTTTTTGAGTGCGGAAGTGCCTCTCTACAACACACTGCGGCCAGGGGTTAATGAAAGTTTAACGTTTGCTTTTGGAACGCCGGTGGACCGTGCATGACGCGGCAGGGTTTGGACAGTCAACATCCGGGCCTGCCTCTCTCTCCTTGCTCATCAGAAGATGCTCGCCTCCCCACCCGCAACAGTGGCGTACGTGCCGTAAGAGGTGGATGGCATATGCGTCCTGCACCATATGGCTGGGGTTTGAATCGGGGCCCAATATGCAGAGGAAAAGCGATTCCTCCCCCCCCCCAGCCAGCTCTCTGAAATGAACATTAGGTTCTCTCAATTTATGCCTGGGCTTTGACTGTAAACGTGTTACCGCTTAACACCCATCCCCGTTCTGCTGCCATCCACTCCTTTTGTCAGCTGCCGGTGGAGGAGAAAGAGAGAGCTAATTGAAACGCGCCAGCTGTCCCCACTCTTTAGCGATCTTGGCCAGCGCTCGCTCTCCTCGTCCACTCCCCCCATTAACATCTCCGAGTGATTTGCAGAAACGTCGCCTTGGCCTTCCTCACCACCAGCTTGGAGATGCTCGAGGCAGATTAAATAGTGTGAGGGATAGCGAGCCGCTGCAAATTTCCTCGTGTGATTTTTATTATTAGCGCGAGGCGTCGACGCCGCTCGGCCCTTCTGTTCTCCTCATGCGAAATCGTTTTGTCGCGATCGCCCCGCCTTGTTTTTTTTTTTTTCTTTTTTTTTTTTTTTTGTGAAAGACTTGAATACCTCACGGCGATGAAGTGTTGATTGGCAACGCTGTGGTTTCCGTCCCTCTGCCAGTATCTGTTATAGCCATCTTCCACACTCACTTGTGAGCTAAGCCTTGGCTCGGTGCAGATTGTTCGTCGAGGAAGGCGCAAAAAAAAAAAAAAAAAAAAAAAAAAAACAACCATTGTGAGCTCAACTGTCAAGAACAGGGAGTATCCTGTCAGCCGGAGCCAAGCGCAAGCAGGATGATCAAGGCGGCACACGTTTGCCACATACCGGCCGCCTCCTCCAACGTCTTTCAGCAGACATCCCGCTTGATTTCCATATCTGTCTGTTCGTGTCCTTATTTTATCTGGGCCTTGATTGTTTATGCTTTGGCAAAGTACTGAAGTGAGCAAACCGCGGTGTTTGCCTAGGAAATTAGAACACCCGGTGGCCTTGCACTCCTCTTAGCCCCGGACCCCCTCTTGTCACAGGGAAAATTTGCATACTCTCATATATAATCAGAAAAAAGCCATTTGCATACAGGTTCCATTTCCCTGGCTGTTGTATATACCGGCGTCGGTGTCAGTGGCGAGCAGGTAATTCATACAACACCCCTCATTTGCATGCACGGCATTCGTTGGCTGATGGTTTTAGCTGGAGGCCAAATGAGAGGAGTCTGTAGGGCACTCGTGCCTCATTCACGAGGTCGTCGGGTTTGTTTGCAGGTAGCCAGGTGCGCGTGGAAAATGAAGTGGTTAAAAGGGGGGAAAAAAACAAAAAAGAAAAAAAAGAAACAGCGTGGTTTCAAAGGGACGATGTTTTTCAAAGGCCGCCGTTTCGCAACTCAAGGCATTTATGCGCGAAAAAGCGTGCAATTGTCTCGCGCCAGCAACAGAGCTCCTTTTCACGGGCTCACCATTTAACACCGCTTTCCACCGGGGAGTCTGCTTTGTTTATCAGACGTGGCATGTGTCAGTGTGTAAAACATCTAACCCTCATTAATTGTCCGCCCGTGCTTTAGTGGGACACGATTGGTCGCAGCGAGGAGCCACGTTATCTTTTATTGATGTCCCCCCCCGCCTCCCGCCCCCTCCCGGTTGATGACAGCCAGCCCAGCCCAGCCCAGTCCAGCTCCTGGCCAAGCCGTTGCAGACTAGTCCAAGCCATTCCGAGCCAGGCCATCTGGCTGTGCAGAGGCCACAGAGGACCAGATTGGTGCCAGCGCTCCAGATGTTCCACGGGGACAAACAGGGTCACAAGTGAAGGGTATCAGAGGCGGGAACAGCTGTGCGGTGACACCACGTTTACCCCGGGTTCCCCCGCCGGACACATCAGTCATCGGCGGGCAGATCCTGGTGGCCGCTCGTCCGTCCGTCTGCTGCCACTTCGCTCCCTGTGGCGCTCACCCGCCGGTCCGCCCTCCCTGTCTGTCCCGCAGCCCGCCCCCCCCGCCCGTCCCATCTCACTGTCAGACGAGGCACGTGCACACAGGGCAAGGCACAATTCCCCTGAGTAAGCAGGGCCACAGGAACGACTATAAAAAGATCAATACTGGGATGAGATGTCATCTGGTGAGCAGGCCTGCCAACACCCCCCTAGGGAATGTCCCCGTCCCCCCGGTGCACTAACCCAGCTAACAGGAGGGGTAAGGGGAGGAGGGGCGGGCGGGCGGGGGGGGTGTTGCAGGTTCCACTGCCGGGCTGCCCTCCAACATGCCTGACTCACTCACACCATCTGCTCAGGTTTGCGGGGCAGGACTTCATGACGCTACTTTTTTTTTTTTTTTTTTTTTTTTTTTCTTTCGAATTCACAGACACTCGTGCAGCATTTGTTTCACACGGCTGCCCGTGGCTCGACGAGTGTTTCCACGGCATGTGGATCGTTGCAGCGAGCGCTGTGTGTGTGTGTGTGTGTTCCGCGTCCCGAGGAAAAGGAGGAACAAAAAACAACGCCGGATTCCTGACAGTTTGTCAAAAACGCTCGCGACTCCCGTTGACAGTCGTGAGGTTTTTGCGGTGAGGGGACGTGGCTCGTCGGAAAAACGCGGAGTGATTTTCGCTACGTATAGGCCCTGTGGTGACATGTGTCAGAGAGGCATTCCCCCGTCATGTTGTTACCGCTGCATGTTGCTTTATGTTCAAAACGTCTGCCGCTGAAAGACCCCGAAAAAACCTCAATCCTAAACAGTGTGAGCTTATTAGGCAAGAGCATTCACAGTACCAGCGCTGTTCTGTGGTTAATTGTTCACTATTCCTGACAGCCTGTGGTTTGCTGCTGAGCACGCTGGAACACCTGCAATTTAAACAGAGCAATCGCACCGTAACAGTGTTTATATACTCGGATAAAAAACACGGCGTCATGCGAGCCGGCCAATATAGCATGTTGCCATCAGTTCTGAGGCAGCAGAGTAATTGAAATTATGTAGCCTTTTGTTTTCTCCACTGAATGTGGTCAGATTCCATTCACAATCTGCTGTTGGTCATTAAAACGAAGCAGTGAGGGGGGATATGGTTGCTTGTGTGTGTGTGTGTCTGTGTATGTGCACTTGTAGAGATATGCTGGTACATAGAAAACATGTTTTTATAGTTTGTGTCTTATATTGTGTGTGTGTGTGTGTGTGTCATAGCTGGCAGAGTGATTTTAATGAGGGATGGGTTGGTCTGAGCTGTTACCTCCCTGCCTCCATTACAGCCCATTAGAATCATCATTAAGATAACCCAGCGCTCACTGTGGCCCCAGCTTCCCAGCATTAGTATTAGAAGCCCTTCTCTATCTCCTAGCGGTGGCAGCGAGACTTCCTACGGCATCACTCGCCTCACATTGTGTCTGGAAGAACAGGTTGCCACGGCAACATCACCCAAGGGCGACATTTTGACTGTGGATATTTGCCTCTCTGTCTGTCTGTCAGTCTTTACCTTCCGTCTCTCGCTCTCTCTCTCTCTCTCTCTCTCTTTTGCTTGCAGAAACAAGAGCCCGACACTTTAATCCAAATCCCAGACCCCTATAAATCCGTGGGTCTATATACGCCCAGACCCCAGAATTCATTTGAAAATCGTGACACCTCAGCTAGCCCCAGTTCCCCCGTAAAACGTGAGGAGTGAGGGAGGGGGAGCTCCAAAAAAAAAATCTGCTCTGCCTTTTTATTGGCCTTTTTATGGGTGTTAGGATCCTTGAAAGATTAAGCAGGCTGTTAATAGGGACTGGATATTCCATTAGTGGGCTGCGTGTCGAGTTCTCGCTGGCTTGACGGCTGCTCCCGGCTCTTCTCATTTTTTTTTGTTACCGTCGAGAGCGCCCATGGAGCTTTTTTTAATTGAGGCGCTAGTAAGCCTTCTGACTGAAGTCCTGCTGCATCTCCGCCGCTCAGAGTGCCTCGTCTCCACCAGGCTGTCTCTTCCCTTCGTCTGTCTCTATCTGACTTTTTCCATGTGTGAACTCCCCTTTTTTCTGTCACTGCTCTATGCATGGCGATGTTTCTTTCTGCACTTAGAACCAGCTCCACTGCTGGCAGCTTTGATAAGTTCAGACGCTGGAGTAATAATTCAGTGGTAGTACATGCAGTGGCAGCCTTTCCCCAAACTTCCATTTCTTTGTGGCCCACTTTGCCATTTTGTTAATCCCAAGGGCAGCTGAAGATGGCCACACGGGTTTTCCTCATCAGCGCCTTAAGATTCGCGAGTGCTTTAAAATTCATTGTCGGAGGAAAGTGTTGAGATGCCATGTTTTCTGCCACTCTCATTTGCCTACCACAGCAGCATATAATTACAGTCATTAAATTGCAACAGGCTGAATATGAAAAGTCGCCGTTTGGCGGAATGCTGATTATAAAAGCTTCTTGTCTGGTGAAAAGACCTCTGATGAATGCTGAAGACGAAGTGGCCAAGTTCAAAGTGCCTCGCCGTGGTGTTCTAAATCCCCTGAAAGATCTGGGAAGGAGGAGAGAAAGGCGTCGTGGCAGAGAGGCCACGATAAGGGCCCATGATCTCTCTTCACAGCACAATTGAAACATAATTATTTCATGCCAGATTGTGTGCTCAGCAAAGCCCTGAATAGGGGCCGACATTTAACTTTAATTAGCTGTGATTTATTCATACTGACTGGATCGCGGGCAGAAATTGGATCATCTGATTATAGTCAAGCATGAAAATGACCTGATTAAACACTTAATGGAACCTAGGGAGAGGGAAACCAGAGGAACCTTGGGCAGAAGACGCTGGGGCAACGTTTTAAAGTGGGGGGAAGAAAGACATGTGCTCATCACTGGCCGAGCGTTGTCTTCTGGATACGCGCAGTGGCAAACGGCTTTTCTGCCGTGCCCGTTGTGCGATTCCGTGAAGCATGAGGTTGCGCTTAATCATTCAAGAAATCACTGATATGACTAATGTGGTCTTCTCCAGACAGGACTCCTCTGGCGCTGTGTCCGCTCGCCTCTTGACTTTTTGCCATGTGCGTTTTTGTCTCGTCAGGTGTGCCGACGAATGAGAGTCCCGAGTCCAAGACTTGCAGCTCGGCCAAAGTCTCGGGGCTCCAGCGCAGCCAGGAGCAGAGCAACAGCGAGGTGCCGTTCGCGCCTCCCGTGCCCAGCCCCACCCCGGCCTCGGCGCCCACGGGCTCCCCTGCCCCGGCTGCAGCGGCGGCCCCCCCGGAGCCGCCCAGGACCCGCCTCCCCACCCCACCTCCTCTCAGCGTCAAGAAGGAGCAGCAGCCTCCGCCCCCTGTCCCCACCCCTCCCCTGCTGAGGGCCCCGCCCCACCCTCTGCCCCACCCTCCTCACCCGCACGTGGAGCCCCGGGTGCTCCCACCCCCGCAACACCACACCCGGCCCATTATCAACCACCAAGTGCATCACCCGCTGCAGTACCCCGGCCTCCACGACATCAGGTAGGTTGTGAATTTGCTTAAAGGGGAAGGGAATGGTGAGAACCAATAAGAGAGCGCCAATCCAGTATGGAGGCATCCGCTTTGTGTCTCATTGTCTCGCCTTTTGCATGAAGAACCAGATTATGATGTTACCTGGGCGTACTCCTCGCTTTAATATGTGGCTGCCAATCCTGTGCAGCGAGCAATAAAATAAACTCTGCAGCAACAACTAAATTAATACAATAGAGTCTGCTGTGATGAGATACTGTCTGATGCTATATTCCATACAATATCCACACAGCCTTCATGCAGACATTGATTTTCCGCCACACAAACATGCAATAACCAGTTGTCAGATTGACTCTTTATCATTCAGCGGCACACCACAGTGCACAGAGCACACGCACAGAGTTATGTTCCTTTTCTCCTCGTCGTCATCTTTTTTCTTTTCAGTTCAGTTCAATTCAATTCAATTCAATTCAATTCGATTTAAGAGGCTCTCTGGTACATCATCAGCTTCATCGTCATCCATATGTTGACAAAGCGGTAAGCGTAAACATTCTCAGTATCACTAAACCAAGACAGAAAAAGCAAGCAAGCGCATGTATACAAACGGAAAGTCAGTTATGCATATACATTTTTACATTTGAGTGTATGCTGATGCTCTTATGCTGATGCTGTCAGGGTGGCTTGTGCCTTGGAATGGTCTGCGTTTCCTATGTCTTGAAACATCAAGACACATGGAAACTTCTCACCATAGCAGATCTGGGATAGTCAGTGTCATGTCCTCTGATATGACTGACATCATGCACTTTATTACACATTGATATTTGTATAGCTTTTTAATAGTGCACTGGTTGCCATCCTCTTTAAATTCCAAACAAGTATGCATGAGTATGTTCTGTAATTACTGCTGTTATTATTACAGTATTAATGTCCTGGGTTGCAGTGTCCTATGTTGTTTCAGAGGTTTTTCCACCTCAGCAAGAAATTCTGTGGGAAACACACTGAATTTTTGAATTTTTTTTTTTGACATTTTTGGCATGTAAATGGTCATATTTAAAGATATTGAATATCGTCTCAAAATATCAACTATTGGCAGCTTCAGTGCAAAAATATTGGTACTGGCTTTGGCTTTCAAAAATCCAGGTTGGTTGAGCCCCGATGCAGCGAGTAGGATTTTTTTTACGGTGTTCCACTTGTGTATAGTCGAGTAATCGTAACGAGTCTCATTTTTCCATTGTTTCTCTTTCCTCCAGCCACAGCAGCAGCCCGGTGGGCCTTTCCAAACACCCCCTGCCCCCCTCCCCTCACCACCACCTCAGCGGGCTCCCGTCCACGGCCCCGGCCTTGCCCCTGTCCATAACCAACCTCTCTACCTCGCACTATTCGTCCTTACGGAGCCCGGCCCATCGCCATCCGGCCATGTTTGCAACCCCCGCCACACTGCCGCCACCGCCGACTTTACCGACCAACAGCTTAGTGGTCCCCGGGCACCCTGCCGGCACCCCCTACCCAGGTGACACCACACACCTCGCACGCTAGATGGTAGCTCCAGTGTAGACGCTAGAATAGGTGATAGGGTTTACAGGGTTTTGACTGATGATTTGAGTTGATGAGTGATTTTTGTGTAGCACATTTCTTTATAAATTGACAACAAATAGCAGTAACTGGCAGACACCCCTTCACCTGTAGAAATACTTATATTTATATTGCTTATATTAACATATCTTGACCCATATATGGACAAAAAGTGCAAAAGCCCACGTATGAGTTCTAAAAACTAAATAAAAGTCATAGCATATTTGAGGTGACAATGTTTTATGGTGAATTGCACTTGAATTGTCTATCCAGCTATATTCATGTAGTATGGGTGTCACTGATTCAGAGACTATTTTTAATGTTAGCATTACAATTCTATGAAAAAACAATCCTATATTTACAATTGTATAGCATGGAACAATAGCAATCTATACCAACTGGACTGAGATGTTAAGCTGTAAGTTTGTAATATGGCTGATGTTACTGTCACAAAATCCATGTTGCATGGTGTTGTACCCTGTATAGTGTTCATGTATGATTTGCACATCTGGTAAGTGCACATTTCTCTTCAATCTATATTGCACCGTCACATATAATATTTACATCTTGAATGATGCTTGTGGTTGTTGTAGAACTGTATGATATAACAGGTTTGTCCCTTTCCCATATTGATTTCTGTGTAGGAAACAGAGAAAGCCATTGTAGATGATGACCGATGTAAAACGTTTTATTGGCGTTTTATAATGAATAGAATGCACTTTTGCCTTTTTGGTAAACAAACTCTTTGATCAACGTAACCGTTTTGTGTTGATTGCCAGTAGTTTAACTTAAGTGTTTCTATTTCATTTTATCCCTTTTTTTTTTTTTTTTTTTTTGAAGTTTTCATCAGTGCGTGTTAAATGTGTAAGTACACTGTGTATGTGTTAGTGGACAGATCAAGCTCACGTCATCTTATCAGCATCTTAGAAAATCCTGTAGCTGTTTAAATAGCAAACGCACAGTGGTGAGGCTACTACCAAATCCTCTTGCTGCACAACAGTCAGCTGATCAAAGAGCTATTAGCCAAAAAGTCAGTGTATTCCTGTATTGCGCTGGCAGTAAATGTCAGGAATGTGGTCCAATTAGTGTACCAGCCGCAGATACCTCAAGTGACCTCATCAACAGTTTGAAAACTTTCCAGCAGGCCTTTGCAAGCAAATCGCTCGTTTACAGCACAAAAATGGGAGCCATAATTGATTCAGTCAGTCGAAACCCGACTTTAGTGCACATCCCCTAATGTGAGACACATGCTTCAGAGCGGATGCCCCATTTTGACGGGTGGAGAAAAAACGTGCATCCCTTTTTCGAGACGGTCTGCAGCCACAGCAGCTTAGACGTTTGAAAAAAGGCTGATGAGGTCACTGGGAGAGGGCTTTTTGATGTTCAACAAAAGCGGATACGTCACTGCAGATTGTCAGCAGCAACTGGACAGTCATCACAGCTGGAGATCTTCGGCACATTTTTAGTGATTTGCAACAGTCCGTCGTTGAAAACGGCCTGCTCTCTGATGCGATCTCAAACAGCAGAGGTTGTTTTCTCTGTTGCCTCTGACTTTCTCCGACGAGACAAAAGTAGAAAATCTGATTTTTTTTAACAATTGGACAATACAATCAAACAGACAAGACAAGCAAGACAAAAGATTTGAGCAATAGAGCGAAACAAATATCTCCAGTGATGATGGGTGTCTCCAAAATGTGTTAGAAATATGCCGTTTGTGCATTGACTTTCTGATGGAGGGCAAGAGTGTGTGTGTGTTTTCTGCTGGGATGACTCTTGGTTCTCTCTTGTCTTTAGATACCAGCCTGTTGATATCATTCAACCAACCAATCATGTATTGCCAGCCTCATTCGGGGATTCTGATTGGCACATTGTCACAGGCAACTCTCTTACCACCACCAATGAGTCCCCACGTAGAAAACCCTCACAGCATGAGCTGGAGAAACAGGGAATGCCAGGTGACTATTTTCTTTCTTCTCTTCTACCCTTGTTGTGAAGACTGACTTGGGCGCCCGTGCCTTTTTTTTTTTCTTGTGTCTCCCCCCTTTTTTTCCTCCCTCCCCCCCTCTCCATCCCCCCCCCTCCTTTTTTTTTTTTTTTTTTTTTTTTTGTTGTTGTTTCCTCGCTCTCCTTTCTTGCAGAGCATGACCTCCTGAGGCAGGAGCTGAACAACCGCTTCCTGGTTCAGAGTTCGGAGCGGGGCCGGGGGCCGTCCGCCTCGCCGCTGGCCCCCGTGTCGCTCCTGAGGGCTGAGTTTCACCAACACCAGCACATGCACCAGCACCAACACACGCACCAGCACACCTTCACGCCCTTCCCCGCCAGTCTGCCCCCGGCCGCCATCCTCACCCCGCCCACCGCACCCCCCATGGTGCGTACCCAAGCCAGAAATGTGAGGATAAGTAAAAAAAAAAAACAAATAAATTTAAAAAAAAAAAAAAAAAAAATTTGAAAAAGCTCCCACCCACCTACACCCCTCCTCCTTCCCACCCTTCCCTTTAATTAGCTCCTCCCCTTTTTGTCTTTGCCCGGAAATGAACCCAAGATGGTCCCCGACGATGGGCATCCCTCCCTTTCAGAAAAAAAAAAAAACGCTTATGATATGAAATTTAAATCCTCTTCACTTTGAGTTTGGCTCTTATTTGCATAGTTCAACTGATGAGTGAAGCCGGGAGCGCCTCATCTTCCGTCAACACTGTTATAAAGACAGATAGGCTCCACACACTGCCACCTCCCCTCACACGAGCAGTGTTACACACTTATTTATCCAGACACTAGCTTGTCTGACTGGACCCAAGCGCACATATAGTTTCATCCATGGTGGGGTTATGCATATGAAATCGTAGGTGTGTCACATTTCACAGTGCAGCCATGGCAGGCTTGCCCAAAGCGGGCCAAAGTTAGCACCGTTGATTTTAATTGACTCATCTCTTTCTGGACGCGACAGTGATTTTGCTGCTCAGTGTTTGCCTGGGAACCAAAGAGGAAATGCCTGGAGGCAGACTTTTTTTTCCAGTTGTTTTCATATGGGTGTGATAAAAAACGGTTTTGAATGTTCTCGTTTGCCCGTTCGCAAAGAGCAACAAAGGCGCCGTCAAACAGATCGGTGTGTCTGTGTTAGTGTCTCTGCATGCATGTAATTGCAAAGACTATCCATACACGTGTGTGTGTGTGTGTGCAAGTTCATCCCCAGGAGTGTGTGCATGTCTATGTGTGTGTGCAGCTCAACGGCAACCGAGTCTCACACTTTGCCAATGACAAATTCAAAGCCTTGCAGTCGGGGTCGAATGACTTCATGGCAGATGAAAGGGGGGGATGACATCACCGCAAAACTGTTTTGATAATGTTTCTAATTGCTTCCGTGCTTTGACTGCCATCAGGCTGCAGCAAGCACCGTGGAGTTCGGGGAGGAGGGGTGAGGGAGGGGGGGGGGGCAACCGCTGGCAGCTCTTAGATTGGTACAGGGGGGGGAAAAAAAAGTTATGACTATTCATCCATCATTTAAAATGCACAGCAATCTCTGACAGTCGATTCAGACAGGGGCCCCATTTGTAGCTTTTTGGCATTAGTCTAATAGATCTAATCCATCATGTCACGACCTCTGATTAAGAGCCTGTGGGCCCATTAAGGCCCCGCTCCAAGATTATCCCCATCCTGTACATTAGAAATCAAAGCTCTGGTATTTATGGCACGGTCTTGGATAAGTATGGAGCCTGTTTAGCTGGTGCTCCAGCCAACACGCATGGCGTTATCTCCCCCTCTGTTCATTCCTGACATGGCAGGCATTATATACATAGCCCTCGCTTTGAAGATGAAAGCGGCGATTTGCCTCGTCTCGCTGATGCTGGCGTTATGCAGCCCCGTGGTGCGCTCACACCCCCCATCTCTTGTCGGGTTGTTACGATGGGATTTGAGACTGCCATTAATGTGTTCTACTGTTTTTGTTTGTTTTTTTTTTAATTGAAACTGTGTTCTTACTTAACCAATGCCTTCCCCCTCCCTTCCTCCCTCCAATAACAATGCTGTTTTACTGTCTTTAGCTCTTGCTTAGAGAGGCAGGAGTAATGATGATGTCGGGGTTGTTTTTACTGTTTTGTCATGAAAGGCAAACCAACTATGGTCGCTCTCCCTCTCTCTGTCTTTCTCTCTCTCTCTCTCTCTCTCCCTCCCTCTCCCCCTCATTCTCTCCTGCTCTCTAGACACCCCATGTCATTTCAACTGTCTATGTAACAGCCCTTGGCTAATGGCTGTAATTAATGAAATTATGAAGCCTCTGTATTTGTTTATTGTTCGACGCCCTCAAGCAGCTGGCTTGCCAAATGGCAACACCGAGTGTCTTTCTTGCCCCCCCACCCCCTCACCCCTGCCATGTCTTTAGACAAGGAATATCCTTAATTGTTGTAAGATGAAATATAGAGCTTTAATTAGCCAAAGCTGTTTACTATAAAACTGTGACAGGGACCATAAATTACAAAGGCAGAGGCTGTTTTTTTTTTTTTTACAGGGCCATAAAGCGGCCAGTATTCTTCTCCCAGTGTCAGACATTAAACAGGCCGCGCCTTCAGAAATGCAGAGGAGCTGTTTAATGAGCTCGGAAGCTGGCTCGGCGTTTCCTCTCAATGGGCTGTCTGTCTTTGATTTGGGCCCATTATCGCCCACAAGCAGGGCCGCCAACACCATCGCCGCCACTGCTGCCATTTTGTGTGCAGATGTGAATGGCCCTGCTTCACCCAAGAGCCCCTGAGCCAAGCCCAGTTTCTCCGCAAGCAGCTAGGCCGGCCAGACACCAGCTCGCTCCCGCCCATGTCGCGGGGCACACACACACACACGCGCGCACACACACAGAAACACTGATTCATACCCGCTGATTTTCCTGTTTTATGTATACCCAAAATGTCCACGCCTGCCAAGAGAGCTTTGTAAAAACACTCGCAAAAAGTACCTGCAAATGGTTTGTGTATTTGCGGAATTGGAATAAGTTACTGTCACTTGCAATTAGCCCGCGTTCAAAATAAAGAGCCAGTATTGGCTTGCGAACAGACGCACAAAGTCCCCATTCATACGCAGGAGAACATTCTCCATTTCTCCGTCGCCCTCCTCTCTTTCTCGGTTTACTGACGAGATTCCCATGTGTTGGAGACATGATCAGAAACTGCACTTCATATGAGGCCATAGCATTTGCACATCAAGTTCCAATTGTGATTATTCTATTAGGCCGAGGCACTGGCTCAGAAAAGGTCTCAATACATCAATTCAGCCTTTCAAGGCTATATCAGTTTCACGCTGAGCCGTCCCAAATTAGCTGCTAACCATTGCAAATGTAGTCTACCCGATTCAATTTCACTCATAAAAAGACAGACTGCTCACATACCAGGCTCTATATATTCTTTCCGTGATTTTATGCACAGAAAATTGGCCTGTTTTAGGCTGTAAAGCTCTTTTGATGTCTGCTTTTCTAACACACAAAACAAGGTATATGTCTCTTTGCACTCCCCTCCCTCTATAGCGCTCGGGGTCGATGTAGAAAGCCCATAGCAGTCACAAGCAATTAGATTCACATTTATACAAATTTTCCAGTGAATAGAAACATAACTCAGTGGTTTCTGACTGGGCTTATTTCTGAGCCGGGCCTCCACACCCAGCCTCTGTGTGCGCAATTGGAAAATCATGCAGGCTGTCTTCATCTTGGCGGCCCTCTAAAGCAGTCATATTGTCAGTAATTTAACCGCCTATCTGTGCGTGCAGTTAAAGTAAACCCATGACCGGTGCAAGCCAGCTGCTTTACTCCAGGGCTTATTATGCTGAATCATTACCGCTTATCAGAACTTGATCATATGCTTCAGTTTTTGATGAAGAAATAATGACTTTTTTTTTTTTTTTTTTTTGGCAGTTGTTGTAATTCAGATAATCATGCGCATTTTTTTTGCGTTCCTAATGCTGTTCTCTCTCTTTTCTCTTCCAGTTTGACAAGTACTCCCCCAAACTGGACAATCCATTCATCAGACATTCGAACGTGAGTCTCACTTCCTCGCTCTAATTTCAACTTGCTATTTGCATTCGGCAAATCAAATATTTGACATATTTGAACATTGCCATGGGAACTTTTGTCTTTCGGGGCTGCAGTTTTATGTGTGCATATGCTTGAGTCCTGTACGTATCTTTGTATGTATGTTTTTTTAAGGTCTTGTGTCCCTCCCCCTCCCTTTTTCCCCTCCAGTTTTTCCCCTCCTACCCCCCCACCATGCCAGGCATGCCCCCGCTGCTCCCACACTCAGGACCCTTCAGCTCGCTGCAAGGAGCCTTCCAGCCCAAGGTCAGCCCCACATCCTTACCCTCCACCCACGCGCCCACAGTAATTGAACCAGGCATGCAGTCAGGGGAGCACAGGCATAAAATAAAAACCACACGAGCACAAGCTCACTTGCACAGGGCTGTCACACACAACACACAAACTTTTTAATACAGGTTCACATAAATGCAGAAAAACAAACGCTCGCCTTCACGCACTAGTAAAAACTGCAATGCTAAAATACAAAATGACCATTTTTATTTTGCATCTGACCACTGCAACGACAAGCAAAAAGGCTCTCAGTCATTTTAATACGCGCAATTAGTGCATCCATTTTGAAGAGCTGAATATAGAAGACAGAGGCCACAGAATCACAAGACAGAATGGAAGAATCAAACGGCACTGCATGGATCAAATGATCACGTCAGATGAGTAATATTGTCCCAAGGTGCTCGGCCATGTTTGCACGCAAAGTGTCGCTTGCATCCCGTCTCGCTGCGTCACCCAGGAGAGGAGGCCCAGCGCTGAGTGGCATGAAAAGCACCAGAGATTTACTCAACATTCAGGCCACAGGAGCAGCAGCAGGCACAACAGCAGCAGCTGCACTGAAGAGGGGAAACAGAGGCCTAATAAATCTCATCCCCTCCCCTTTTAACCCCGATAATGGGGCTATGCAAACAAGCTCCGTAAGCCGGCCGGGCCTGAGCAGACCTGGAACAGACTCGCTGCGCCGTGCCGAGCCACGTCGGTTCGCGCCGAGCGAGATAAGAAGATGATGTTTGGCGATGCGGCGGGGCAAAGGAGGGAGGACGCAGGGGGGTAGTGAGGATTGCAGCGGTAGGGGGTTGAGGGGGGGAGAATGGGGTGATGAGGTAAAGGGTGGGGGTCTGTCTGGCAGATGCCCAGCGGCTGTGACCCGGTGTAAGCCACCAATCAAAGCTGGCCTAAATCCGCTGGCCTTATTCCCAGCAGGCTCTGTCACAGAGGGGCCCTTTTGTCGGAGGCCTCTCCAGATGGTTGGAGGAACAACCGTCTAAAGCCTCTGCTAAGTATTCTTGGAGAGGAGCTGGGAGTGGGAAAGTGGAGGGGGTTCGAGGTGGTGGGGATGACCCAGGTTGCCCCTCTATCCTGGATGCAGGGATGGATTAATCAGACTGATCTGGGCACTTGCGCTCCAAAGACTTAAAGAGGAGATCACAGAGATCAGAGGTGTTTTACTGTGGGCTTGGCTCTTCGCCTGGGGCATCATCGGAGTGCTATCTATTGACGTCAGCCATACAGTAGCGGCAGATGAGGATTAGCGAGCTATATTGCTACTGAGAGGGCTATATGGTGATGCTGGCGCTGGCTTTGCTCGCTGGAACATCTCCTGCTGTGTTAGATCAGAGGTTCTCACGCATTTTCGTGGCAGGATCAAGCATGAATGCAAAGATTTAGTCCAAGGAATGCATATAGGAAGATTTTTTTTTTTTTTGTTGCTGTTTATTAAGTTTTAAAATTGTACAATCGCCATTCTTATGTGTTCTAAAAGCGAGGTCATTTCTAGCGTGTGAAATTAGTAGTGAATTATTCTTCATTTTAGTTCCTCGTCAAGGATCTTTGGGCGTCCCCAGGCTACTGTTTGAGAACCACTGTCTTAGATCAAAGTATATCCTAGAGTTTGGAGCATACACTATGTGTATTCTGTCTCTGTTTCTTACTTCCTCCACACTATAACCCCATATGTGAGGTAGATATGTGTGGTCATTATTTCTCTATCTCTGTTTCTCTCTCTCTCTCTCTCTCCCACTCTTTCTCACTCTCAGGCATCCAATCCCATTGATGTAGCGGCTCGTCCGGGGGCAGTACCTCACACACTCCTACAGAAGGATCCACGGGTAAGCCTGTGGCTGATAGCATCCAAACTGTAACACCAGTGGTTAGACAGGCTGCACCAGCCAACATCGTCTATCCCTGCTGGAGTGTTCTCGAGCAAGACAATTCGGTGGACACATTTATGTCAAAGTCCCAAAAAGAAACATGACCACACACATTTATAGAATGAGCTTTCCCCCATGGGAACTGAACCTCCTAACCCTGGTGATGTTAGTGACCTCCCTTACCCACAGAGCCACACTTGCCCATATTGTTGATTACAGTATGGTTGATAATGATGTTTTTGACTGTCGTTCTCTGTTTGTCCACACAGATAACAGATCCATTCAGGACGTCCGTGAGAGTAAGTGGTTCTCTTGTTACAGCTGCTGTTAATCGTTTTCCCTCTCTCGCCATGCTGTAGACTCTCAAGCTGCTAATTTGTGGAAAAACAATCACAAAAAAAAAAAAGAGCTTTTTGTTTTTAAGGAGTTCAAGTAGTCAGGGTTAGACTTTCATTTGCAGTCAGCTGTTGAGGTGCAGTTCTGCTGAGGTTCCACCTTGCAGCTTGTCCAACCCTCAAGGCTAGTAGGCTCACTTCTGTTTCTCTCAATGAATTCTCAGAAACCTGGCAAGTGGTGCGCGGTGCATGTCCAGATTGCATGGCAGATCTACCACCACCAGCAGAAAATGAAGGTGGGTCAGTTGGATAGTGAAGTCTTGCAGGATTTTCAATGTTGTGTAAAACGTGGAAAAGTCCTGGAATCAGAACGTTATGTGTGGAAGGAGAGTAGATGGCCAAATTAAAGATTTATTTGGTCGGACTTAACTTGCAAGACTTATCTGTCTCGCAAGCAGATTATAAGACCATTAGCAGCATAGTTTATTATCACTGATATTATCACTGTCATTAGAGAAACATCAAAAAAAATCAGTTAGTATGTTAATAAACATACAGTCAGCCTCATAAAGTATTCATCTAAATTCTGCAAATTGTGTTAATCATATAATGCCCTGACTTCAATAATTATAATGCTTTGACAGTGTGCTTACACTGTAATTATGATGTCTTAAAATGCCTTTTGAGAGCCGTTTTCAAGTGTTACTACATGCTCATTTATGTCAGCCTCTTTGCTGATTGATTTAATTAACTTGGTTGTGGAACAACTGGAATAATGACCCTAAATAATACCTTGTTGTAACATAAAAGTTGCAAGTAACAGCTGCTGTGAGTCAAAAGGTGACCAAGCACATTGAAATGGGCTATTTAACACAATGTCCAACATATGAGCATACAGTAGGAGATAAGAATCTGATGTGGAGGATCTCTGATCCTGGGTGGCACAGAGACATGAATTTACAAAAGCTGGTTTGGCCTTGCCCTGGAAGCCCTCTGCTAATGCCACTGTTCCCATGGTATCAGTCCCTCATGGGTCCTGCACCCCGTTACCAAGGCTTTAGTGTCCCTAATCAGCTTACATATATTTTGTTATGACACAGTGGGCTAGGATTAGGGAGGGCAGAGCCATTGTTGATGTGTCTGTCTGCCTCTGATCTCTCACCAAGTTTAGCCGAGGATAAAGCCCTCTCTCTCTCTGTTGATAGAAGTGGTGCCGTCATCCACAGCCTGCCGACCTCACTTTCTTACTCTGTTTCTCTCGCTCTCTCTTCCCTTCTCTCTGCCTCTCTCTATTACAGCAGATGCAGCTGGATCCTCACAAGCTGGACATGAACGGGAAGCTGGACCTGTTCAGCCGGCCCCCTGCCCCCGGAGTCTTCCCAGGGTTCCCGTACCCCCATGACCTGGCGCGACCCCTCTTCTCTTCCACGGGTCAGTGGGGTCTCCCGGCACCCAGTGCAGGGTGGCGAGCTGAAGTGATCAAAACAGACTGTTGAAAGCACACCCACAGATATTATCCCAATTTCGAAGCAAATGGGTTTTTTTTTGTCTTTATGCAAACGAGATGTTGTTAAATTCATGGCATCATGTCAGGATTGTTCTTTCCACCGCCAATGAAATGGCATTATTCTTTTTTTTTTTTTCCTCCTCTCATATCACATTCACTTAATTGTAGTGCTGTTGTAGTAAATGTTTTGCTAGTCGAGGGAGTCAGATATGTCCATGAATATGGATGACTCTCAGTTAGGTAATTGACTGATTTGCCCTGCGTTGGAGGGCAACAGAGGCGAAGGGCCTTTGACTGGTAATTATGCAGTGGTGTGTCATAGGCACTCGTGTAATTGGTTCTTTCATTAACAATTCATGGAATATGGGTGAAGGCAACACTGTTTTGTAAAAGAGGCCGGCTTTTTGCACAGTCAGTAACTGACCTCGATAAGCAGCTTAGACACACGCACGCACACAAAATTACACTACAGATACAAAAAAAAAAAAAAGAGAGAAAATATCAATTGCTAATTTGCTTTATGGTTTTCCTCAGCCTTTCCATAACTCATCTGGCTTGTAATTAGCAAATTAGCATTGCTGTCACAGAGTAATTCTTACCGTCCACATTTTAGTTATCATGTCATGTCATGTGGTCACCATGTCAGCAGTGTTTTGTTTGCTTGTTTGTTTGCGATTTCCCAAAGCGTAGATAGCTCAAGATTTTCGGACTCTCTGATTGGGCAGTGCTAACCATCTGTCTCATCATGTCTTGTCCAATAGGCTCTGGTCACCCAGCGCCTTCCCCCTATGGCCCCACCCCGCACCCCAGTGGCTTCCTGCCTCCTAGCCATTTGGCAGGTAAGTGTAAGTAACCTCGCATTTGCATTTTTTTTTTTCCACCCCCTTCTCCCAGTCACACACACTCTCTCTCTCTCGTTCTCTCTCTCTTGCACTTATATTTCAAATACAGTACGAGTCACCGTGGGTGTGACGGCGGCAGCTTTGCGTCAGTCTCTGGTTTTGATCTAGGGTTCATGCAAAACGCCGGTACAGACGTCTGTTGGCCGTCCCGTTGCACCGCCTCTTAAGCTGAATTTTGCTTCGTGGAGACGTAGAGCGAGTACATAGCCTTGAATAACCCCCGCCTGGGATGATTGAGAAGTGCACCGCAGGACTGGTGGTTCCAATCTTAGGCCCTGTTTCTCATCCCCTCTTGTTCAGACAAAACCATTTTTAGCGAGTGTTCGTTTTTTTATTTCACTTCCCACAGCACCCCTGTAGTCCTTTGTATCGCCTCGGAGTCGATGACCGCAGCAAATATGACACGTTACCTTGAAGCTGTATTTTCTATGGGCTTTAGAAGTCGAATTTGCCTTTCATAGAGTAATGGAGGATTTTTTTTTTTTTTTTTTTTTTTTTGGGCACTGCGTTTTTGTTGTTTTTTTGGTCTGTTCTATCTGAGACATTGTTTGGGTTCGGAGCAGCAAGGTGATTTCACGGAATAAGCCCTTGAGTCAATCCAATTTGAGCTTATGAACACATGGTGCACTGAGGAGAAAGATTTAGTGGGAAAATCCTGTCCAGGGAATTCAAGTGTGAGGCAGGAGAGATTTCTCAGTTGTTGTCTTTTCTGATATATTGACAAGCCCCAGTGCTGCTTTCATTATAGCACTGGAAATCCTTAAAGCCTCATCTGTAGATAAATTCTACATTTCCTGAAGCATTTGTCCCTGATTAAAATGCTACTTTGCATTATGCAGAGGTTGCTATTGTTCACTGACTCTCATGTTGATGTAGTTACTTATATTTCCTTCAAATCTAGAAGCTGTAGCATGCCTACGGATGTATATATGACACTCATTAGAGACAGGGAGACACTGATGCTTCATTTTCCACACCCTCCAGCTTCCCTGCCCGGCCATAGCCCACATCCATCTCAGATCCAACAGCACAAAACTCATTTTCCCGTCAGGTAGTGCATTTCCCTGAGCCCCAGCAGGGTCAGAGAGACATTGCGCTCCACTCCAGCCAGTGGGAGTGAGTCCAGCCTCCAGGAGGCCTGGCTACTGCAGGATTACCAGGCAGAGAGCTAGGGTGGCAGCGCTAAAAACCACAGCTCGCTTGTAAGAGAAAAGCCGAGTGGAATAGGTGGGTGGTGGGGGCGGGGAGCTACTCTAGCCGGCCCCCCCCTTTTTGCTAATCCCTGTTTGGCATTTTGCAGATCCTTTCAGTCGCTCCAGTACCTTTGGCGGCCTCGGCAACCTTTCAAGCAGTGCCTTCGGAGGATTAGGCAACCCCTCGCTTGGTAAGCGTCGGCCCCCCCATCCTCCTCCTCCTCCTCCTCCTTCCCCTCCATCCCGCACCCCCCGCCCCCCCCCCCTTGATCTGGCCCTGGTGGCGAGCAACAAAACAGAGCAGTGCAGCGTTAGACCACAGGGAGAGCCAGGAGGGAAAAAAAAATCAAGGCACTTAGCTCTGCTTCCTATGCCAAAGCAGCCCTAGCCCAGGGAGAACCAACAAGGCAGGCATAGCACACACACCCACACACACACACACACACACGAGACACACATACACACACAACCCTCCATGTCATCTACCAACCACATCCCCAATAGCCTGGCTTTAATCTGGCTGCACTACTGCCAACACGCACTCCCAGGCCCGCTGTTTGGTTGCTATTCATCTATTAATTATTCGACAAGCCCCTTTGCACCACCGTGGAGGGCTCTCTCTCTCTCTCTCTCTGTTTCTCTTCCCTCTGCATCCTTCTCTCACTCTCTCTGTCTTTCTCTCTGTGTCTCTTCATCCCTCGTATTTTCCTTTCGCCAAATCAGTCACCCCGTTGCGAAAATGGATGTGACTGGAATAGACACGCTACGGAATGCTAAGGTCCCCCTTGGCTTTTCACAGCCCTCAATACCAGAGGGCAATTGTGTCTCCCTTGTTCATCTGGTGGAAAAAAAAAAAAGAAAAAAAAAAAGCCCTGAGAATCAAGTGCAGGGAATGTGGGGGAGGGTGTTCACCTCGTAACTGGTCCTTGTAGGCAGACGTTCAATGAGAGAGCCGCCAAAGACAAAGGCAAAGGCCGCTTTTGTTGGTGAAACGTTTTCGGTTTATGTGTCCGTGACAAGGTTCCTGGGCTAGTTCACTTACAGTAGCCACCCCCCCCCGCCTCCTCCCCTCCCATTCTTTCTCCTCTCCTCCAGGCACCAACAGTGTGTTTGGCCCCAAGGAGGGACCCGGGGGGCTGCCCAGCTTCAGCAGCCCCCACCACGACACCTGGAACAGGCTCCACCGCACCCCGCCGTCCTTCCCCACCCCGCCGCAGTGGCCCAAGTCCGCCGACGCCGAGAGGAGCAGCTCGGCCAACAGCCACGACAGAGAGCGAGAGCGGGAACGGGAAAGAGAGAGGGAGAGGGAGAGGGAGCGGGAGAGAGAGAAACGAGACTCGTCCATCGGGAAGGAGGAGAAGGATAAAGACAGGTGAGTTTGAGCCGGGTTTCAAAATAATCCTTTAGCGTTTGTTTTAACCATCTGGGAGGTGAGATGTAATTGATTATAATTTTGGATCTTTTACATTTACTGTAGTATATTATAAATAAAGTAGTTTTGTTTCTGCTTGAAAATATTTTAGGCAGAATAACTGTACTTATTTTGCATTTTCCTCGTTCCACTGCTGAGTACCAGATGGATGTGCGGTTTTCCCACCACATAAACAAATTCAGTGAGAAGCGTGATTGACAAATTATCTACTTGAACTGTCTTAATGCAGTTAACCCCAACCATCTGGCATTCCAAGCAGGTTGGAAGAAATGTTGAAAATGTTGACTGTATTTATTGCTAGCAAATGTAATTATCGCTTGACCGATAGGTCTGAATTGAGATTTTGAATTACAATTCAGACCTCGGTCGAATTTTTTATTTAGTTTTTTTTTTTTTTTAAGGAATTGGAGAACACTGTGTTGACATGAGGATTTGATGCTGTTTTTCACTTCACAGGAGAAATAAGAAGTGAACATGGCATATTCATAACATCATTTTTAGCAGACATGACATAAGCATATCATTACATAATCACAACAATAAATACATGGTCAGGTCATGACGCCTTTTCCTTCTGTCTTACCTGGATGACTTGGATGGAGCATAACCAAATGTAGTGTGTAAATGTAGGCAGGATGCATTCACTTAAACCACACAATAACCAGGTGTAAATGTAATGTTTCTCCAATATGGAAACAGAAATAAAGTTGAATTTGCAGATCCAACCAGGAAATGGACAGATTAGATAGACAACAGGAAGCTGGAATAGTAGTCGTGTTAAAATGGATCGTCAGGATCCTTGTGGATAAGGAACAAGTGAAACAGTGTTTACTGTCAGTTTTAAAGGATGCAAACATTACACAAGGAGGTGATGTGCATGGCTGTGTGCATCTTTGTGAGGGACGGACAAATCAGATTCCATTGTGTGTGCTGGAGGCGTATTTTAATGTCAGGTGTAAACGTAATCCAGCTAAATCATACCTAAACACAATCCAGATGCCAGACACATGTTCTTCAATAGCATGCACATTTCACCATGTCAACTGAGATGCCTTTTCTTTGTTTCTGTCGTCGCAGGGATTCAGTGGATCGCAACCGCCACTCCAACCGCTCATCCCCCGCCTCGGCGCCAGTCAGCTACCAGATCAGCAGCCTGATCCGCTCAAACAGCCAGAACTCCACTGATTCGGGTCGCCACCACAGTGGCAGCGTAGACCGGGTCCGTGAGGCAGAGAAGGAGATGCTGGAGCGCCACCGGGAGTCCTCGACGCTGGGGGATGTGAAGGTGAAGGAGAGCCGCTCGCCTGGCAAGGAGGTGCTGGAGAGGAGACCCTCAGAAGACTCCATCAAACCCGCTCATCGGTCTCCCTCCCCATACTCGAAGGTGGCAATCAACGATCAGGGCATGAAGATGGCGGGCGGGCCCCCGCCCACGCTCAAGGATGGTGAAAGGAAAGAGCCCCCACCTGCAGAGCTGCTGCAAAAGGTGAAGAATGACATGAAGATTAAGGAGGAGAGGAAGGAGGAACAGGAGGTGATGGTGGTGAGTTCCGAGCCTGCCCCCCAACCCCCAGCCCAAGCTCCTCCTGCCCCCGCCATCCAACCTGGACATCAACACCACCACCACCACCACCCTCCTCTGTCCCAACAGCCCCCTCCTCCCTCCCCACGCAGCAGTGAGATCCCCACTCCCAGCCTGCACGGGGTCCCCATGGCCCACTCGCTCCCTCTCTCCATGAGTGCCATGCACCAGATGGGCAGCCTCAATGTGCTGGACCGCGCTCGCATGGCTCCCTTCATGGGGGTGAGCCCTCTGGCGGCAGGGAGGGAGCGCCTTCCCCACCCAGCCTTTCCCTGGGACCCCCTGAGAGAGGCATACCGCAGCCTGGACCTGCAGCGCCGCATGGACTTCCAGCTGAGGGCCGAGCAGGGACATCGCTTCCCCACCATGTACGACCAGGAGCGAGCATACCGCGAGAGGGAAGCGCACGACTACTCACACCACGAGCACCTGCTGGAGGTGCGCAGGGAGCACGAGAGGATGAGGCAGCAGGCGGAGGAGCGGGAGCGCCTCCACCTACGGGAGGAACTGGACCGGGCACGCCTCCATCAGCTGCACCAGTCCCCCATGGAGGGCCACCTGCCTCACATGCCCCCCTTCATGCCCCATCTGGGTGGCATGCCCTACCCCAGACTCAGCCCCTCCACAGGACACAACGGCTTGCTCAACAGAACACCCCCCACCGCCGCACTTAGTGCCCCCCCTCCCCTTGTACCGGCGGGCAGTGCCAGGCCAGCCTCGCCCAGGAGGACTACTCCCCTCACCACCACCCAGGACCCACGGGACTACTCCCCATCCCGCAACCCCAAAGAGGTAGAGGCACGGTAGCTTCCTAGACAGAAGTACAAACGCTTACTAGACGCACTCCCCCAATTTGATATCTTATTGTGAACAAAATGCACTGCTTTTCACCAGAGAAGAGCAAAATCCCCAAGGAAATTGTATGATTGTACAAAGTTAAGGTGTTTAAGGCTGATTAAGCACATGCCATGACTTTATTTTCAGTGGACTGGAGGTCGAATAATGTCGGTAAAGAGAACACAAATATGTGTATGTTTATATCCGACTTAAATATTTGATAATTATTAATATATTAATCCAATACCTTTTTTCGGCTTTGTGCGAAAAGAGAGATCCTGAAATGAGTTTGTACATTTCCTATCCTTGTTCCATGTATAGGTATCATTTTTATGAATTTTATGTATTTTGTGCATTAGTCACTCCTTTTCCAATATTTATCCCAGTTGATTGTGAGACATATTCATTATGACCCACTCTATGGACTGGATTTTGATTTCAACCTCCTCAGCAGTAATTTAACCTCACGGTACCAGGATATCCTCAATGATGGCAATGTACAATGTTACATTACAGATTTGTTTCATTCATTTGTTTTGCTTTTGAAATATGCAGATAAATATATATTATGAGGTCTTTGTTCGGTCTCTGTAAAGAAAACTCATGTACATAACTTGTTGATATTCCTTCGCTGCAAAATTACCATGTAAATTTATTAGGCTTTTTAAATGTTTCTAGAAAAACAAAATTAAATCAAACATGAAAACCACTTCCCTGTTGAATACCATGGTAACAGACAAGCCTGGCCAATGGAAGGGAAGTATGGAGCGAGGGTGCTGTAAAGGGGCCCTAGAAGGATCATCTGCAATCTATGCAAAGTGGCACAAAGCACCCTAAAGGAGAGACCACCTGGAAGGAGCAGTGGATACTGGTGATACTGAAAGAACCTTGGATTAACATATGTTTATATTTGCCAATGGAATAATGATGGAGTTATAAACTTAAAGACTTCCAGGTCACAAACTGGACCAGAGGCATACAGCCCCAGACAGAAAAAGGAGGACACTTTTTTAGTGGGCGGCAAAAGGACTTTCTCTGTCAACCTTGTGGTGTTGTGCAGTTGTTTTTCTTAGACTCTTGTATACAAAACAAGTAGAGTTTTAGGCGTGCAAAAAATGAAAATGAACATTCATGGTTTAAAATGTACGGAATAAAGTTTGGATCTAATGTCAGACATTTGTTGCTTCTCTTTTCATCCTGCAAATTCATTTTCCGGCGAATTTGCCTGTAATCCAAACCTCCTGAGCGAAATGTTGATTTGAGGTAATGTATAAATCACTGGGAGAACACAGCTTTATAGGTTTCCCAGTAATGTTTGCTCCTCAGCTTGCCAGCATTACAGTAGTTGCTCATCTCATATAAAGCTATTACTTTGAAATGATAAAGGCAACACTCTTGGCTAGCAGAGTAGCGTAAACCATCAGATCGTTTGACCATAATCTGTCATACATGGGTTGCAGAGCTCTCCAGAAGGGATCGATGAGATGGGGGCAAGGTAATAGAGGGTGGGACTAATAGGACATTGATTTTGTATGAAAGCAGGTTTTGAGTGTTTGTGTTGCAGGTAACCGGTATTGACCGGCAGCCCAGCGGCATATTGACCTGCGGTCTGGACTCATTAAGTGGAGCAATGCCTGGGAGGCAAGCTATCGGATGGTGGAGGAGAGGCTCCTCTTTCTTCTTCTCCTCCTCCTCCTCCTCCTCCTCCTCATCCTCCACCCACCTCTCCTCATGCGCACCACTCATCTGTTTCTCTAATGAGGCCGGAAGGCACTCTGGAGTGGGCCAAGGAGGGGGCCCTGAGGCGCCCCATCCTGCTATTGACGAGACCTCAACTCTGCTCGCCGCCTGTCCAGGGGCGGCCAATTCATCCTGATAATGCCCCCGACTCCTCATTTTGCTGCTGCGGGCCGCGAGACCCACCAATCCTGTCCCAGGGTATCAGGCCATAATGACACCGTGGATCAAACCGTGGCCAGGTCATTAGGGGATGTTATTGAAAATCAATGGCGCTTCTGTGTCTCACACACTCTCCAGCAGGGTTTTTAAAAAGGGCTCCTGGAAAAGACTGCCTGCCAGAATGGGGTTGGTGTATTGGGAAGACTTAAATCACGATCACTTTCAATTTAGACCGCTGGTAATTGAGCCACATATTCCTCAGACGGGTAGCATCTGTCTCTGGCCAGTTTCACTTAAGTGCTGTGTGCCTTTATTCCTAATCATCTAGTCAACAGCAGGTACTTAACCCCCATACTTGTTACTGCATAGTGATTTTTCCTGTAACTATTATTTACCAAGCAAGCTTTCATAGAGCACACCTTAGATTTTCCACCCAACTCAATCACTCTGTCCTGTGCTCTATCCATTTTATGGCTGAGTGTGGAACGGCCCTCTGGAGATGAAAAGCTCCATCAGTTTCACTCATTGTCTGGCAAGGTCAATTTATTTCAGCACACAGTCCATCATCAGATGGGAATCAATTGACACATTGCCTAGCATACCCAACCCAAGGTGGGTTATTACAACGTCTGCTATTGTCAGCTCTTTTCCACAGCAATTCTTCAAATGTGTCAGGGCTTTTTTCCTGGAACCGTAGGCCTATATGATTTTATAGGCTACCTTTCATACAATAGGCTTACTTGTTCATAATTTGGAACATATTTCCCATTTGATGAACAATGTTAGTATGACAGGGCTTCACGTAGCCTAACATCTTGTCACTGAAAAGCGACTGTGATACAAGATTGCGTTTTTTATACATTTTTTCCAGCATAATCCCAATTAATAGGATACAGTGGTATCTGAGGTAAGACATTGTTTTTTTGTTCCGCTAATCCCCTGCATTTATCTGTGAGAAACCTCAATGCTGAGGGTTTGGGATTGAATTTCCATGGTCTCAAATACCTCCAAAAAGCTCTTGGCACAGAGCTCACCCTAGATTCAGCGAACAGTGGAACAGGCCTTGGGGGCCTTTATGGAGCACAATGGCAGCTAATAACACAGTGCCAAGCTAATAAGATGGGCAACGAATGAATGGTTCAGTCCAAGCTCCTTTTCTCTCTTGCTCGCTCTTCCCCCGCTGATAAAACATGTATGAAAGCGTTTTGGAGCTGCTATGTAGCGGCTCCCCAGACTTTCCCCCAGCGAGAGCTAATGCATTAGTTCCCATTTGAAGGCTGTTTTGAAATGGAGATTGGTAATGAGACGGGAGGCCCCCGCTATGATCACATTTGGATTGCCGGGGGCTCCGCTGGGCCTGGTGATTTGGGAGACTGTGGTTCTGCTGTGAGTTCAAGCCCATCTCTCCGAGGGGTTTAGCAAACCCTGACGAGGTCCTCTATAAAGCACTAAACTATATCTGAACTGTGAACCGCGAAGGCAGCACAAAGTCAAGGGCTTTGAAAGCGTACGCCTGCTACTGTGCTCATTGTGGACTACACGCTGTTTTCAGCACCTAAAAAGGCCAGCGGCACACATCCTTCCATTTTGTCCGCCATCTTTTTTTAGCCATCGACGTCAACAGAGCAGCAGCTGACAGAAACCAGGCCAGTCAGCAGTTAAGGAGCTGAGTTAGAAACAGCCAGACGGTGTGAATTCCAGACCTCGGTGACAAAGTGCTGTCTAATGTCTTTGCACCTCTGGATCTATGGCAAATATTCCTGCTATCTCACACCACCACCGCTATGGCCGTGCAATGAGCTCAGCCAGCCCAGCCTTGGAGAGGGAATATACTGTGAATCACCCTGTTTCAAAACAGAAGAACCTCAGAGAGCTTGATGTGGAGATGAGAGACAGGAGGAGTAGGAGGAGTGAAATGAAGGGAGATGGAAAAGGAGGCAGTCCAGCACAAGAGCCAGCAGCCAAAATAAGTTTTCCACTTTCATTCAATTTTGAGGATTTTTTTCCACCGTTTAGTGGGACCTCACAATCTCCCACACTGGCCATATTATGTACACAAGCCATAAAAAAAATGAATAACATTTATGCAGCTGGGTGCATCTGGCAGTGGCGGTTCTCATTCAGGGGCCCACAGGATGGCACCATGCCGCCACGCCACCCTCCCAGCTTTCTGTTCTATGTATGGGCACTAGACAAGAGAAGATTTCGGGAAGGGGTGGGTGGTGTAAAACGAGACTCTAAAATGCTTAAAATGAGTTAAAAAAAAAAAAAAACAACAAATAAAAAAAAGATTTCAAGGCAAATGGAGGCCATACATGGCTCGTCCAATTTGGCACAGCCAGCGCACATGATTAGCCGTTGAGACGTTAATCAAAAGTGGCTCAGTATTTGAAGGGGCGGCGAGAGGCACTGCCAGCTGGTGACAACATGGCTTGTGTGCGCGGGCCAAGAGTGAAGTTTATTTGAATGTGGATCTTGTCGTGACCGTATTTCTCCAGAGCTCAGTTAGTGGAGCGTTCCCTGGCTCATCACTGGGATCGCCTCAGAGCCGCTTGGCACCCGGCAAGGCGGAAGTTTTTCCAAGCCGCAGAATGAGAATTACGATTTAGTCCATCCCCTCTGGTGGTGTGTGGATATTCATAAGCATTTATTCTGTTTGACGCTGGCAGAGATGCAGCACCTAGTACTTGGCGCCCATGTTCGAGGGTTTCCTTTCCAACGTGAAATTATTAAATGGAC
This sequence comes from Myripristis murdjan, assembly GCF_902150065.1. NCBI lineage: Eukaryota > Metazoa > Chordata > Actinopteri > Holocentriformes > Holocentridae > Myripristis > Myripristis murdjan. The sequence goes on from NC_043988.1 coordinate 7,371,267, forward strand.
AGAGGGGTTGTTTTTACAGCATATGAATTCATAACACATTTAAAAATAAAACATCCCATCTTTCCACATAAAACCTCCTAACTCGCTGCTGACGAACAGCGTGATTCACTTCACCTTAAGCCCCCCTAACTGAGCTTAAACGTGCAACTATCTTTATCCAGTGTTCTCATAAATCTCATAAAGCTGTACGAAAATACCAACTGGTATGAGAGGAACTTAGGAACTTTGAAATATTGTCCTTTTTCCAGCAAACGGGTTCAGAAACAAGTACTTATTTAAAAACGAAAAAATAGCAAGTGGCGTTCGAGGGGTCCAAGCACAAAAAGAAAAAAAAAAATCCTATCCAGAGCAGGTGAATCCCAAGCAAGGACAGAAAAAAAATGACCAAAAGAATGACTTAAGCAGATTCACATGGATTATAGAGCCACAAACCATGATAGTAAGGCTCAAGTCCAAAAACCATGCGGAAAAAAAAAAACGAAACAGAAGGTGAAATGTAGTTGGTATTTGTGACATTTGTTTCAGCGCATTCCAAGATATACATTCAATAAACAAAAAGGCTCCAAGTGGCCAAACCTCTAATAGCATGCAAACAGAATACAGATTGCATGCTAGTAAGTACACCAAGTGAACTGAGACTATCAGTATGGTACATTTTGTCCTGTATGTTTACTGTTTAAATTCCACCAGCATAAAAGTGTGGGTAAATTATGAACACCAGTTAGTCATAAACCATGAACAATGCCTCAGAAACTGAATGAATTTGCCAGTTCATACAATGATTGTTTTTTTAAAACATTTTACATTATAGAATGTGTATTAATCCCAAACCTGAAACTGTGCATCTGCATGGAAATCGCTTCCCTCTTCATAGAGCTTCAAGCATAGCGTCACCAAACAAGAAAGGTCATGCAGGCCATTCATAGTTAACAGTAGAAATATGGTGGTGAAATACACCAGACTTACAGGTATAACCACTACTATCAGTACTGAATGAGGCTGATTTGTCGTTTTAACATGATACAGTATTGAGTCATATGTAGCATCCTGGTGCAAGGTTGTTCCTCTTGCTGAACACTGGATCCTTCCAGCTTCTGCCGGCACAGAGGAAGGTGCACACCACTGAGTGCCCACTGCTTTTGGACGGCATTCGTGTCATCAAAGAGTTATAATCCCTTTTTAGTCCTCACTGTAAAAATAACAAAGGCAGCTCTGGTGGGGGGGAAAGCGGAGCAGGGGGAGCAGATCCTTAGTGAAACTGGTTTCGACAGGGTAATTCGACATTCCAGCCCTGGCCTTGCCTGCCTCCCTTACGTCTTTGGAAATCTGTCTGGCAGCAAGCATGCTTTGAAAGGCTCTTATCTCCTATCTGGGCAGGAGTTCCGTGCACCGAGATAACAATCCCTATCTTATCTTGCTGTGTTCGTTAATGTCACAGCTTAAGGGGCTTGCTCTTCCACTTTCAATGGGGCTTGCAGAGCGGATTGTTTGCAGATTAGTCAACACAGGCCTCTGGAGGTCTTGGAGAGCGTTCAAAATGCTTGCCTTGTCCCGCAGACGTTCTTGTATGCACACATAGGCGTATTGGCTGCCTCCTGTTTGTCTGTGTCAAATGGCAGTAATACCACACAATGGCTGGTAGGCATGATTACACACAACAGGATCTACAGTAATGCTTATCATGTCAGACAATCCGGTCGTACATGCCAAAACAAAAACACGCACGATAGCAAGAAAAGCTAAACTATCTTATTGTTGGTGTGCGGAATGCTTTGTGGGCGAAATGTTATTTTGCTCCTGATTAGAGTCTAAACCAGTGATGCATTTTAACCAGTTTGATATCTACTGGTGCATACCAAGCCAGGACAACATTCGAGCTGCAATATTTCATGTGTTTTGTCCAATCTGTGTGGCCAAATTCATAATTATCGCTTTGTGACACAAGAGACCAGGCAAAGCTCTATTGACTTCAGCCATCTGGCTATCTCACACAACCCTTGGCTACACAGTGGCTCACTCAGCAATTGATTGGGGTGTTGAAGGCCAGCTATTTAACACATCAGAACAACAAGTACTGCTATCAAGCTGGCTCCTCTCATGCCTCGTTTCTGTGCCGCCCAAGAATGTCTCTTATCTCTCCCCTTCTGCTTGTTGGTTTAAGCCAGACAGCATATGCCCACATTCCCCCTGTAATACACCGTTGTGGTTTTGCTGCAGCCCTGACAGATAGATAGGTCGCAGTTGAGAAATGAAGGGGTAGTTTACCTTGGTTCCTAAAGCTCAGAGGCTCATAGAGTTCCGAGGGAAAAAAAAAATGCAAAAGCTCTCGTATTCTAGATTGCTTTTAACTGTGTCTGCTTCCTGCATGGAGCCCCTAGGGAAATGAAGCACCAGAAAAACAAGGCATTTTCTACCCCCCAACACACTCTCTTGTTGTTATACCAGAAGAGTGACAGATGAAAATTAAGCCCTGTGTTCCATATCATTAGACCCTGCTCTCTCACCTGATTATATACTGATTAGCACCTCCATTCTTCTCCCATTATTGTTACTTCTGCTGAAACAGGCCTGATAATGTGCACTCACTTGCTAGATGCACAACCTGCTCATTCCCATCTCTGATTCTTTGTTGTCGCCGAATGGTTTTTAAATGAAAAGTGTGAGTGCGGTGTAATTATAATTCCGAGGGTATTATGAAATCGAATATCACAATGAATGTAATTTTATTTGCTTGTAATCTCTCTCACCCAGGCTAATAGGCGTTTTCAAAGGGCACGCTCAGGGGTTTTAAGCGGCAGAGCATCTCTAAATGGAATGGCTGCTCTGCTCTCTTGCTCTCCGGCTCTGTTCTTTTGTCTTTGATATGCAGGCAAAGAGCTTGACAGTCTGGGAGACGTAGGAGATTTGTCGGCCTGTGATCTCTCTCCCTCTCTGACAAATGAGTGCCTTTGGCAGGGCTGCTGGAGGTACGGTTTCTCTGCCCTGCTGGAATCCTGATGAGACACTCTGGAGCTGCTGGTAATGAAGTCAGGGCACCAGACCAACCTGCTGCCAGAAATGACCTTTAATCTATACATGCCCGTCATTATGCATGCAGTAGCTCAAAACTGTAGCATGTTAATAGATACTTCCCCGAAAAAAAGCCAAAAACAAACAAGACAGTCTTATCCTCAAAGTAATGCAATTTTAAAAAGCACATCGAGATGGAAAAATACCAGTTCAATAATCTGCGATGCTTGTTGTGTGAAGGCAAACGCAAACACTCACCCAAAATATTCCACGAGCTGTACATTCTCGTGTCTCCATTTCCCAGCCGTGCATGCTGATGTTTTAGCTCTATTCATATTTCACCAGCGGAGCACTTTAGGATGCAATCACCGCCCAGTCAATCTTTATTACACCGGACTCAACTGCTCCACCAAGCACACAATTGCTTGACATTGATTTCGTAGATCCGTTGAGTCTGTGTAATTCCTCCAAGATATTGTGGCAAAAAAAGAAAAAGGACTTTGATATCCCTGTGCAGTGTAAGACATTAACAGAAAATTATGACCTCAATATTTTAATCCCCAGAGAAAGAATGTGCTCAGTTCAACTCAGCACCACCATCACCAGGAAATAGCTCCTATTGATTCTGGACATTTCCAATCTACACTCAGGCAGGCATGTGAAATCACAGAACACACACACACGCACACATACACACAAAGCAGTCCAACATGGTTGCCCTTGACTTCAGCTCTCAGCTTCGAGGAGCTGAATGATGATTCATAGGAAGAACAAGCACTACCCCTTGTGGCCCAGTTGGCCCAGTGCAGCATGGGTAATGGCACCTCCAGCTGCTTCTGGGCCCCTCCTGATAAGTTAACCTTGTGATAACATGCTAATGCCTGATTAATGTTGCAGTAATTAGACACAGCTTTTCACACTCAGTTAAGAGGACATCCTCCAGCAATTAGCCCAAACCAGGGAGAGATAATTTCAGAGAGCACAACGGAACCACGTTCCTCAGCTCCCCTCCATTCCCATTTGGCAACATTAAGGTTTATTTTCTCATTATTTCATTTAATTACTCGTTTGATGTTTTATACAGCTGCCACAAGTAATCTTTGATCCAATTAAGAAATGCTGATTGACAGCGTGGGCGTGGGATTCATTATGCCGCATTCAATTTGGAGTTTTGACCTTATGAGATGATCTGCTGAGAATTCAGTTTTCACCATTCACTCCAATTTAAAAACACTAAGAATATATTCTGTGTTTGCGGAGGGAGGGGGGATGTGTGTTTGCATGCATGCGCCTGTATGTGTGAGTCTGTGTAGGCGGCATGTATACGCGTTCTCCAGACAGACATCTAACAATGAGGAATGGATGCATTAGTGCAGAGAGGCCCCTGTACTCATCAGCCTCCACACTGCCCATTAATAATGCACTGCCAGGGAAAAGGGGGGGGTGCAGGGTTGCTGAGATTATTCCTGTATTAAGGACTCATTTGCTATTTCTATTACAGAGACGCTTTGGTTTCTTAAACAAGAAAGATCAGCCCACTTGTAATTGAAGTTTGTAAAAAACAAATCCTGTATTAAAGTTTTCAGTGGTCCCACAAGACCAGCAGTCTAATTCCTTTTGACCACAAACAGCAGCCAGAATAAGTGGCATTCACTCATTGTACGCAATGTAAAATGGATCAAAGTTTGTCAGTGTAAAAGATGTTGCTGCATCAGTATCAAATCAAAGTGTGACAATCATCTTATTCAACAGCTAATATATCATTTATAAAGACAACGTACAAAGCAGGCCAACACATAGCCAGTTTAACATTACTATTGCCTGCTCTATGTAAAGCAATACATTTTCATAGCCTAAAATCATATTTTGCCTGAATTACTTTCACACCTCCCACCTTGCATATTGCAACAATAGTTCAGTCTAATATCCTGATTTCTGTGATAGTAATATGTTCCCTTACTGAAGAAAAGACATTTCCAAAATCATTGTTTATCAACTATTAACTTCATTTCAGTAATCTTTGTTTAAGTCATCTTAATAACAGAATTTAAGAGCTGAAGGGTAAGCACCAGTCAATTCATCTGAATTCATATATGCTATTCCTGTCATTTGGCACGTTCAAATCAATATTTGTGAACATGATCAACACTCTAAATCAACACTCAAAATTCATCCCTTTGATTTAATCAGTGTCCGGAGCTGCTCGACTGACAATCAATTGGAGATTAATGTTTCGTGGACTACTGTAATCCACCATAATCCACTTCTGACAAACAAAATGTGTTATTATTTCAGGAAAATCCTTGGTGATGAGATCAGGAGTTCAAGTTTTAATTAACCTAAAACGCATCAGTAAATATTACAAAAAAGAAAACATGATTCTAAACATAAGTTGTCGGGTCACATGCCCTCACTTGATAAGATTTGGTCCGAGGTACCCATGTAGAAGCCATCTGCTGTTGTTAATTTGGTGTTACATAACTTCATAACCTCTGCTGAATTCAATTACAGTAAAGCTATTGTTTATTTTTCTGGGAGTCTGGGTGTCAAGAGCTTTTTAATGACACCACTTTGACCACCAACAGTGTAAACAAAGGTCTTAAGAATGCTCATAACTTCAGATGTAACATGCATTGTGCTTTAGCAGCTCAAAAAACAACAGCATTAATTATTCCTTCAGAGATTTCGGCATCACTGAAGCATTCTCTCAGCTGAAGGTTCTGCAGCTATGGACATTTTCGAGATCAAAGCAGAGAGCCATTAAAATTCATGGAAACAAGCAAACATACAGATGTGTAGATGATCAAAAAGTGCCTCCCTTATCGCCTGTGTTGCAACTAAATGGATTCAACTGGAAAAAAAAAAAACTGGGAAAAAAAAATCTAATTTTCCACCTCTGTTATGACACACTTCAACAAAGTGATGCTGTTGTTGTGCGTTGTCTTTTTAATTATATGTTGTTGGTGCATCAGCTTTACAGAGAAGGCGTTAATTAACAAGATTATTAATAAATCTGCAGCACAAGACACTCTTAACAGTAAAACTCTTCTTCATTATTTCTTAATCAAACATCATAATAAGTGAATTACGCCTACATACAAAAGCCAAACATTAATTATAGTATTACCTTGTTTTTGCACATTAAGTTTTTATAAAATGTAGTAATATTTGTACTATTTTACAGCGTTAATTAAAGCCCAAGTCCACAGCTGCACTATGGCACCCTCTGTTGAAACACTACCATTGCACTAGAGCCATTGTCAATAGATCATATAGACTTTGAATTACTGAGTTATTTAAGTGAAGGCTAGCTTTTTTTCTTAGGTTTAAAATATATGTCACTGTTTTTTGGCTTATTGAAATGTGTTGATGTATGTTTTATTTTTTCCACTTTTGTATGTCATGTCTGTGAGGATAATGCTACAATCCCCCCTCTTAAACAACCATACAATTCACGCCAATCCAATCAAATTTAATTCAGCCAGGGCACAATTGCATTTACATTTACAATTTAGGCATCTGACTGACGTTTTTATACAGACTGACTAATGCAGAAGAGAAAAAAAAGGGCGGCTTTGACAATCCCACTTCTCTCCAGCTCCTTATTTCTCCATTTGTCAGTTTAGACCCATCCAAAGTGATGACACTCAGCTCCGGCAGCCGATAGCCGGAACAGACAGGCCAAGGGCTTAAAGGGCCTGTCAGTCAGACCCTTATCTGGGCCAGACAGGGGGAAGAGAGAGGAAAAATAAAAAAGGGAGAGAGACTTCCACAGACACGCCAGCACCCTCCATTCAGTATGGGAGCGGTTCAGCACGGGAAGCCAACACAGATTAACCCTGTTGGTGAACAGAAACACGTGTCCCCTGGTGACTCTCTTGTCATGACCTGTCATGCTTTCACCTGATTCCCAGTGCGTGAGCGCAAGTCTCTAAGCTGCAACAGACACCCAGCTGAACATGATTTCACCTCATTTTCATTCATAATATCACTTTACAAGTGCTTACCTCTTAAACAACATGTGCCATAGTGTGCATTTAAAGGCACTGACACTTGCTTCAAGAGAACTCTTGAATACAATTGAATTGCAGCATGAAAAAGAGAAGCAGCTTAGAGTTAAGAATTCACTATTCAAGGCCAGTCAGTCTGAAGTAACTTAAAAATCGTACTCCTTGTCTTGGAAATAAATTTCCTAGCTGGCAAGTCATCCCAAACAGAAAATCTATGAATATACAATATATACACTTATACCATTGAAATGTCATATATGTTACATCTACAGTCATATATCAACCAAACATATATACCCCCTACTGATTTAGTTGATATACTACATGTTTAGCCACAAAATGAACATGAGTAATTTATAGGCCTATATGAAAAACAACAATGTCCTAACATGAATCATATAGGTGCACCCATATCTGCTCAACGTATGATGATGATTGATGACTCAAAGCATGCATGTATTATGTTAGACATACGTATGTTCATGTACAACAATGTGCCAAATTAGAAATCATGCCATAATATATGTGAATTTAATATTGACATATATGCCACATATGGAAATCCCCTATATTTACATGCATTACATACATTGGATGGTAGCCTGCTGAACTTAGATGACCTGTGTGGCATAGAAGTAAAAGCTTTGATGTTACATGGCAGTAAAAATACCATCATGTGCCAGGTATGACAGAAAATTCCTCTGTGAATGTTGTAAGTGTACAGTAAAATTTCCTTACAGAAGGGGCCAAGTGCTACAGTGGGTAGTTTAATGACAAGCTTACACGGCATTACCTAACCAGTGTTTCCTCATTGCTCCGCCATAACACTCCCTGTCCTAAATCGAGAGGAAAATGGATATTGTGTTAACTGTCAACATGGTTAAAGTGACTGTGCCGGGGCTGCCATGGTTACTGTGGGAATAAAAACACAGACCCCAAGTGCTCCTCCTCCATCAGCTGATGTCGGTAAATAAATGCCTCCGCTGTGCTTGTCAGGAAGTGTACCGATGTTGTTGTACAGAACTGGAAAATGAGGAGCCCAAACACTCTCACACCAAGCTGCCGGGGAAACAAACTGGGCTTTTGATGGTAAAACACCAATTTCTAGATATTAACTATCATCGCTACATAGTAGTACACCCGAGTTCTTTGTTACTGCGAGCCAAACACTTTCCCTGGCTTAGCGTGTGGTGTGTAGTGAGCTACTAGCTAGCAAGCTGGCTAACGTTAACAATCGTGTGTTAGCTTGGCGCTGTTGGTGAGCAAAGTTGTGTGTGTTCACATGAGTGGTGCTGGTATACAGCAGTCTGTAGCTAACCCCTGAAATTATTATCCGCCGTGGTAGCTAACAATGTTCAAGTGTTATTTTTGTATTTTTTTTAATCTTGACAAGCAGCGCTAGCTAACTAAGCTTGGCAGCTAGCTAAGCTGAGTTAAGGTCTCGCTAGACAGCAGTAGCATCGATGTAAGTGTGAGGATAATGCAGCCAAACTTCCTTCAGAAACCCTGCAGTTTTATGTGTTCTTGCTTATCGCCTATTCTTATACCCTGCTACAACTTGACTTAATACGTTTTACAAATCGTTATAGTGTACTGGAAAATTCGGCATACATTTGGGTCACAAAGAAGCACTTAACATTAGTCAAATTCAACCTGACAGGCTGACAGTGCTAGAGTAATTGAGGATTATTGGGAAGATCAAGCCTAAGAGTTGTAAAAGTTGGGATTTTCTTGAAATAGCTGCGGTCTGGTGTATGTATTGTATATCAAATTAAAACAGAAATTTCTGGGATTCAGCATCATCTCTTGAGTTGAGTTTTCGTGACAGCGAATTAACATGAAATTGGAAGCTTTTTTGAAAAAAAGGCTTTGACATATGGGGGGCTAACTTGAATCAAGACACGAGGCGTCGGTGCTGAACAGCCAATAATAAATTCAGTATTTACGAAACAGAAAACAAATTTGACATAAGACTTTAAGGTGGTAACTTGGGGGATTTTGATTTTTACCAGTCTGCTAAACAGTTTTACTTTCACTTTCATCAAAGTGTGCTCACAATACTAAGCTACAAAAACCTGAGTCAGATGAGTCTCAAGTTCTTCTGTGCCTTTGTATCTTCCCAGCATTGTTAACAGACGCTGGGCACGTTGGGTTAGATTGAGTAAAATGTAAAGGACTGAGCCAAAAACATCCTCTTGTTGCACTGTGTAGAAAATTACATGTGGAGATGGAAAGTCACGGAAGAGCTCGGCCATGGGGGAAGCTGGTCAAGGTGGACTCTAATGGAAGTGAAGTGCTGCTGGTCAACAGGGAATGCACAGTTGGCCGAAGAAAAGGTAATGTTTTTGGAATTACATGAACGGGAAAAAAAAAATATTTTCACTTTGGGTAACAATTTTTCCTAAGATGGCAAATTCAATACCTTTGATGCAGGAGAGTTTGTGGGTTTTGGAGCAGAGGAGAGAATTTATTTTGAAAACAGAAAAAAAAAAGCTTTGCTCCATTAAGAATTGTTTTGATCTTGTTCTCCAGAAGCTCTAAATGTGCTGATACCTATAAACAAAAGACAGCCCTGCCAGCAGCACAGACATAGCTAGGCTGTCGGTGTCTGGACCCTTTGAAACCTCTCCATTGAAAACACAAAGGCTTCTTTAGTTCACCAAACTTATACACCCCCCTCTGATGATAACAAAAGGCATCTATTGAGAACATGCCTGCAGAATATTAAGTAGCTTATTTGTATGGATCTTACCCTAAGAAAGGTTAGGCATATATTTCCCCTTAGTCTGTGTTTGTGTGTGCTTTGTTATTTTTAGCGTTTGGAGTCTGCCTTAATTAGTGAGCTGATGTGGGGGCTGTTGAAGGATTGGAAAATTCATTTTCACTCAAACAAGGTTCAAAAAGAAGATAATCGAGCAGTTCGTATGTTAGAGAGCTGAGGTATGCTATGTTATGTTGTTTAGTGCATTCACTGAGAACAATTTGTATTTTTATTTTTTTTTTATTGCCAGGATGTGATCTGTCCTTTCCAGCCAACAAACTGGTCTCAGGGGAGCACTGCAAGATTGTGCAAGATGAAAGCTCAGGGTTGGTGTGGCTTGAGGACATGAGGTACGTGCAGTGTTTACTCATCAGTAAATTCTCTCTGAGATTCGTAACTGCAAAATACTGTCATAGAGGTTTGGATATGTAGAATCAGCATGTAGCATGTGCATTTATTTCCTAGTAGGTAGACTGATTGATGTACTCGTGTGTGTCTAAACCACCCAACCGGCACATAATGAGGCAAACACCTCTTCCCGCTAATTAAAGGCTTATGTTCCACAATGCAGCGTCAGCAAGGTGAAAGCCATACCTGAACATACACATGTTTCAGCTGCTCACAAATACCACAGCTCATTGAGCAGAGCCGTAGGACTAAATGCTGTTTACATATTCTAAATAAAACACTTGCCCCCTGTAATCTGCCATTCTTTCGCTGTTTAATCAGGTTTGGTGATGAAATAGTATGGAAATAAGTCCCTAATGGATGTTCAGTTCTCTGGCATATGTTTTTTGAAAATATTATACAGTTGTGTTTTGAGTTAAAACACAGATAAAAGCACAGGAGAAGGTGGAGAAGAATACAGATTGTGCAGCTGAATTGGAAACATCCAAAGGGCTTTCGAGCAGCTTTCCGCAAAAGTATCATATGTAAACAAAAGAAGTTGATATCACAAACTAAAATGTAACTGAACTGAGGAGAAAAGCTGATATCAAAATTCAACTAGTAGAAAAATGGTAAGACAAAGACAAATGGCATTAATGATTAGTAGTGAAAGCAAATTTTTTTGCTCATCAATTTACAGAAAGAGCAGCGCTATTTTAGGGGCTGCTCAAATGTATACTTGCGCATGACTTGTCATAATACCTGTCCTTTCCCAAGGCAACTACATGTAGCCTTTATACCATATGGTGGTACATACAAATGCATGTTTACCTGTTTTTAGCACCAATGGCACGGTGATCAACATGTCCAAACTGGTCAAGAAGCAAAGTCATATGCTGCAGAGTGGAGATGTCATCTACTTTGTGTACAGGAAAAATGAGCCAGAACAAAGTAAGCTGTTGATTTATTTAATGGACTTTTTTCACTTCTACCTGACTTCTACCTGTCATGTGTATGTAACTTTATAACTTCTTACAATTTTGTTTGCCTTACCCTGCAGACATCGCTTATGTTTACCATTCAATCAAACCAGAGCGAGCTGTTTCGCAAGTCAGATATGGTAAGGAGCTTGGTAATTCACTGACAACACTCCCCTTGTTAAAATTTCACCCACACCCAGAGTGTTGGTTTTGTGCCAAATCTATGTTATGTCACGCCTCTCCTGTCTGTATCTGAACTTTAGACATGGAGAGTTCAGCCCATCGTCCTGGTTGTCCATCCTCAGACCTGCCGCTGTCTGTGGAGCCAGTTATGCTAACTGGAGCCCCGAGGGATCCGACTCAGGAGGAGCCACAGCCTTCCACCTCCACCTCCCAAATATCTGGTCCCGTGGCAGCCACTGCCTCTGCTGCTTCAGGTAGGTTCTCTGTCAACTTGAAGAAAAAGTGCACGTATTTAGAAAGAGAAAGGAAGATGGGGACTGAAAAGAAATGGAAGACAGGCGCCAAAATAAGAAGAATCTCCATTAAGACCAGTGCCAAGACATGTGTTTTCTGTCTGTCTCAGCTAGAACTGCCATAAGCATTTGTGTTCTGACAGTGAATATAAAAACCTGGTCATCTTTTCTGTCACACATTGTTTCTGAGAGACAAATGGGTAACTGTTGAAAACCACATCTTAATACTCACAGCTTTGCTCAACATTATTCCTTTTCTATGCGGAGGTGGCGTACAGTACAGTGCCATCTGAATATGTGACTGTTGTGGAGGTGAAGATTTACAGCTAAGGTGTGAAGATTCTGAGTTCATGAAAAAATCTCTTTAATACAAATTGTATTTCTTTCCACTTGTGTTTATAGTAATGCAGTGTTTTTAACAGACTGAATGTATAGTGCATTTTAAAGATTTCACTTATAAAATCCTTTGATATTCAAATGTATTTTTTAGGTGAAACATCCCCTTCATAATGTTCTCCTTCTGTGGCCACCAATATCTTTGCTTTTCAAAAACCACAGAACTGATCATGTGCTGTGTAAGCAAGCTATTTTCTGGCAGAGGCACCATTTCACTCCACCCTATTTCAAGTCATAGAAACACAACTTTGCTGCTGCTTTTAGGTAAACTGATGTGGATGACTATCACAGTGATGGAATGCTGGTGTGAAGAAAGTTTGAAGTCTCTAAAAGGTCATTTTCATATCGTAGAGGAATGAATGGAAACCATATTGGAGTTCTAAAATACGACTGCTTGCAAAAAGAATAGCAGAAATGTGAAGTATATACAATTTGTAGATATTAATCTAAACATGCAGAATCACTGGTATGGTCCTTTTTAAACAAAGCATTAAAAGTATTCACAAATACTTTTTGACCCACATGTGGTATTTTGTCCATCTCTTCCAGGCCAAGCTAAAGACGCTGCCCCAGCACAGGAGAAAGGCATGGACAGCCTGGAGCCAGACAGAAAGAGGAGGAAAACTGGTAATGGTTAGTTTATTACATGAAGCTGAATCTGTGTTTTCTTGATTTCCTCACATTACATTTAAGCTCTTACCAGAGCCTGACTCAGAGCTTTGGCTCCAACACTAAAAACTTCTGTTTAACCCTAAACCCAGCCTGTGGGAGTGCGTGCTTTGGCTAATGCCAGAAATTCCCACTGTTTTGCCAAAGATATGTTCGAATAACAGCATTTTTCAATCTTATTATTATTATTTTATTATTTTAACATGAGCCAGAGAGCACCATACTAGTGGAGTGCAAGATTCAACCTGACTTGATCTGAGCTAAGCTTTTTGCTTTATGTCAGGTCCCGTCAGTTTCAGGCATAAATCCCATGGTCAGCTTCTTAAGTCTTAAAGAACATCACTGGAGAATACTTACGGTCCCTTAAAGCTTTTCATCCTGCGTTTTTTCCCCTCAGTGTTGCCTTTTAACACACAGCAACTGTGTTTCCAGATAAGGATTATGATCTGGGCCTTCCACACATGTCCAGCACTGAAGTGGTGGGTCCAGCAAGGGGAGGTCTTGGGGAGCTGTTGCCTAAAGCTCCAGTGGAAGGGACCAAGACAGATAAGATGGAGGAGTCGCTGACGTGTATTATCTGCCAGGATCTGCTGCATGACTGTGTCAGGTAAGACTCACAAGGTAGCCATCCCACTGGTGACACTAGGATGACCCTGGCTCTGTCAGACCTAAATTGAACTGAACCTTAATTAATTTAATTAGTAATACCTGTATTTACCTGCTGTTTCATGTCAAAATGCCTGCTGTGTTAAGTCATGTAATATGTTAACTGCTATAATAAACTGGAACAGCAATTTTGAATTTAATCATTTTGAGTCAGTCATTTGAAACGCGGATGTGATTCAAACCAGGGATTTTCTGGTTATATGTCTCCTCTAACCTCTAGACCACCTCCACCCTAAATGTGTGTGAGTAAATCTAATTGCTGATCTCCTGTTGGCCCAGCCTGCAGCCCTGCATGCACACCTTCTGTGCTGCCTGCTATTCAGGCTGGATGGAGCGATCATCTCTTTGCCCCACCTGCCGCTGCCCGGTGGAGAGGATCCGCAAGAATCACATCCTCAACAACCTAGTGGAGGCCTACCTCATCCAGCACCCAGGTTTGCAGCGACTGTGCAGTTTAAAAAAAAAAAAAAAAAATGACATGACGTTTCTGTTGTGTGCCAAAGTTGCCATTAGGGACATCTAGAGCAGATGTTTTTTTCTTCCCCAAAATGGCAACGCAGAATACCAGTAAAGTCACACAGGCTGTCCTCAGGTCTGTAAATAGTCTTAAAATGTCTTAAATTGAATTTTATAAACATCAGGCCTTAAAAGTCATTCAGTTGTCGTACATTTGAATATATGTGGTCTTAATTTCACTAAACACTTAATCTAATTCCATTTGATCACCTCTTTTTGTCCACGAGTCACACTCCGCATTAAAGCAAACATTTCTGATGTTATAAAACCTAAAGGACAGTTAATAAAATCATCTAGCTAAGAACGTTACATATTAAAAGGTTTCAGAAAGAATTAAAGTTAACTCTCTGATACCTGCAGACACCCTGTCATAGATAGGAATAAAAGTGAATGCATCCTGAGATGGTATGCAGTAGATTATGATAGCAAATTCTACAGAGAGAGAGGATGATATGCAAAAAGGCAAGCTAATTCATATTCACACTGGTATCATGTTCCAGAAAATCCATATTTTTTGTTTAAATGTCAACATACTGTGCTTGTGTGTCACAGAAAAGTGTCGCAGTGAGGAGGACCTGAAGAGCATGGACAGCCGGAACAAGATAACTCAGGACATGTTGCAGCCAAAGATCGAGCGCTCTTTCTCTGACGAGGAAGGCAGCTCAGATTATCTCTTTGAGCTCTCTGACAATGACAGTGACGCCTCAGACATTAGGTAAACAGTGTATCTGTTTTTGTATTTGTATGCTCTAAAGAAATAGTGCTATAGGTGTACACAAGTGAAAATTATATTCAAAACATATACATAAACATGCAGGTCATGTCATAGAGACATCAGATGGCTAGAAAATCTGCCTATTGTTTTTTTACTTAACAAGTGCTCCATTTGACAGTTGCCGTTGTATGTATGCAAATTTTGTCCCCAGTCAGCCTATGGTGATGTGCAGACAGTGTCCGGGCTACAGGAAGGATGTCAGTCAGGTGCTGTTAGCTACAGGTTCAAACTACTGGGTTACTGGTCCACCAGTCCCACCTGTTCTTCCTTTCCCACCAATACTGGCCCCTGATGAAGGCTGTGGGAAGCCTGGGGAGCAGCCCTCAACTTCCTCTGAAAACCCCTCAGGTAATCCCACTGATGAGTGAGATGAGCAGACAAAGTAGCCATGTAACAACACACTAAAGCAGCTGATGATATCTTAACTGCCATGTAATGTGAGTTGTTGAAATAAAAACACAGTATTGAGTCCATTTCAGTGTTCTTGTGAAAACCCTCCAGTCCTCTGTTCATCTCAGCTCCAGATCTAAAGCCTCTCCTCTCTGGTCTCCCCCCCCACAGCTCCGCAGGAGTACCACTGCCCCCCTCAGGGCTGCCATGTCATCTGTACCTGCTGCCTCCAGCCGATGCCGGACAGGCGGGCCGAGCTAAATAGCCAGCAGGTTGCTGCTCAGCAATGTGAGTGGCCCCTGAACCTGTCCGTCATTTTGAAAAAATGTCATGACTTTGGTGTTTGAATGTGGTGTGTTAGATTATCCTGTCAGAGACCAAATACTTCTGCAACATGGCACTAAGCAACACATGCAAACTAATCTACATAAATAGCCCTAGCAATTGGAGTACAAATTTGCTTGTAATTGGCTCCATAATTCATGTATATAGACAGATTGTTGCACAAACTCCATAATGCACCCCATATGCATAATGTGTTGTGTGTTGGCAGGTGTGCTGTGCCAGCGACCCTTCTGTCATATGTACTGGGGTTGCCAGAGGATCGGCTGTCAAGGCTGCCTGGCGCGGTTCAGTGGTACGTCTCTGTTTCAACACAGCCACCCTGAGGGGATTTCCTGTTTTAGACTGGTGCTGTGTAGTGGAGTGCAACTAATAAGACTGATTTAAGGGTGGTACTCACATTTCTTAATTGAAACAGCTTATAGTAGATAGTTTGTGAAATGATTCAGTATCTTTACTTTTGACTGTTTTCATACCAGCATTTACAAGTGTTCGGGGTTTGTTCCAGAATTTTAATCTCAGCCGGATGGACATGTAAAAATAATGAAACCTAATAACACATAGTTGTGAGGAATGTGATCAAAATGTCACATTCGAAACAGCTGAGGTTAAGGGCTTCTCATATTATAAGTTTATTTAGAGGCCAGAATCACTGTTGACACTCTCAAGGGACTGGACAGACCACAAGCTTACAGAAACAAAAGAGGACCACACCCCCTCCCTGACTTAACCCTCATAGCAAGAAAAATCTCCCCGAAAATCCACAGATGAGGAGAGAGGACATAAACATAAACAACTATACAGTTATTGATCAGTTATGCACTGAATATGCATTCAAATTGCATCATTAAAGGTAGGTGATACTGACCGACTGATGTCCAAAAAAAAAAAAAAACGAAAGAACTAGGGCCATGTCAACACTAAGTAAATCCAAAATCCATCCACTCTACACCGCACTAGTGTTTTAACAGTTTCTGACCGATTTCCAAAAGCACGCTGTCCACATCAACATGCCCGGCTTAGTGTTGACGTGGCCTCAGTGTAATCTTATATGACAGTGTAATTTGTATCCTCTAGCCAGTATGAGAATATGAGCCAGCAACCCTGAAAAAGCTTCTCTTTGGGCTGCTGATGTGCAGCATTCAAATCTAAATGAACACAAAAACGTGAAGGAATCCCATAGCAATAGAACCACTCAGAACAGACACACCATACATGATTAAAATGCTCTAAAATGAATTGTAGTAGTGAAGTGCTCAGTGCAGCTGCAGAATTCCCCTTCCTACTGTATAGTTGATGGATGGCTGAGGGAACAAAAGAATGTGTGTATGTTTGTCTTAATCTTTCGCAGTCTGAAATGAGTGCTTGAGGCTAGAGGGAGCTGCTCTGATGAAGCTGTTCAAAGATCTTTCAGTTTTTTTTTTTTAAATGTCTGATCTTATGTTTGTTCCAATCTTGTTAAAAGTCACAAGAGAAATCCCTTTTTTTTCCTATACAGAGCTCAATCTGACAGACAAATGCCTGGATGGGGTGCTGAACAACAATAACTATGAATCTGAGATCCTCCAGGTGAGATTGACCTCTTCTACAAGTCAACCCATGTCGCCAGGATCACTGTTTTCTATTGCTCATTAATTTGTGTATGAGGAAATCATGTATGAATTATGTAACTGATCAGTAGGACTCTACTGTTTACGCTCTCTGGTTCACAAAATGTCATCTGTAGTGATCAAGGTTCCTAGTCGCAAATCAATACGCTCGACTTGCATCCTAAGAATGCTAAGAATGCATGCACTTATCATACTCTAAGATACTTTGGATAAAAGTGTTGGCACATATACTATCATACGTAATGTTATCCTGTGTTTGTGTGTGTGTGTTCCTGTCCCTCCGCCAGAACTACTTGTCTTCCAGAGGGAAGTCGTGGAGAGATGTGCTCCAGGAGGGACTGCAGGGCCTTCAGCAGGGAACCTACTATCTGTCTGGTGAGCCGTCAAGTCACAGGCTGGCGCACGTTACAGGATAGGTTTGGTGTTATTCATCCTAGGCTGTATTAAAAGTTTATCCCCATCTTTCAGCACAGTCCAATAGGTCACTTGTTTTTCAGCCTCTCAAAAGCCATCATGAATAGACCTTTTTCACGGCAGCCACATTGTCACGAGCTAGCAGGTAAACACAGGTTTTACTAATGTAATGAAATGAAGCAAGGTCATGTTGTCTTTAGTGTAGCAGAGCCTCTCCAATGAGCCAACATTTACAATAGCAGGACCCTTACTCTGCCAGACCTGAATGGAGCAGAGCCTTAATTAGTATCACTGGTGTAACACTGGTGTGGGCCTTTGGTTCATGGCAAATCAGAGTATTTCTGGGTGGTTCATCTTGCCATGGCAACAGCTGTGGTGTGTGGTGTCATCGTGTCAGCAGAAGAGTTTGTTTCTGTCGGGAGAACTGACTCATGGCCATTAGAAACATGTTCTGTTTTCATAAGAGAATTTTAAAAAAGATTTGTGAACATAACCTTGTCGCTCCTGATTTTGATTCACATTTTTTAAAAAATTGGGGGAAGTTGAGTCTTACCTGGTCGGCCGTTGGGGGCTTTGCCAGAACACTATTCAGTAACTTTGTTTACAACAACGCAGCAAATTAGGATTAATTCAGCTCAAATCTAATCAGCTAATATTAATGTTAGCCTGGGATAGGCTATGAATTAGCTTCCATTAATTTTTAAATAACTTCAGCAGCATGCTGATGATTTAATTAATTGAATGCATTACTTTTAACTTCCCCTTTTGTTGTTGCTGCGAGCTGCACACACCATAATTCAGAGATCCACTGAACAGCTCGGTGCTTGTTTTGTCATGATGGAAGTTTAAATAAAGTTATTCAAACTCTTTTTCTGACGTGATGACATCATTGAACACTACAGCTGTTGTCATGGCAAGGTGAAACACCCGAAAGTACTCTGATTGGCTGTGAAACAGGTTCTATCCATACAATTTCTATGGTATAACATCTGTGATCACCCTGCTAGTTAATGTCAGAATAGCTGCTGTGAAAATGGTCTATATCTTTTTTTGAAAACATTTTTGAAACTCAAAGTACAGTAAAATACATCTTTAAATTGACGACTTTTACAATAATACATTGCCTTGTGTACATCCACATTGCTCTGCTGCTGGCTCAGCTAATTTCAGCTAGCTACAACTTTTTGAATGCGCTCTCTGCTGCTCTGAGGAATACAAATGTTTGCAATATGCTGCGGTTATTGTAAAAAGCAGTTCCAAACATCATAATGATCAGTAACTGTTAAACATTGTTCTGAATAATACAAAATAATATACATGACGCCACTGTGTGCTCTCAGCGAGGTGAAGACTGGTTATGTCACAGCAGCCTGTGTCTTTCAGACTGTCGCATCACTGCAAACACCATCCTGTGCTTCTGCTGCGGCCTGCGAGCCTTCAAGGAGCTGGCCTACAAATACAGACAGAACATCCCTCCATCCGAACTGCCAGGTGGGACAGACCCAAGATACCTTCTTTCCTGATTATATTTTAAAGATGGTTTCAGCGTTTGTAAGGATGGTTTCAGCGTTTCAGCTTTCTTACATAGTTTACGTTAGAGAGACAGGCAGGGCGGGGGAGACACTGTTACAGTTGGTTTGTCTCAGGGCGAACGTTTCCACTGTACCATCCAAACAGTTATGTCATATTCCTGTAATAACTCTATTTAACATTCCATCCACCCACAGCTGCTGTAATGTCTCGTCCCGACTGTTACTGGGGACGCAACTGCCGCACACAGGTGAAGGCACACCATGCCATGTAAGTTCAAACAGATTTTCACGTCTTTTTTTTTTTCATTAATATTACTGTATTATGTTCAATTATTTTAGCACCGTGCTGCTCATGTACACCTTTTTCTAAGTTCAGCTCATTTAACCGTGGGTATAGATTTTAATGACAACACTGCTGCTGTGTAGAGCTGCATGATGTGTACAAAATATCTTATTTTGACACCTTTATGACAAACCATGTCATTCATGATTAGATCAAAGTCGTGTCTCTGTTTCTATTCCCTGGCCCTTCTGAGCCTTCTTGTTATTGATGCATGCATACCTTACACGGCCATGGATAAAACAGAAGTATCTTTGGAAATGTAATGTGAGATGCATGCTGTTCACCCATTTAACCACTAGAAGGAGTGATTGTACAGCTCGGTCTCGCTGCTCGCGCTGTCTGCTACCTCAGCTGAGCAAGGTGCTTCATTTGGTCTGATCTCAATCTTTTTTGCCTACATGCAACACTTCACACATGTTGTTTTCTTTATTTTCCTTCCAGGAAATTTAACCACATATGTGAGCAGACGCGCTTCAAGAGCTGAGGGGGCGGCGAGACTCATTTCCTCGCAAGGCTGGCAAAAACAGACAACTGATAATCCCCCCTGTGTTGGAGAAAGATATTTCTTAGAGCCTATATTTCACTTGAAGCAATGGGATCCTGTGGGGGAAACACTCTCTCTTTTACATTTGTACTGTATGTTTTAGCTAAACGCCTCCCAGGTGTTTTGCCTGTTATGCATCAACTTGTTTGACGAAAACACAATCATAACCAATTACAAATTATGACCAGTGTCTTATAAGACATGGGGGTGTGTTAAATAATGCTATGCACTCTCAACAGTTTTAGCTGCTCTTTAACAACCATCCACCAGGTTTTAGAGTCATTTATTTGTTTGGATGGTGAAGTAGTAAAAGGCTGAATTCATCTGACCACCAGGCAGTGAGACGGGAATGAAGACGTTCAGGTCATGTTTGGAGTAGCACCCCCCCCATTCTACCATCTTAGCCTTTTGGCTACAGAGAGATGTTTCATATCAAATTTGCTGCAGACATAAGAGCGAGTTAAGCAATCTGTATTGGTAAAGGCCATAAATGTTCTCTTAGGCATGCTTGTGAGCTGTTTTTCTATTCCTTCTGAGCTTCCTGTGCCTCGATAGTTTAGACTGAAAAACCTGGTGTAGATTTTTCTTTGTTACTTGTGATGTAAGAATTTTTTCTTTGAAATGCCGATTTTAGAAGCTAGGACTTTGTACAACTTTGCAAGTTTGTCAAAAAAAAAAAAAAAACTAGGGTCAAGCACACTTTTGATTTCTATGCATCGCGCCGGCTTAGAGGTTTGTTGGATGTACATATACGAACAGTGCACAGTAAAACACTGTAACAACAGTTTGGACCAACACACGAGCTACGTGCCAGGTCCAAACTGCTAATTTTTAACATTGCTAACAGAAGAGTTTCACTTCTGAGGGATTTATTGTTCTGTTTTGCCAGGGTAACAGAGTGTTCCCAGGCAAGGGCAAAAAGCCATGTCAAAGCCCCACATACATAATAGAGTAGATTGGGAATCCCATGTGATAGTTGTATAGGATTTCATGTCTGGGGAAGGGGATCAGAGTAATGTGTTGTAGCACTATCGGAGGGCATGGGGGCCTCTGTTGTATGCTTTTCTCTGGATAATCAACTCCAAGCTGATTATAGTAGTGTGTTAGAGACGCTTTCTCAGACCCAAGTAGTGAGGGCTGAGGTTGTTGTTATGGAATGCACTGTTACTCTGTCGAGTGTAGAATAGTTAAGAAGAAGCAGACCGGGCCCTCGATGTCCAACATGGATCGTTTATTTACTAACTTGATCATGCATGTGGTAGCATTGGCTCGTAGACGGCAAGCAACAACATTTTCACTTGCAAAGTTACACTTGTAGAACTAATGGTTCAGGAATTCATACGTGCCAATACGCTAAACACAAACAGCATGTTCTGTTCTTAGGTTGGTTTCCTTTGTGTCCCAATTACATAATAATGTCCAGGTTCATGTCGAAATTTTGGTTGCCATAACAAAGAGTTACCCTACAAGATCTAGGCTAGATCTTAAGAGGTTTATTTCAGGGTTTTTTTTTTCAGCTAGGATATTAGTGGATCAAGATGTTTTAGTCAGATGTGACCAAATGCACTCAAAGTTTAATTGATCAGTTTTCTGTGGTTCCAAAGCTACAGGTATCTAGTGATTACGTTTTTTTTTTTTTTTTCTCTCCACATGTTCACCGTGTTCAGTAATTAGAAAAACAACTGTTAAGCATAATTGCTATGTCACTGTACAGAGATGAAATTTGATGACATCCAAGTAATTCTTTGACTATCAACACCCAAGTGTCAATAACTAATGCCTTTTCATCATGCAAACAAACACGCCCAGCTCCTGTTAATCGCTTGTCTTTTGATGAATCAGCCTTCGGTTTTCAATCTTAGTAAGTTTAGCTAGAACAGCCTGATAATATTTTCAAGAGGCCTTATGAGAATAATTCAGTTATCTTGACTCTTTGGTTAATGATTTGTTTGGAAAAAAAATACTGGGGGAAATGTTATAAATAAATGTCTAACAGGCCTTACCTGGCATCCAGTACGTTCTGTATAGAAAAATACAGTATCTACAGTATGTATCATGTTTGATAGATTATAGCAAGGCTTCCAATTTTTAAATATTTTTGATTATTGTGAGTGATGTCATTATTGAATTAGATGGAGAATACCTAGGTAATATGTCTACATTTTTTTTGCTAGATGTGTGTTTACATGTAGAGCTATGAGGGTATTTGCACATAACCCATCACACACATTAATAGGGTTCTCCTCACATGCAAGTCTATGAGATTCTGATTGGACCACAGAGATTTAAACAAATCTTTGTAACTCATCGTCCATGAAGAGATGCCCTTATCCAGTATGTAAACCTACCCATACTCAAGCTCTCAACTTTCAGATTTGCAATCACATATGAAGAATTTCATTTCAAGATAAATTATCCGTCATTTGACAGAAAAGTCACTGAATGAACTCAAATTGGAGAACCAAAGCAATGGTAGTTTAACTAGTTGATGGACAAAAGGGTTCTCTTGGAGACTATTCTAGGAAAAAATGTTAGATAAATTTTGGATATAGCAGGTTAGCCCTAGTAATGATGGATAGTGTTTTGGAATACAACTCTTCATATCTTCAGTACTAATGTTGGTGGCAATATTTACTGTCCTGAGCCATTGCGGGATGGGGTTAAGAGTGGGCACTCTCTTGCCTTCGGCTTTAGCTCCTGAATCAATGTGCGGTGTTAGCCAGGTGGTTTAGGTGTTTTGTCCCCCAAGTCATGGTGGGTTCACACTGGCATTCCTTAGCAGCTCAGGCCCTCAGCACAAGCCCAGCCGATTCCCCCCACAGTGCAGCTGAGTTTTAATTATTCCCTACAGGAGGAGATCCGGGCACCCTAAGCCAACAATAGTCTCAAGCCGCTCCGATCAGGAATGGGTGTTAAAGAGGCTTTGGAGTAGTGCTTTGCATTCTCCCCAGGGGGGGAATACGTTGTATTCTAGGGCAAATATTTACTCACTTTGTGTGCAGAAGTCTGGACCAAGCTGCTCTGCTCTTAACAGTATGACCGATGTAATGGGCAGATTTAATTCTACCTCATCAAAGCTCCCAGGACTATGGGGGAATGAATGGGCATGCAGAGTAACATTCACAATGGTTTAAAGCAGGGCATGCAATTCTCAACACGGAGGATCTCAGTCCATATTGATACCTGGGAAACCATGAGTGTATGCACTGCACTATTTGAACGTTTTTGTCTAGATCTTAATTGATTTCATAGTTTAACCACCATAAGGTAGCACTAGGGAGATGCAAAAAACAAGGAGTTTTGCAAGGACTTGAGTTTGGCACTTGTTCAGTGTCCCTGTACATTGTATTAGCAATGCTAAAAAAAATATTTGAAATGTGTATGGATCTAACTTGTCTGTTAATCTGCACTAATAAAACACTGATATAGCTTTGTTTCCTCTAAAAACGTAATTTTTTTTTTGTGATAATGCAGAGTAAGGGAATTATGTGGCTTGTTCTGGAAGCGTTTTGTGTTAAGGGGAACATAAAGTAAAGCCAGTCCTTTTCCATGTTGTATCCCTCAGTGTCAAATGGTATATGCTGCACATGTATTTCCAAAGTTACAGTAATGTCTGTCCTGGGCTTCTTTCACTTTCCTACTGATTGTGTAATACATTTTGTGGGTGTCAAATCAAGAAAACAACACATATAGATGACATAGCCTTTATTAAAACTTTAAGTCCCAACCAACCCCTTTTAAAGTACAATGATTGCTAGTATCTCTTCATACTAACCTTAATCCTAATACTGTATATTAGTAACTGCTTTTAGACAATTATGATTTCCCTTTTATAATCCAGTATTGGCCTTAGGAATACATAGGTATACACTGTCGCAGCAATTCATATTAATGTATGATCTATGCTCTGCTGAACACTTGTGGGTAATAAGTTCATACTATAAGCATGTATTAGCCTGTGCTGTAATGCACTGTAATGCTCCCATGTTAAGACATAAGTTAGAAGTTGGCACAGGGCAGCACAATTACTGCAACGAGCTATTGGATAGAAAGTGCGTGTGTTGGGATATTACAGCTCATTGAATTGTATCAAACTGGTTAATATATCAATCAGATAAAAAAAAAAGTGCTCACAAGAGTTGGGGAGTCATGGAATACTCACTTAGAAAATAATGCTTTTCATTTTTGCAATCCATATTTTTTAACACACAAAACCATAGCAGTCAATGCCTTGGCATAGTAAGCAGCATGATATTCCATCTTTGTTCAAAGACAGTGTTATAAAAAAAAAAAAAAAAGACAATGACTACAATGACAATTCATTTGCCAGCAGGAAGCTATAGATAGTTATAATTTCATACAAGAGTTGATTTCAGAATTCAAAGAAGTAGGTTATATATTTCACAAAGTGGCACTAACAGAGTTCCCAAATGCTTAAGTGGCCAACCAGAGAGTCCCTGCTCTTCCCATCATCTTAAAGCCTGACTGGTCACATCTCCTTGCCAATCACACTGCACGGCACTGTTGACTGGCTGAGGGAGGGGTGGGTGTCATTGACTGTGCTATGCACAAAGGCAGGCTTTGACTCGGTGGAGGGGTGCGGACTAGCACCCCTGGACACCTGGGTCCCCCAGGGTCTCCACTCTGGCCTGTTGGCCCGCTGGAGGTGGGGGCTGCTGCTCTGGGCGCTGCGGCCGGTGCTTCCTATGGCAGGCCCTTTTCCCTCATTCGCTCCCCTAACCAGTCCATTCAGCGCGGAGGAGGCAGAGGCTTGGCCCAGGTGCTCAGCTAGGACCAGAGGCTGCCGATCCTCCTCCTCAGAGATGGCGAACACCGGCACGCTGATGTGGTCGCCTTCAGCTGGGAAGTCGCACCTCTTCCCAGCCTGGGCGCTCTCACCCTGAAGCTGGCCGGAGGAGGAGGAACCGGTGCTGGCCTCAGAAGGGGAAGCCTGGCCGTGGGAGACCCCAGAGGTCTTGGCGGGGTCTGCTGTCCCAGACAGCAGGCCGAAGTACGGTCCTGTGAAGCGGGAGCGTCGCAGGTTGCTGGTGGAGTTGAGACGCCGCTGCCTCTGAGCGGGCAGAGCCAAAGGGTAGGAGGCATTGCTGATAGAGGAGTCTGACATGGTGCTGTTATCTGCCTTGGCCTCCAGGTGGACATCCGAGAAGACCTTCCTGCTGTCCTCCCCTCTGCAGTCAGCCACCAGGCTGGATGGAGCCTGGAACAATACAGAACAGTTTATCCTCTGCAATATAATCACACCCAGGGGTGGGGTAGCGCTGCTAAACTGAACCTTTCTGCATCTGTGATAGAATGCCAAAATGTTATTGCTTGAATAGAGGTAGAACCAAACTGGATTTAGAGCTAATAATACAGCTCTGAGTTAAGAAATGGTTCTTATTTTAATGTTGCAGTCATTGTTTTGCAGCTGGACCCCTAAAATTTTACTGAAAATGTAAACTTTCAAGAGGGTAGTAGATCAGTGGCAACCCATTTCAACTGGTGAGAGAAGGCCTTAAGGTTCCCATATTTATTGTAACATAAAATTGATACAATACAAAGCTGTGGGGAGCGACAGGTAATACAGAAGGGAGCAAGAGGCAGAGGAGATGACAAACAATAAAAGTCATGGTTCATTTAATACCAAGTCTTAAATCTAGCTTTCTGTAAGAGCAAGGTAAGATGATTTGACACAGTCACAATGTAGTTGACAATTTTCTTAAATTAAGAAAGTTACACTTGTTTCAAGGAAATTTCTGTTGGAAACAGATTAAATGATCTCACCCCACTAGCATTTTTTTCCATTTGATTTTAATGAGGTTATAAATTTTTCACTTGTTTGAGTCAATAGCACAACAGTAAACTTAATGGCTCCTCACCCATTGAGCCACCAGGACTCACTGACATTAGAGGAAGCTTTCACACTAACACTATTCATCAACTTCACATTCCACATATTTACAGTCCTGAGAGTGAAAACACAGGAGAAATTCTAGTACTGACGCTGTCCACTAGCTTGGTGAAGGGACTGGTGGAGTTCCAGCTGCACCACTTCTTATGAAGCTGTGGCAGAGGAGGCAGGAAGTCCTGGAAGGTGCGTACGCTCCAGGCTCTTGGTCTGGCACAGCCACCACTGCTGTCCTTGGTTGACCTGGCGTCGGTAGGCGAGGCGGCAGGGCCTGGAGTGGGCCAGTCTCCTACAGGACTAGGACCAGTGTCACTGTGCCGCAGAAACCTGTCCCGCTGCTCGGACACACCCAGCACAGACATGGAAAAAAGATTAAATGAGAAAGCGGTGAGGTTCTGTGTCAGGTGATGCAACATGTCCTCTGGCAACCATGTTGGAGGTTCACAGATGTTTGCAGCAATCTCTGAGAGCTGCTGATTCTATTCTTACTCAAAACTCAGGCATCTTAACAGTCATGGTTAACTTCTCTGCACTTGTTGACTGGGAAATGATTGATTTTGTTTAATTATGCATTAGTTTTGATGCCTCGTTCATTAGATAGCTATAGGGGCACAAAACACTCTCCATCAGCAATTAGGATTCCACTTTTTTTCCCTCAGTTTTTGAAATTTCTCTGTGTTGCCCTTAACTGAAACCTTAAGGTATAATATGAAGGCGGAAAGAAAAATTCTGTGTATGGTTGACAAACTCTCCCCAGAGAAATAAAGATTAAAACAGGAGTAGATCGGGAGAAAGAAACTGATTACCAAACATCATAAATAACTCAGATTTCAGAGGTTGCATTATGCTCAACCACTCAACTGCAGCTATAATGGTCAATGACCTAAAAGGCTGCACCAAGCAGGGTTGCCATTGAAGAATGCACGCATCTTTGCTATTGAGAGTGGGTGGAAAGAGTGGGCTTGGGCACTAACAATAGCCCTGCCTTGTCTGGTTTTTAATCTTGGTGCGACTGAACAGTCATGGATAGTACTATCAATTATCAGGCAGTTTCTGCACTGAAATCATAGTAAGTGTTGCATGTAATTAGTGAGCGATACTGCAAAGTTAATTGATATTCCTCTTTTAATTTACAAATAAAGTGTGTTAGATCCCTAATGTAAAACAAAATGAGGTTCATCTAAAAGATCCTCAATAAATGTACTCTCTGATGGCTAATGCTTAAAATTAGCGTTCTGAATCATAATTATTACGGCACTCAGGAAATTGTACCGATGCACTCCCAGCACTCTGTTCATTCATTTCACCCCTGAATGGACTCCTTTGGGACATTATCGGCAAAAAGCTGACTGCCTCGGAGTGAGAGAGAAAATCCATCAATCTGCTGTTGGCACCTGCTTCATTTCCTACTCGAACCTTTAATTGTTCCCTTCAGATTTTGTTGTGTACTATCTTAATGGATTAACAAGAAGGAACTGTACTGATTAGCTTGGCCCATTCGGTCACACAGCCAGCCAGCTGAGTGTGTGTGGCTCACGTAACAAACTCATTCATTATTTAAGTATATTAAAGCTGTCAAGTGCCCAGCTGGGGCTCTGGAACAGTTTCAATCATGTTGTTGGGACGGTGTATCCAGAACTCTTTATTTCTGTGCTGTATATTATGGATCTGCACAAATAATGCTGCAATGTATGGAGCGCTGCATAGATCACCCATTGTAGAGCTGAAAGACTATATTAATAACTGCCTCTTTTAATTCTCTTTTCCCTTCAAATCTGTTAATTTTACTGTTTTTTTTTTTTTTTTTCATTTTATTTTGTGTAGCACACAGTTGCATCTGTGTATGAAAAGCGCCATATAAATAAAGCTGCCTTGCCTTGCCTTGTAGTTGCTGAGTGACAGGTTTCATGTATGAAGGCCATTAGGGCCATTAGGGCCATATTCTTTCTGGTCAGTCAGCTGCTGCTGATCAGGGGAGGGTGAAGGTCTTAGAGAGGTTGCACCCATCAGAGAAAAAGCAAGCCAAGATAATCCTTCCCACAGAGTCACTAGCAGCTAGCTTTGTCTAGACAAGTATTAAAGGGGTTTAAATGAAATATGCTTTTGGTTACTAATGCTCCATGGGCACAATGGCAAATTTTATGTTCAGCACATGAGGTGAGAAATCACCACCATGCATAGTCGCTGTAAAAAAAAAAAAAAGAAGCAGCTCTCAAAGTGGACAGCGAGGACAGTCACCAAAATGAGCGGTAATTCAATTTCACTTCTAATTCTCCTCAACGTTGCACAAAGGAGAATGAAACAGACCACCCGAAATCAACCCCATCTTCACCACAGACGGTTATGCAATTCGCCTTGATCATAACTAACTCCAAAACTCTTCTCAGATGGGGTTGTTCGCGATGAAATCTTATCAAATGAGCTCCTCGGTGTAATGTGCATCTATCTGTGGTTGTTTGGCATAAAAAAAAAAAAAGTTTAATGACATCCAGTCATGAGGAACCACACTAGCAGGGATGCTCAGATGGCAGCGACATGGGTGAGCTTGATGGAGGCACTTCAAGAGGCTGTTTTGAATTGAATATTGCCATTGTTGCTCTCCAGTCTCCACTTTGAGATATTTCTCAAATGCTATTTACATGGACTGCTGCAAAGAGGACACACACAGACAGACCACACACTGTGTACCAAAGCGTGCATGACACACACAGATGCACAAACACACACACGTACACACATACAATTGGAGCTGGGAATCTGGCTCTGTAGATAATACTCCATTAGCCTGGGCTGCAGAAAAGCTTGCCAGTCCTTCAAAAAGCTGCCAGAGCTGTCTTATGCCAACTCTTATTCCAAGAGAGTACAAAAGAGCACGGGAAAAAAAAAAAAATTCTGGGTCGAACCCCTGCTTCTTCCTCTGCACGCCTCACCCCCTTTCATTATCCTTGTTTCCCCCGCATGTCCTCATAGTTTTCAGCTGTACCTTGACACCTCCTCCCGCCAATAAAATCCCACTGATGCCTGTGTTGGCACAAAATGGAACTGGGTCTTACCGTATGAGAGGAGAAAGGTTGCCTGCTCGGGCTAGGGGCTGAAGATACAATGAACACCTCGTCTGTCCCAAGGTCCAGCTCAGTCAATCCACTGGAGGAAAGCTCCAGCTCCGCATTTTGGGAAAGGTCACCACCAGCACTCACTACGGAAACAAGGGTGAAAATTCAGCTGAAGTTCCCCCTCATAGTGGTCATGTCCAGTTCTTTGTCACCAGCTCCTGGTTGATGGAGCCGCCAAAGCAATGTCTGGCCCCGGTGACATCAGATTTTTAGCATCACAAATGTGCGCCTCTGCTCATAACTGACTTCTTCTTTTTAGTATAACTGAGGGTACGCCGGACGAATGCGGCGCTTATAACTCTTATGTGTCTCCGCATTGAGGAGTAGTTTATGACTCTGACCCGCACCTTCACTGGTTCAATGGAGCTACATGCAGAGTGGCCTAATCTGAACTCCTGTACTGTGTAAGCTCTGTGTTTTGGTGTAAATTTGTAACACCATGACTGGAGCACACACAGAGGCCGACTGTACTCCCCTGTTGTTCCAACTACTCCCAGGCTGCTTTGTGGGTTAAATGCCACAACCCACAAATCTCTCTGCCCCACAGAGAGAGAGAGAGAGAGAGAGAGAGAGAGAGAGAGAGAGAGATGGTGGGACTCATTTGCACAATTCATAAGTGCTTTATGGTAATAACATTTTCATAGAAATCAGTTTCTATTTTACTTGCCTCTGTCAATATCCAGTAAGACACAATAATGGTTAAACCTTATTCAGTTCTTGAAAGCTTTTATATGTAATGCTATAAGCATCCAGTGTCTTTCCTTTCCACACGAAGAAATAGTTTAGAGCATCAGCAGCAATAGTTCTAATGAATAGTGGAATAAACAGAAGAGGAACTGGGCAATTAGCATGAGTAGCAACAACCAAAGAAAAGAGCACCACCTACAAAAACTCACACTATCACCAGAAAATCCAACAGGAAAGATGTCACAGGACTACTCACTGTTTCATTCACAAGTGATTCCTGGGATGTGGAGTCCAGACAAACAAACCAGGATCTCATTACCTCTTTAATATATGACCCAGTGTGATTTATTAAGGCACATTCAACAACAGCCCTACCTTCCACTTTTAGAAGAATGCACTCTGATCATTTCTAGGCCAGAAGAATTATTTCATGGCGGATTTATAGTCCTGAAGTTACTGTAATCATCCTTGGAAAATGTCCTCTGGTCAAAACTGAACATACTTTGTCAATATAAATCAAAATGTATGTCCTGCATGATCGTGTGCATTCCATAGGCTTTGATCTCGCCATCTGGCCCCTTTGTTGCCTTCCTCTCCTTCCTCCTCCTCCTGATACAAGGAGCCGGCAGGATGTAGCCGGAAATTTCGATTAAATATGAGTTCAGTGAACACAGTGTGAGCACAAACTTGCATTAAGAGCATTAATTTAGGGTCAGTGGACAAAAGTGGCTGAGGTTTAATCCATTTTTCCTAAAACTAACATCCTTCTGACTTAGAAAAGGCAAAAAATTAAGACATCTTGCTTTGATCTCTGATGTGTTACATATGGCACTTAATTAATTAGATTTCATTATTGGAAAAATTCTTAGCTTGGAAACGCATAGTAAAGCAGTACATTCCTACTGTGACTGAACTGCAAGTGGTGATTCATTTCATACAGTGAGTATTTAACACTACTTTAGATTGATGTTGCATGGAGTTGTTCTGTGTCCTTTGCTATGTGTGGTGTGTGTGTGTGTGTGTACACAATTGTGTGGTTATGTACTGTACCAATAAACAGGTAGCATGGCCCATCAAGACCTCTCTAGGTGTGATTACTCCAATACTGGCAAACGTATTCAAAATGTTTGCAGAGGTTTCAGTGATAATTAAAATATATCATTCTCTAAAACTCTGGTTAAATGCCCTTCTCTCCCACTAAGAGACATTTCTGTGGGTGTGTACATAGTACATGCATGTGTGTGTGTGTGTGTGTGTGTGTGAATATGTGTGTGTGTGTGTGAGTGTGTGTGCATGTATCTCGTGGGCTGTCAAGACTCTCTAATGAGACCCTAGGAGGTTCCTGAGGCAAATGCAACAACAATGGCCCAATTATGCCAAAAACATTAAGTTCAGTTCAAGGACAAACGAAGTCATTAATCAGCCTTGTTGGAAAGGACTCAAGCAGCCCACTGGTACCCCTCAGCAGCAGCAGAGAGGGAGAGGGGCTGCAGGGTGGGGTTCAGACTCGGGGGGGGGGGAGAGAAACATGGAGGTGGAGGTCAAAACAGTTAGGAAAAATGAATGGGAAGGTTTCTGTCAGCGACCATAGAATAGCAAGTGCCATTTGGCAGATGCTTCCGTGCCATGAGTATATGCATTTTTAGCATGGGTGGCTCCAGTGGGAACGGAACCCCTAATTCGAGCCGCGTTTGTGCCACTGTGCTACGCAGTGTGAGTCTGAAGATTCCCATCCAAAACCACCTATTGCTGAACAGTCAATGAGCCAAAAGTGAATATCTGTTTTGTATTTTTGTTGGTCGGTCATCATGTTGGCTATGTCATTTTTAAACGCTTTGGGTGTGTCTTCCGTCGACAGACCGTAAAATTGTAAGAACTTTACTTTGTGAGGCTAACAGGCTGTGTAAATACCCAACTGTCTCTATATGTGCACGTGCACTCATCCATGTTAATGTGTGTGCGTGTGTGTGTTTATGTGTGTGCAGATGCATGCACGAGTGTGTTTTTCCGTGTATGGACTGAGGGTCTACGGCTGCGCGTGCTGGTCTAGACTATGTGAGTTACGGAGGCTTGTTATGACTCTCCAGCCAGCTATTTGTGTCCTGTGCTTTGTTTTGTTTCCTTGTATTTCATTTGGTTGAATCATTTTGTGCTTGAAATATAGAACATGGACTTGTTGAATGATGATCAGTTCCACACTAAACATGTAATCATACAAACTGCACCATATTGATCATATCAGACGTGGACACCAGTGACTGGCCCATATAAATAAATACACCTAAATATATAAACAGCAATATCTGCAAACCAATGTATCTGTCTGTCCGTGGGTGTGTGTGTGTGTGTGTGTCTACCTGTGAGCGGCAGGTTGTGGTTGTTGCACTGCTCTGTGGTTGCCTCCACGTCGGCCTGGTTAGCAGCAACCAGCTGCAGCTCGCTGACTTCAGCCCTGGTGCTCTGGACCCCCTCTGGCACCTGAAGCACAGCACCATGCCATTCAAAGGACAGCTTATCGAAAGTGCTTTATCAGGGTACTAATGGTGAAAGCCTAGTTATTATGGGTGTAAAGCTGTGGGAATCACACCCCTAACCTCTAGCTGTGCCCAGTGAGCTGCACAGAACCACAGCACAGTGCAATGACAGTCAATAAAAATGAATTGTCCAGGCCACAATTCACCATAGAGGGCATGAGATGGTACTGTGTGCCTGCGTCATGCAGATACATATCACTTCCTTTATTTGTTATGTCGTGCATGGATATTCATAATGTGGGTCCACAATCAAATCGAATGTGCATATGTCTTTTAAAAATGTCTCCGTTTATGTAAGCGGCTACCAGCAGAGTTTTAAACCTGATGACTTTCATGACCCCTTTATGTGCTTTAGTGTTGCAAAGATGACTCACTACTACACTGCCCTCTCTGCAGACCACATATGATATATGAGACTAATACTGCATGCAGGCAGATCAGAGAAAGTAACATTAAATTGTCATAATGCAAATTAAATAATGGAGCTAAAATAAACTTATGCAAGGATTCTCCCTCACCCATTGTGTGTTAGTGCCATAGCTTTGCAACTACAGTGGCTAACTTATGTGATTTTCTTTTCCGTTTTCTTTTTTTTCTTTTCTTTTCTTTTTTTTTTTTTTACACTACATCAAGCTAGCAAAGCAATTAACACAGTAGTCCAGGCCAAACTGAAAATTACATTACATTTTTTACAACTTTAGAACTTGGAAGTAGGAGCTTTTTGAGGAGCACTTGAAGGCAGCAAGACTGAGGTACTGAGGTATGTATTGGAGTCCAACTGTGGGTCCAAAAGTCCAATAATTGGACTGCAGAACACTTGGAACATGCTGCATAAGCTGTTGGGAGATTTTTTTTTTTAAAGTTGCCTAGAGATGTCTTCAGTAGTTTAGGACAGCTTAGCTGGAACTACAGGGGCTAAATTGCTGTGTGTTTGATGGTCGATAATTACAAAATTAGGATTTTGGGGTAAACCATTCCTTTATGTTTGCCAGATGACATCTTAACAAAACGCACTATTATAAATCTCACTAGAGCTCTGAGCAAGCTATGCCCACATGGTTAAGGTTAAGGTTATGATTGGTTTTCCCTGCTGTCTTATCAGGGTCATTTTGGCAAATGAGCAACATGTCAGCCAATATTCTGACCAATCACACTGCTTGTGGGCGTGTCTTGCAGAATTCCAGTGGGATCCATAATAAAGCAGACCAAACAACGTTCTCTTACCCCCTATGAAGGGATGCTCACATGCCTGGTACATGCACAATATTTCTAATGCAGATGCTATGCCAGGCCTTGGTGTTAGAGGACAAATCATGGAGTAACCTAAATTGCTAAATTTAGGTTACTCCAATCGCTAAATTCCTAAATTGTTTTCATCCTTTAGGCGACAGGAATGTTTGCAAAATTCATGGCAATTCACCAAATAGATTTGGTTATATGGCCCTCTGGACGTAACTGCTGACCAAACCATTGTCACGACTCCATCTACGCAATTTATTTACCGTGAAACATTCTGGCTGACAGGCTTGAGACAGTACTGGACAGCATCTGTGCTGTATTTGTCTCTGTCCAAACAAGCATAGTAACTCAAAGTGAGCTCTGTCCTGGTTGAAGCTCTATCACTGTGCCACATGTCAGTCCTACACATTTCAAGACACATTTCACAAGTGATGTTCTCATTTTTCTACCATCATTAGACTGAGCTCATTTGAAAATGACATACGGAGGTACATTTTCTATAATCAGGGGCTTTAATTTGATCAAATTTAAAACCGATTTCACCCATTTGACATAATTAGTTAAACTTGGAGTGCATAATCTTTTTTCATTTAATTTATTTAAGATTTATTTTGTTGAATCAATGTTAATTAGATATAATAGATTTATTAATCAAGGATTTAGACTGCAACACAGGGCATCATTATAAAGACGAACTTATCACGGATATTGCGAGCTTAAGATCCATGCGGATAAAGAAATAACAAGCTGGCATGTTTGTTTGCTTGCCAAATTGAGAGGTGGATGCCTATAATTAATGGGAAATTTGCCTCTTCTCTCTTCCTCCTAACAGGTTCAATAATAGTTCAAATTACAAGTCTCACATTACAAATTGCACCTCAATTACAGTATGACGTCTCAGGTAGTATCAAAATCGATCAGTCTGTGGTGCAAATCAATAGGCTCATCAGTGTGATCAGCCTTTACTTCAAGTCTGTGTGCACCCGTGCCAACTTGACTGCGGGGTTGGCCTGTCTGTGTGTGTGTGTGTGTGTGTGTGTGTGCGTGTGTGTGTGTGTGTGTGTGTGGGTGGGTGGGTGGGTGGGTGGGTGGGGGGGGGGGGGGGGGGGGGGGGGGGGGGGTTCCAGTGGCAAAAGAATATTGAAGGAAATGTGCTACAATCCCAGGCAGAGCCTCACTTTGAGAGGAATGTCTGACAAAGCAGGTAAGAGAGAGAAGAGAGACAAAGACAGAAGAACAGAGAGAGAGAGAGAGCAAATGGGGAGAGGAAGGGAGAATGAAACGGGAAGAAATAACAGTATACAGTACTGTGTGTACCTCAGAGTTGCTGGATGTGCAGGAGCTGGCTCTTTTTGGACATAGTTTGGGTCTGGAAAACATAAAGTACCACAGCATTTCAGTTTATAATTATAAACATATCTGAAAAGCCAACTTTTATAAATGTCGTCCAATTTCTCTCTCTCTCGCTGTCTCTCTGTCTCTCTCTTTGTTTTGCATTTTGTTTTTTGTTTTTGGCAGTGTTTTCTTAAGAGTATTCCCTCTCATGTTCAGAATTTGACCAAAAATGTAAAAATCGACATCGTCCCATACAATGGCACTGGACTGGGAGCTTCTTGACATAGTCAGTAACCACCTCACTCCGTACTAATAGCTCCAACATACCCGTGGCTATTTCTCTCAATAGCTGCTCTGTTGTGGTCTTGGATGATCGAGCGTGATGCACCACAACCTTGCACAAACGACACGACTCTAGGAGTTCATGGCCTGCTTGTCGCCAAGTTGTCATTCCTATGTTTTATCCTTCCCCCCGCAAAATACGCATGTACCAAAACCACTTTCATTACCTACTCCATCCCCACGTCTGCACCCGTGTCATACCCATGTCATCAATCAGCGAACATACTCATTCCCAGCACTTTAAATATTGCCTGATCGCAAATTCTGATCACATTTACTGAAACACAAATGATGCTTATGTGAATTATTTGGACACAAATAAGGAAAAAAATCCCTTCCCCGCTTCACATTCATACGGTTACAAACATTCACACCTGGGAGATGCCCAGTTGAACAAGTAATAAGTACCCTTCAACCCTGTAGTGTCTTGCTCAAAGGCACTTTAGCAGATACAGTTACCTCTAGTTATGGAAAAGGGAAGAAAATGATGCCACTTTGGAGTCTCCATGTTACAAGTAGTTCTTGATAGTGGATTTTTTTTTTATCTAAAGAAATTCCAAATACCTCCTGCTCATCCTGATGTCCTCCCATTATTTTAAACCAGGTTACGTGCATCCCTTCTTTTCTGTCACACTCTTGACTACATGACCAAATAAAAAGTGCACAGAAACACCTGAACTGGCTACCACCCATTAAAAATGACTCTTATAGCTGGGGGATGAGATTAGGGGTTAGGGGTGCCCTACTTATGTTTTTTTCTGCCCAGACGGGAACTCATGAGTTAATCCCACTGTTGCGTTCAACTTCCAAGATCTCGCTTTGGCTTGTGAAGCTCGCTGTTTTCCAGTGGTTTCTGTGAACTCATTTAAATTAACTGGGAACAATCGAAGAAGAAAAAATAGACACTTAAGCTACTTAAGAGCTTGACATTTCATGGTAACGCATTCCCTGGCTTCCTAATGACTTGTGTTGTTGTTCTTGCTAATTACACTTTCATTTTATTGAACACGTGTTTCCAATTTCCCCGTCATTACAAGCAAGAACCAGCGGAGTTGTTGTGCTCGACGGAGGAGCTGGAGACCTTGAGCTGCAGTTCACAGTGCAGCGTGTTGTAAACCAGTCCTCCTGAGCGCAGTATGAATTTTATAACCTAAACAAAATCTATTTGAAATTAGCAAAAGCCATTATAAAACGGTGTTTCTCACAGCAAGGCCATTACAGGAAACTATGCAAATTTGAACGTGAATCGCTCCTGATTTTGAGTCTTTTTGAAGCAGTAGTTTAAAACAGCGATCCTGTCCGAACAGATAGTATTACAAACTTCTGACTTGTCCCCTCAGCTTGTGGTCATTGTCCCCTGAGACAGACCGAGGGAACAACTTGTAAATGACACCTTTGATGTGGTGCTATGAGAGCTAAATGATGGTATCGGTACCAAATGGTGAGGACACACTGAGTTTTACTTCTTCTTGTTGTCTCTTTTTTTTCGTTCCCCCGCCCATTCACTTTCATGCAGCCTCTGTGTTTTCATGCGTTGGAATTGATGCCAGGTGCTGTACCTTGAATGCCCTGCTGTCTATGATGAGAATACTCCACATCAAGGAGGCCGTGCGGTTGCAGCCAAACCCAACTAATCACCAAGGGTCACCACATCAGGGACTGAGGCTTCCAGCTGAGTCAACACAACACACTGGAGATTGTGTATGTAAGAGTACGTGTGCGTGTGTGTGTGTGTGTGTGTGCATGTATCAACTGACAGACTAACCCATTTTCATTCATGGGAGAAATCAAAGATAGTACCTGCGAGTTTTCTCAGGAGAGTGATTTTGAAGACTCTGCTACAGGGCCATTCATGGTTTATATTTCAGAAACATTGTAAAAACACAAATAGTAGGTTTTTGCTCAGAAAACTTCCTCATTTTTGCTCTGAATGATTATGCATTGCTGAAAATGTTCTTAAATATAAACCCATTATAGATGCAGTAGGTAAGATTTGTACTGTCCCATAGAATAAAATGTCCAGTATATCTTTGGGAGGTTCACAAGATTTGTTGACGTCAAAAGAAATGCTTCACTAAATGCTGAGAGTTCTGGCTTTTGCAACTCACTTTGTGTTTAGAGAAAAAAAAAAACTTCCCAGAATCCAATTTAAAGCTTTCCATTTTCTTACCTGATACATTCTCATTTAAAAAAAAAAAAAAACATCACTGAAAATCACAACCATATCAGTAGGGATGATTTTGGAATGAACAGCCATAGTGCTGTTACCTGAAAATGACGCAGAGGG
Source organism: Myripristis murdjan (assembly GCF_902150065.1). Lineage (NCBI taxonomy): Eukaryota > Metazoa > Chordata > Actinopteri > Holocentriformes > Holocentridae > Myripristis > Myripristis murdjan. Next base: position 7,408,532 of record NC_043988.1, read on the forward strand.
CGCTAGTAAGTATCATAGCGAAGAAGGCAGCTCCGCTCACAGCAGCCAGGAGAGAGTCTACCTTGCTGGCTGGGGGAGCGAAGGCGTGCCGGTCCCCCCCTGGCTCGGTCAGATTGTGGTAATGGAAGAGGAGAGCGAAGCCACGCCCCCAGTGGGTAGTGGTGATGAGCTCCATGATGACCTCCACCATCTCCTGGCTGGAGCCAAACACCAGCTGGCTGCTGGGGGGCCGGTTGGACCCACAGAACCTGGAGGAAAAGGTGATGAGATCAGAGATGTAGAGGACGTCATGGGGGCAGGCATCAAGCACAGACTGCTGGGTTTCAGGGTTCACAGTGGGAGTGTTGGTGGGACGTGATGGAGCAGGGGTAGTCTCCGCCACAGCCATGCCCGTGTTAGGGCTGGGGTTTGGGTCTCCCCTAGAGAGAGAGGAGGACACGGAGTTAGCAGCCTTGTCCCCAGGAGGCTGATCCCCGGGTATGAGGAGAAGAGAAGGAGGAAGTGGAGAAGTTTGGTCAGAAGAGGTGTCTGTGGACCTTCTGGCAGAGTTGGAGACCTTGGCAATCTCCATCTTTGTGGACTGTTCCTGGACCACCACTTGCTTGACCTCAACATCTTGGGAGGACTGCAGCGTCTTTGAGATGTCCCCATCACTCTGAGGAGGGGGATCTTTAATTGATGAAGTTTCATCGGCAGCAAAGCTGCCAGGAGTGTATGACATCTCTTCACTTGTCTCGTCCTCTTCAAAATTAGGCATAGCAGCGTACTGTGCAGTGGAGTCATGGCTTTCAAACACATCAAAGTCAAATATCTCCAGAATGAGTTGGTAGTCAACAGGCACAAAGAACTGCCAGACGCAGTGTGTCCCAGAGGAGTAGTTGTAGGGGAAACCGGGGGACAGTATGAGGCCTTGGACATCCACCACATCCACTTTGGCACCACAGTCAAAGTACACCTGCAATGTGAATTGCATGATGTTAGTTGTGTCATGACTAAAAAATCTTCACACAACTATTTCAGCAGACTAATTCAATTTTGGCTGATGTCAAAGAATCCCACATGTTACATTTGCATTTTAGGCATCTACTAAAACTGTTTTCCAGACTGGCAGTTACGATGACCTGGTTTACAAAATGTCAACTGTAATCACCAAGGCTCCATCAGCAAATAATACACCCAACTTGCATTCTGACTGCCTCAGAATTAACCAGCTTGAAGCTGAACTATTCAACCCTGTTGATCTGCCAGTATATCAAAGCCTGCGCTTTGCCTGTATCGGCCTACTTGGGTAACCCTGGGGAGGGTATTTCTTCAAACATGCTGGCTGTAATTCTTCCCAGGTGTGTGGGGATGTAGGGGGACCTGGGGCTTAAGCAGAGGCAGATGTGTTGGTGGGCCAGGGAGCTCAGGACCAGACCTTTGTAGGGGGCCTGTGTGTTTATGAGCTTTCCTGTTGGCCTCCGTTCTGGACTGTGGGAATGACCCAGACTGGCAGAGCACACCACCAGACAGGTAACAAACTAACACCCGCGGGCGGCACTAGAGCTCTAGACTAGACTGAGAGCACAGAAGCTTTGAGAACACAGTCAAGATGAGAGGGGGGGAAGAGGGCAATGGGGGCACTGGGGAAGTCAGGGTGTATGGAGCCAGCCAGGCGCTTTGATTACTCCATGGGCCATCTCTCCCCATGTGCATGTATTTATCAAAAGCATTCCTTGGACAGTTTATTTTAAGTAGCAAAATCTAGATGTACTTTTCAATCATGACTGGGAGAGAGAACCGCTCACTTGGCCCAGCGGTCCTCAGGAGCAGACTGACAGCCCTCTCTATAGCTGATACAGCTGACACAGCAAGGCCACAGCACATTCATACAGACACACTGAAGGTCAAAGAAGGCAAGGAGGGCAGTGTGACGTACATACCTGTGAGTGTCTGCACAAAAAAAAAACCACACAAAAAAAAGCACAAAAAAATGCAAATCAAAATGTGTAGACCAACCTATATTGTGAAAAGTATCACTAACCAGCTTACTACAGCACAGGCCAAAGGGTGCTTTATATTTAATTACTTGACCGACAGCACTACTTAGTGATATCAAAGACATTGGATTGATTAAGACATGTGATTGGAGACATTAATTTTAGTGAACTCAACAAAACTTTCAGTAACTGTAAAGTCATTTTGATAAATCGTACTAACTTATCATTTTATCTAGCAGGGAGGTTGATGTAAATTTAGGTAATTTTAAGTCCTATATGACAGTGTAATTCCACTCTAAGCCTGAACGTCAACCTTAATCTGTCTTAAGTGGCATTTGGAAGCACAGTTGCATTAGGAAACAACATGGTACACTAGCTGTGGCCTCCCACTTACAACAAATTCATGTGCTACAGCGCAGAATTACACGGATGACATTTGAACTAGCTAAATGCCATTCCTTTGGAGGTTGAGGAGGGTAAGCCGATTTTGGGTCCTGTTCTGCAAAGTTGCAGCGAGGTTGCGCAACCTCATATATAAAGAGGGGAAACACTTCACAACATGGGGGCATGTTAGGGGGAAGAGAGGGAAGATGCGTCCAACTTTACTGCAGAAATGGCCAGTGATGTCAGAACATTTTTATATGTTGCTGATGCTGTTTTCTCAGCGAGGTCTCCCTGCTGAGATCACCACAGATCATCACAGAGCAGCTACCCAATTAAGAGAGAAAAACAAACATTATTAGAAGAAAAAAAAAAAGGAAGCTGCAAATAACGGTAATCTGGGAAAAGTGTCTTGATATGTGGAACACCACATCTGATGAGAGAGAACTGTGTCATGGGCAGAGTGTATGCTATCACCCCCACCAGGACGAGGCAGTCGGGGGGGTCCCATGTGCCCTGTGATGTGCATGCTAGACTACACATGAAAGGGCCCCCAAAGTGCCACAGTGTCGAATGGAAATGGGACATTCTTATAATGCCAAACATCTCAGTTCTGTTACATCACAGGCCGCTCCACTGGCAGGCCGCTAATTATTCAAGGATGCCTTTTCTCATGGTGAAACAATGGGCCGCAGTGCCGTTTTAGTGAGCCACTGCATGACAAGGACGGCAGATAATATTTTAATGACGTGATGCTAATAAGTGCGGGGCGGGCTGAAAGTTTACATAAGAGCCTTCTGGTCATTGCGCCCCAGTTGTGCCACTGACAGGGGCTTCCGTCTTGGACAGAAGTGGATCAACCAAGCACATAATTGTCTGGAATGACTTGTTCAGTGAAACATCAGAGCAGCTGCTGTCATTACTGGGGGGGCCCGGACAAATGGTATTGTTCTATCATTATCATTTTGCGTCACCATGTCCTAAAAAAAGGAGGCTGCATTCATTCCACGGAGGGGTTTGTACAGTGAACCTGTGTAATTACTTGGCAGGTAAATTGTAGCACACTGAAATTTAATTAACGCCAAGGAGCTAATTTGTTGGTATGCTGGAAGAGCTACAGTGCCAGATCAGTTTGTTCATATTCCAAAAAACTGATTTCAAATGGTTATCTCACATGCTCTGTAAACTTTCTCCTCATATTAATCATGTTTTGTCAAACAGAAACTTGGTCAGGGATGTGATCAAGAACATAAAAAGTTACAAAATAAAGAGAGGGAAATTAAAATATTAAACCTAAATTAAACCTGGGTGGTGGTGGAGAGGGGGTCACATCTCTGTTTATTATTAAAAACTAATTATCTTTTAACACTCTCCATGTAGTAGATATTTGTATTTTTCTGGCTTACTGAATAAATGAAATAAATTAACTCTACAGTAAAAACCCCTTCATTTATAAAGTACCTACTCTGAGGGAAACTGCAGTCTAACTCCCTGTAACAGGGATTTTTTTTAACCACCCAGGCTGACGACACCACAGCAAAAACTTTGTAACACAGGCTGGCTTATGTGGAGTACTGTTAACACACACACATGCACGCACACACACACGCACTCTCTCTCATGCACAAACAGTCCAGGACTGGCTCATAAACAGGCAGGCGGGCCCCTCAAAAGGGGGCAGGGATCCTCACTAGTCCTGTTTACTGGAGGAGAAAAGTGACACTGCTTCACAGGCTAGCACTTCGGAAGCACCAATCCACTCAGGATGCATTACAATCACGCTCAAATTCTCATGTCTGGATCGTTATCAAGATATTACAGCTCACTGGAGCAGTCAGAAAGTGTGTTCCTTTTAAAAACAAACCTGCACGGGCTTACTTTCCACTCTGTTAAGTCAGATCGTCTCACTGAGACTGAGACGTCTTTTTTAGAAGAGAGCTGAGCGCAAAAAAAGAAAATATAAAATGGAAAAGAAGAGAATGCAATTCAATCACATGATGCAGCAGTCAGTGAGTAGCATAAATTATGAAATGCAAAAAAAGGAAGAGGAAAATGGAAAAGGTGAGACTGCACTACTGCAAAATAAATAAGGTCAAGAAACTTTAACCATAATCTAGTGCTACTTTTCAGTTCAACAAAAGTGGGGCCACTGGTTTAATCAAAATGTCTATCCGTTCTCAAAGTAGTGCAAATAGACAGGAATTTGTCCTTAGTGACACTGGTGCAGAAACAGCCAGACACTTATCTCATGTACTATTGGAGGTGCACTGAATGTACAAAACATCGGGGACGCTTTGTTTTCCCATGTTGATGAGGTGAATCTGGGTAAAAATCATTATCCCTTATGGAGTTCCCTATGCCGGTCACAAAGGAGCAGTCGCAGGTGAGTTAGAGAAGGACTTTAGGCTTCATGAGACAAAGTGAGGTGCTGGCAAAAGAGGCTGCAACTTAGTATCAAAATGTCCCAAAAATTTGGTGTATGCATACAGAAGAGAGCGGAATATAATTTATTTTGATAATTGGTGTTTTAGTTATTTCATGAAAGTTTTACTCATTTTATCATCATTATTATATCATTTTCACTGGTGTTCATGTGTTTATTGTTCCCTAAAGGCTCCAATAATTGCAAGGGTGTGATAGGTCTCTAGTGGGTGAAAAGATGAATAAAATGCATGTAAAACAAGAAGAATACATGTATTGCTCTCAAAATACACAGACAGACGTCTCTGAGCAGTGGCTAAAAAGAGGCTCCTTGAGATCATTCTGCACAGCTGTGAAAAGCTCTGATACTCGAGCCCAGGAGTTATCACATATCTCCTCTGTGATGTCAATGCCTCTCCTTGTGGGCTCATGTCAGTGGCCGCACATTCACCCAGGGTGAGTTTACAAACAACTGGTGTGGCGGCCTGATTAAGCCCAGGCATTCCTTGGGTCGCTCCCATTGACCACCGCTGTGCCGGCTCAGCACGTTTCCATCGCTGCATGCATCGCGAGTGCCTTCTGAAATGCTTCTTTGAGCCCCGTGCATGTTTGATCACCATTTTATGTGCAGTGCCAGGATGGGGACATTCTCTGTGGCCCGCGTGCAAAAGTGGAATGCTGGGAATCATTACTGTGGTGGTTCTCCAGCTCACACAGATATGTGACTGGGTGGGTGGGTGGACAGACAGATGGGGGCTCTCTCCCTTCCATGTTTGTGGTGCAAACCTATTAACATATTTCCTCTAGAAAGAGCTGCTGCTGCTGCCGCCGCCGTGGCCGTTAAAGCAGGACTGTGGAGCCCTGTGGGTGAAACACGACCTTATCTCCACGGTGGTTTCAACCAGTTTCGACAAATCATTTCCAGATTTTGGAATGTGATCCCGTGAATGCATCCATGATAATTAGTCTTTCAGCAGCACCTCAGACAGAAGCCCCTAGCACTAGGGGCTGCACTTACAAAAAGTCACGCCGCCATCACTTTTTTCCCTGAATATTGCAATGCATGCAGACCCAGATCCTTCTAATGCAATTTCAAAAAGACACAGAAAAAAAAAGTGTGGGGGGGAGAAAATTCAGACGCTAATGCAGGATGTGCTTTGTTCCCACACAATCAAGGATACAATGTAATGTTCAATTTAATTTGAAGGCCAAAGATTCTGCACAGACCAGAGTCCCTGATTTATGACTAGAGAGGCCATTGGATTTGGGGTGTGAGAGAAGTCCAAGAGGAAGCCGTTATTTGAAATGGATAAGTATTTACAAGCATGGTTTTGAAATTGGAACAAAACTGGACTGTACAAAGACTCGGTCCAGCATAAGTCACAGAGCAAGAAAATTCACTGCAGTTTGGTCTTTCCTATCTTAGGATGCCCCCTGAACACTTCTCCCGGTGACAAATGACTTACCGTAGGCAACCTCTTACAATCTCAAAATTTCAACGGGCCAACACTGCAACTGCAGGTTTGTTTTTGATTCATTGCAGTATGACAACACAAAGAGTATAGCTCTCTCTCACCTCCTTTCCATCTCTTGCCCTGGCCATTCATCCAATCTCATTTAAAGTCACAGTGCCGCTGACACATGCTGACATGTTTATCTGTTGACAGACTTTCTGTGTATCTGTTGACAGACTAATTCAGTGGAGGAATTAGTGAATTGATTTGGGTCCAGCAACTCTTCAATTAGAGCTGAATGTTCCCTCCTTGCATAGCAAAGCAAAACCGTCCGAAAGACAGAGCGGAGCAAAACAGAATCGGATTCACTCTCCCTTGTCTACATTGCTGAACTGTGGACTGACAAACTTGGAATGCCTCCCATTTTTTTTCTGAGGGGGGATAGAATAAATTCCAAGCTTGTTTACGCTGTTCCAAAAATCAACTTAATACAAAAGGGGAGCGGAGGACAAAGCCATCATTTACAGTGCCCCCTCAGGCAGATAATTGCAAAGATAGTGAGCACCCTATGCACACAGAAACTAAAGCTGGGGACGCTGACAATTCAATATACCATGGGCTTTTGTTGTGCAATTCTAAGAACTGTGCTGCTGAGCTGCCATTCTCCATCAGTGGATGAGGACGACTCTTGACAGGTGTAAGCCTCAGAGCTTCTCCCGGCTGACAGTGTGGTCTTGATGTCCCAGGGGAGATCTGTGTCGAGCATAATCCTTTTATGTTATGACACCGGGCACCGTCGCACATGGGGACATTGTGTCATGTCACACACAAATCAAAAACAGGGGAGCAGGGTCTGAAGGTTATCATAAGGATGTTCTACCGCAATGATTCTGTCACAAAAGTTGGTAAGAAAGTATATGAACCGCGGATTGTCGAAAGAGGGAGTGTTACTTAATTTTAAAAAAATACGCTGATTTATTTCCTGTAGTGGAGAGCAGACCAATATTTACAACCTTTTCACAACTCTTCCCTGAATCCAGAGAGCAAGACCTGAATGCAAACATGAATTTGACCGTAAAAGACTGCAGGGAATAGCACACAAGATGCTTTCAGTTTCAAGATGTGTGCACCATTAACGGGTGCTTTTGATCAAAATCTGTAAAACAAGGGAGATTAATCAGGTTCTCTCCGAAAAGCTAGGGCAGCCAGAGAAACACTGTCAATCACTCTGTGAAACTGAAGGGGATACGTGGTGGTGGTGGTGATCAAATCGTACAGAGGGTTGCTCTTGCTGTTATTTTCTGTCTCTGAACAGCAAGACATCACTATTCCTGTCTCCATGAGCAAATACAGAGGCATGCCCCTGCCTCGGTCTACGTAAACACTAATGTTTCAGGCTACTGGACAGTGTCCAACAATGCGTGCGTTCTCAGTTATATGTGTGGTTGTGGTACAGGTATCCCCGTCGAACCCGGTTACACATGCAGGAGCTTTGCCTATGCCACAGCAGACGCTAAAACAAGCAGGCCTGTGACATTAATGATAAAGAAGCATCTCTCTCTGAATATTGGCATTTCTGTTGATCAGTGGGAGCTATCAACCATGAACCACATGCAGGACACGGTCAAAGCAGGGGAATTTGCCTAAATGATTATGAGAGTAGCTGGAACAAAAGGTGAACACGTTCTAAATGTGGTTCTCATTTCAGCAGCTTGGACTCGACATGTCATTCTCCAACTCTGTGAAGTGCAGTAACATCAAAACATCCCTTTGAAAGCGTGAGGATATAATGTGGCCCAGAGCTGTGAAATGTTAAAATTTACTCTGCCTCAAAGGTATGTTGGCTGAAAGGCACTGGAAAAAGAACAGTATCAGCAGGACATAAGGCAATACACATATTTCTCTATATATGGATTCGTCATAAGAGAGCCATGGGGAGTATTTTTCCTCATGTAAATTACCGCACGGCGCTTGTGAATGTCTGCTATCCAGATGCAAATCACCTTAGCAAACAATCATTTTTACTAATCAACAGTATTTGAAACATGAGGCGGACAAGTAAAAACAAGTTCCTGAGAAGTATAGCCCCTCGTTTCACTTGAATATTGTGGACATGTGCTCGCATTGCCTCAGAAGCACGGGTCAATTAAATGTTTTTTTAAAAGTTAAACTATTTTTATTGGTACCTGATGCATTGCTTATTTTCTTCCCGTACATGTTTCGCAACTTCATAAGCAGCAGGCTGAGCTGACGGCGAGACCTTGCGCTTTTTTTCAGGAGGCAACTTGGCCCCAATACGGTCTGTTCCGTATGGGCTTCTATTAAAAATCTGGCAATTTAATGTGTCATCACTTATAGCCACGCGCAAATTTTTTAGAAATCATAAGTTAAACCTTGTGCTGAATCGTTTGGGGCTTCTGGTAAACTCGGCATATTTCTAATCAGCCATGCAGCATTTATTGCAATAAAATCTGAACTTGTAGAACTCCTCGCTACCGCCCACCACGATGTATTTTGGTGGCGGTGGATTGACAGAATAACAGCCGAACTGGGTCTAATAGTTGAAAAGTAGTTGAAGTTAGTGGTTTGTGTATTGAAAGCATGCCGAAATGATGAGTACACCCAAAACATTGATAAAATGTCTTGAGTCATGCTCTACGAGGTGTGTGCGTTTGCCGACAAACAAGGAACCGTTAAATTAACAGATTTTTTTAGCGGAGTTTGGCACGATGTTTTCCCAATTTGTGAGGACGGCACTCAGCTGGGGCTAGAGGTAACTTAGCTTGTGAATTATTTTTGCGGAGAACAAATATCAACAGAAGGACTTACTTTCTGTGCAACGCATCCCGTCACGAAGAACAGATATGTTGTCATAAAAACATGAGCCCCGAGCGAAGTAACGCAACTCATTTTTGCTCTACTTGTTCCTTTTTAATGCGACGCACAGTGAACTGTAACCCGCTCCTCTTCTTCCCTCTCTCTCCATTCACCTGAAGTGTCGGGAGCGCGCTTCCATCGGTCATGGGCAGACCCAAACACACAACCAGACCCCTAGCGAAAAACCCCTATAATATTCTGAGGCTCACAGTGAGACTGTGTGGGCTACTTCAAGTGACTTTTAAGTACCTTTTATAGTAGCCTTCCTTAACTTATGTATTTTTTATATTCTCCTAAAATGTACTTATAATATTCCTATTGATCATACAGTGTGGTTAATTTATAATGACTCTCTCTCTCTCTCTCTCTCTCTCTCTCTCTCTCTCTCTCTCTCTCTCTCTCTCTCTCTCTGTGTGTGTGTGTGTGTGTGTGTGTTTGAGAGAGAGAGAGAGAGAGAGAGAGAGAGAGAGAGAGAGAGAGAGAGAGAGAGAGAGAGAGAGAGACTTGCAGGTGATAAAAACTGTTAAAGTTCACAGAAACAGAGGTTTCTGGATGGGTTTGCTTCTTGCATCCGTCGATATATGAATTCTTAACATTAACCTTTACTTTTAAGAGCTATGAGAAGGGGGATACATGGTTGTTTAGAGAAGGGTTCCACTAATATGGACTTTCAAAGAGGAGAATACCTGATGTTTTTTGGACGGAAAGGTATTGAAAAGTGTTTTGTGCTGATATTCAGTAAGTTGAAATGTAAAAATTTTCATGTCTAACTGCCTAGCAGCCGAACTAACTAAACTGACAAGTATTTGGCGGCAGCATCCAGACAACGGGACTCTAAAACTCACTGTCCATCACAACCCAGGATAATAATAATAATGTTCCTGCTAAAACTTTTTTAGATGCCTTCATTCCTACTACTACTACTACTACTACTACTACTAATAATAATAATAATAATAATAACGTTACTCCATATTCGTGAATACGTTTATAATGTGGCGTTTTGATGTCCCATCATAATAAAGTGCTTCCCATACACAAGCAAAGTAGTATTGCTCACTAATGCATAAATATGTAATCAAACAAATTAGATCATACCTATCATATTGTGGGGGACGACAAATTTTAATAAAAGAGAAATATGAGTTTAACCTACATCACCTTACATATCTGTGAGTTAGGAAATATTGTTTTCTCATTTACACTTAAGGCGGGTGGTGAAAGCTGTGTACAGCCTAATCTTATGACATTTAGGTAAAATAACGACAGGCATATGGTTGCAGTACATCCATGCATGATGCATCCCATCTGAAAAGTAGGGCGCAGTTTTACTCAACGTCCACAAGAGAGAAGCACTGCACCGCCTGACACATCAAACCCACACCGATCATTGCCAAAATGTTGTCCGCTCCTCATTATTCATTACGTAAATAGCTTATTGTGGTGTTCTTTAACTACAGAGAAATTTCAGATGTTTAATAGAAAGTATTTTTGAAATGAAAGTAAGAATGTTGTGTAAGGATACGCAGAAGAGTTGTATCTAAACGCTGTTCTTCCGGATATATAAAAAAATATCGGTTGTCCTTCTCTGTTTCTAGTCGGAAACATTAAGGGACGGAAACCAAACAGCCACGTAGTAGAAGGCGAAACGCTCGATAAGGTTAGCGTTTATTCTCCTTTTTCTCACTTTGCAGATGTTGTCATGTTATGCTTTGCATGTAGGGACTGTGACGTAAATACACAATAAAAGATTATAGCTTGTTTTTTGAAAATACTCGAGAAAACACCCCTTTGTGTCGGTGTTGGGTCTCGAAGATCCCAGCTAGCTAGTTAGTTAGCACGGTTAGCTTTGACAGGTTCCGTCGTAAACACAGCTAATTAGCTCGCGAGCTAGCGTCGTGACCATGTTTAGTTAACGCTACCCCGACCTCCCACTGAATCGCCTAACGTAGTCATCGGCCGGGAAAATAAACTATGGACTAACCAGAAATAATACCAGTATCACAATATGTTACTGTCCCTCTTACACACGACCGCCTTTGATCTCTTTGTCCTCTGAACTGTTGAATTCAGCTCGGGAATTTGCAACCATTCTGAAAAGTGGCTAGTCAGGGAGCTAACGCTGCATAGCTAGCTCGTTACCAGGCGAGGGAGCGCAGTCATTACTGTCAGATAAGTGGTATTAGCAGGTGACTGGCTAGCACGAGCCAACAGGCTAACTCGGAAGCTGGAGCGGTCGTGTCACATAGCTCTCTCCACACACACACACACACACACACACACACACACACACACACACACCGTGTCAGACGTTTTTGGTGGCCCCAATACGTTCCGCTCAGGCATGAAAACTGTCACGTAAAGTTATTTGAAAATCTGAAAAGAATTGGACATTGCCCATAGGGATAATACACGCCCCTTTGATTTTTGAATGCAATTTGGCTTTCCAGTCTCTATTCATGAGACAGGGCGGATAAATCGGGGCTAGTTTATATTTGACAGGATACAATCCATTTAACAGCCAAGCCCGCCTGCCCAGCGCTTCCTTGTAGCTTATGTTTAAGTTAATTAAAGTGAGATGTGTTGTTATGTAATGTTAAGACAGGCTTAACGTGGTCTCCAGTCTTGGCTTGGTTACTGGCTTACCATAACCAAGTGAATGCATCTTGTTCTGCAAATACACACAAGTGTTAGTGCTGTGTGTGTGGCTCTCAGTGCTCCTTGCTTTTTCATCTACCATTGATAGGTATGTAAACCAAATGATATTGTGCAGATGGAAGGTTTGCCCTAATGTTAATAGCTCCCAAATTGATGCTTTCTGTTTACTGCAGTCTTTGGAAGTGTGCCTGGACACCCTACAGCCTCTAAGAACTGGCCTGGCTCTTCGGAAGATGGTTTGAGACATTGTTTACAAAGGGGCACTAGCAATACAGTGTCTGTTCAGTTTCGTAATGGAAATGGATATTACAGCAGCAGAAGCGATTCAGATGGAAAGCACGGCTCATCAACAAGACGAAGTTATAAAATCCAAAGAGACTGAAGCTGATGCTGTGGACAGTGAAGCACAGTCGCTGAAGCAACAAGGACAGGAGAAAACCAAGGGTGCAGCAGGGGGCGTTCATAATGGTGAGTGTTGACTCTTACTGCTTACTCTATAGATATGACATCATCACAATCAAATCACATACTTTGTCTCAGAAATAATTTCATTTTACACCTAATTCAAAACAGCCCAGCAGAATGCATATGAATTGCCCTATTCTTTGTTAAGGTTTCCAAATCTGCCCTTTCATCTGTGAATAAACAGAGCTGCTTTTGCAGAGGCCTTTTGCCCTCTTAGGCCTATTATTTCTGTCTAATAACACAAGTATTTTGCCATGCATGACCTGTTTTGTAGTCACTAGTAGGCCTGAGGCTGTATACTGCTCCCTGCTACTGGCTGTTTTAGACTGATGTGTTGAATGGCTGAACTTGTATAACTTATCTTCATCAGAATGTGAGTTGGGCTTAACGTTAGCAGGAAAACCTTAGAGAAAAAATCAGGGCTCTGTGGAAATGGAACGGCTATGATTGAACAAACCTCTTCCAGAGTTGCACATGTGGTCCCCTTTCTGTTCTAGGTTAGCATGAAATGTATTTTTAGGTGCATCTTCATTCTTATGCTAAAACTGTATCACTATAGAACCTCCTCATACTATTGTCTCGCCTTCATTGCCTTTGTTATTTACAATTGAATATATTTACATTGTAAACTAAGCCTGGTAATTGCACTCTTGGATACAAGAGCCCTTGCCGCTAAAAGGCCACATGGCTGCAGAACTGTCACCAACTACCTTTTCCGGTTCCTAGAGAAAAGCTTTGTAAAGTTGCTGGGCCAGTTTGTCAAGAGTTTGACAACAGTGTGCAGTCATGCTCACGGAGCCTTGCTTCCTTAACTCAAATGTTGGTGGCTGGATATCATGACATGAGGATTTAAAAGCAGCAGCTGAATGAAGAGGGAAGAAAATGTATCTCTTTTGTAAGTGATGTTTTAATACGTGTGTTGGCTAAAAGCTGCAGGGCATGTCATCTAAAAGTTAAAATGTCGGAATGCCTGTCTTGGCATCTCAGATGTCGTGCCAGTTTTGACTTTCATATGTGTAATTACTACCTTATTGGGTTTCTCATGAACACTATGCTCGTAATGACAATATTTCTGATAGTATTTGAAAGCAGAAATTTTTTGAAGAAGCTGCCACAGAGCTGTGCTACAAAACATAGTGTGTGCTACAGGAACATGGCAAACTTCACTGGCGTTTTTCAGCTGATGCTATTGCACAGCTGTTAACCATTCTCAGTGATTGATTGGAGGTATCATTAATGGCTTATCAATAATGGTTACTCAGGCAATTTGGAACTGGGACTAAATTTAAAAGGTTGTTGAGCTCCAACTCTAATCACAATCCCTTTTTATTGTGTGGTGAAAGACAAATTCAGTGAAATTCTTCCAAACCAGCCAAGCTGACACATTCCCATGGGCTTCTCTTCTGCCTCTCCCAACAGGTCCTGTCAATGCAGATGCGGTGCCAAATGGAGACAGAGTGGCAGAGGGCTCAGGCGCTGCTGGGGACTCCCATCTGAACGGTCCCCTGCCTCCGTCAGAGCCTCCCCAGAGCACCAGCTCCCCTGTCAACACCCAGACCCAAGAGCACCCTCCAGGTGTGGCTGCTTTCCCACCCATGATGCTAGAGAAGTCTGAGGGAGCTAGTGCTGAGGTCACGGTTCACAAGGGTGAAGCATTGCAGTCACTCAGACTAAGTATTCCTATGCAGGAGACTGAATTGTGTAAGCATAAACCTGTGTGCAGTGAGTGCCCCCCCGTAACCCTCCTCTGTATCTCAACCTCCTTTTGCTATGGAATTTATTGCTTCAGTGGCTGATGTATACTTCCTTTTTTGAACACCCTTGCCTGTGCATTCTCTGTTGAATAGATGGATTCAATGGAGTTTGATTAAGTTGTTTCAGTCTGCTTCTTCTTTTTGCTCTCTTTTAGGCATTAAATTGCTTGATTAGGTCTTGGTGTGGGCGCTTCATTTGGAACAGTAGTTTGACTAGTGGCTGTGTTTTTGGAACTAATCCCTTTGTTATGTCATGTTTTGGTGGTATTTTGTCAGGCATAGTTGCCTTGTTCCCAATCATGAAATGTGTTGTTTTCAAGCTTGTTGCCGGGAGCTTTGGTTAACAATATGGTGCATTTATGTGGTGATGACTCCTATGGTAATGTGTGGTATCATATGATGGATGTCATTGTTTCTTGTTTGATGGTACACATTCAAGACTAATCCATTGTACATCTGTTGGATGTCTTAACTGCAGTCAAGGAGTCTTGCCATATTGACACCTGGGTTCACAGCTAGTTGCAGTCATGGCCAAGGATTTTTATTGTGTGTGCATACTAACCAAGCAAAAGCAGACCCTTATCTGGCACTCCCTTTATCACAAGAACTGTCAAAGGACCTAACTAGTATCACAAATTGGTGCCAGCGAAATGCTGCTAGAATTTTGATGTGGCTGGTAATTTGATTTACTCTACCAGCCATATTTTCTTGTAACCAGTAGGCTAATTGTTTTTAGGCTCTTTTCTGCTCTAAATCTATACTTGTTTTAGAGCAGAAAGTGGCAGGTGATTTTGGAACTTAACTGGCTCCTGTGACCTGTGACCTGTCAATAAAAGTTGCTTACTGCCATTGGATTAACATAAGGGACTGCTTATAAGATGACTTAGCCTTCTTGTTATGGCTATTTGAGGACGGGGTTGCATGCAGTTGTTAATCACTATGTATAACACTATGTAACAGTGTCATACAAGCATTTGCACTTTGGCCATGCCTGTCAAAGTAAAGCTCAATGCTGGGATTCACCTTTTTTAACAGTCCCTCCAAAAAACGGGCCTTGTATGACAGTGTTCAGAACTGTTCAAAACGGATGAAAATGTGCTGTGCAATATGGAATAGGAGGGAACATTCCTGTTTTTGTCCCATCATACTGTCCCTGTAGCCAACCAGGAGCCAAAACTGGAAATGGAGAATGAGGAGAAGATTCGCCTGGAGGCTCGTCGGCGTCTGGAGGAGCAGCTCAAACAGTACAGAGTGCAGAGACACAAAGAGAGGGTGAGTGGGTGCCGTTGCTGTTGAGGAGAATCCTGAGGCTCATGCTTTGTTTGAAGCAGCTGTATCAGCTGAGGCATCGGTTTCTCTTAAGTTCTTAAACTGTGATTTCACAATTTTATCTTTCAACCAGTTTCAACAAAGTAAAAATTGCTGATAACTAGTGGTTGATCTTTTTTTTTTTTTTTTTTTTTTTTTTTTTTAATTTCTGATTCCGATATTTAGAGAGCAGGGCGGCCATTGGCCAATATATGTAATGCCAATATCATTTTGTTTTTTGTTTTTTTGCATCTGATAAAATTCAATTCAGTACTAACAAATGAGACACAAAATTGTTGAACTGAAATGAGGTTTTGTTTAACACGAAAGTTATTGTCTCTGCATAAGTAGATCTGCACTGTGTCTGCAGTGCACTTATTGTAAGTAAAAAAAAAAAAAATCCACACAGGTAATCAAAAAACAAACAAACATTGTAAACAACAAAAGAAACTTATGCAAAACTTAAGAAAAATAAAATCTTACTGCACTTACTGGAAATATGCCTGATTAATCGGTTGACTGATTAATTGGTCCTTTTCTACTCATAGCCTTTGACTTCATCCAGTTTATTCCCACCGAGAGTAACAGCCCCTTAAGTAATGGAATGGTAGTCAAGACAACAGAGGCATGTTAAAGTATAAAAGACAATTAAAAATGTGAACTGAGAATCATGATGGAGTGAGAGAAGTAAAAATCTTCTTCTTTGCCAGAAGTAATTTCTGTCATCAGTTTTCAGTTCTTGCAGACAGAAGGACATATTTGCTGAAACGTGTCCTTTTGTACAAAGCACTGCATTTATTTCAAACTTCACAGTTTGCATGGGCTTGCCAGCCAAACTAGTTGAATCCTTCGCACGCACACCCATTGCATTGAAGTTGGCGTAAACATCACATAATTATTTGTGTTGCTATGTTGAAAAGGGTCTCAGTTTCCTTTTCCAGTTCATTGCCTTTGTTTACTTCTCCTTGCCAATATGTCATGGTCAGCTCTTTCAAAATGAATCATTTGGAGGCTTGGCTTGCTGAGCTTGTTAGAGGATATCTGCATCCTTCTGATGGATCAAATTCCTTTCTAGTCGTCATCATTGCCCCAGTCACCTTTGCCAGTTTCTCACATGGCAGTCGTTGTTATCCTATCCTATCTGTTATTCCATTCACTGGGTTTTCAACTGTTTGTGGTTGCTAAACAGTATGACATTCACATACTTTCTTTTGTAGAAAATCAAACACAGAAGGAAAGCATTAAACAACCTTGAAGGTAACTTGCCTTTCAGTTGTTGTCAAGTTTTTGTCTTTCCACAAAGTCCAAATTTGTATTCCAGGCAAGTTTCATTGTTCATTGATTTCATTGTTGGCACACCACACTTATTTATTTTTTTATTTTTTTATTGGGGAAGTGAGGGCACACTTAATATCCCAACCTGGAGGAGGCCCTTCAGGTGGTCAGAGTGATACTGTGCTAACTTAGATGTATTGATTGGAGCAACCTGGGTCAGGACACCTAGAATTTTGTAACAGCAGCACTGATCTTTTCTTTTCCTCCATTTCTAGTCTCACCGCACTGCCCCAAAGAGCAGGCCGTCAAGCACTCTGGATCCAGAACTCATGCTACACCCTGAGGCTCTGCCCCGGGCCAGTACAGTTGCCATGACCAAGGAGTATTCATTCCTGAGGACAAGTGTCCCTCGAGGGCCCAAATTGGGTAGCCTTGGCATTCCCCTTTCCAAGGAGCGGAAGTCAAGACCCCCCCCGCACCAGCAAGATCCACTCCCTTGCTGACTATAAGGCTCCTGAAAATGATGGTGGAGGAGGAGGATTAAGGACAGCAGACAGCACCGTGGCCTCTGTCCAGTCCACCATCAGCTCGGTGTCCACTCTGTCCGAGGTCAGCTTGATGTCCGAGATCAGCTCCAGTGAGGCTGAAGGTGCTTCTCTCCAGGTCGGAGATAATGTCTCAGAGATCGACGGCAGTGAATCAGGAATGAGACCAGGAAACGATGGCAACGACAGTGACAGTTCCTCTTACAGCAGCGTGTCCACAAGGGGGACCTACGGTATGCTTTCCGCAGCAGTGGACAGGCAGCAGGGACCGTACACAGTGGAGGGAAGGGAGATTGCCCCCGAAGCCATGGGTCAGTTCCCCTCCCTGCAGGAGGTACTGCAGGCAGCCAGTGAGGAGCAGCACCTGCTGGAGCTCGAGCAGGAGAGGGAGGGTGCAGTGGAGCCTCGCAGCCGCAGAGACAGTTTCTCCAGCAGGTACTTGTCAATGTCAAACAGGGAACAATTATTATGACATTAATTCGAGGGATTGATTGAGTAGATCAAGAAGAAACAAACAGTGCCACCTTGTTGTCATCACACATCAACTGAAACCCAAATCAATGTTAGTCTTATTTCCGCACAATAAAATGATCCACATTACATTTCTTCCAGTGTTTCTTTGGAGAGCTCAGTGATGGGCCATGATGAAATGCTCCAGGTGTTGAAGGAGAAAATGAGACTGGAGGGCCAGCTGGAGGCCTTGTCATCTGAAGCCAGTCAGGTGAAGAAATACACTGTTTTCTGTAATTATAGCTCTGTTTCTTATGCAGAGGACACGCCTCCATACACACCATGTACATTAGACCTACTTAAAGCAGGCTGTCAAAAATGATATCCACTGGTAGTGCACTGTGGAATCAAAAAGTACTAGAAAGCTCAAACAAGTTGAATTTTTTAACTGGGCTCAGAGGATGTCTACTGTTTGTTTTGTTGTTAGTTGTTTACTGTTTACCAATACAATTTGGTTTCTCAACCGCTGCACAAATTGTCTCAAGACAAAAGTGTCAGTTGTTCCATTAGCATATTGTAACTGGACTGGACAAATTATAAATATACTGAATTAAGGGTAAACAGTTGAGGGTATTGAGGGGAGGGGATATGTCTGTGATGGGAGGCACTCTCTTGATAATCCCATTGACATGAAATTTAGTGCTATAGCATTAGATTATGTATATTGTGCATGCCAGTGTTGGCAGTGTGACTTGAAGAAACACCAGCTGTTGACCAACACTAAATGCCACATCAGAGGTGCACTCATATGAGCATTATAGCTCACTAACATGCCCTCAGTGCTTGGTAACATTAAATCATTTTATTTATTTTTAAATATGACATAGAAATAAATGCAAGGTTTGAACATGCATCACGGCACCCAGAAGTCGTCTGAATAAAATATTCCAAACTACTCAAGTGGTTGTTAATTTACAAGTGACAGCAAATATTAATTCTATATGGAAATTTTGCATAATCAAATATTAGTGCTGATCAGACCATATTACCCTCCAGGCGCTCAAGGAGAAGACAGAGCTACAGGCTCAGTTGGCCACAGTAAACGCCCAACTGCAGGCTCAGATGGAACAGGCTCGGGCGAGCCAGGAGAAGCAGAGTGCCCTCACCACGGAGGTTGGCTCCCTGCGGCAGAACTGCAGTCAGCTAGAGAAGGCCATGGTGGAGCTTCAGGGCAGCCTGGAGAGCAAGAACGCCAGCCTGGCTTCCCTCGGCAATGACCTGCAGGTTGCCGAGGAGCAGTACAGCAGGCTGATGGGCAAGGTGGAAGAGATGCAAAAGACAGTCACCTCCAAGGAAAATACTGGTGAGTGTTGGAGACCTAGCAGCTGCACATATTTCCAATGTATGAGCATTTCGATCAATATGGAACAAAACACCAAATATCAAGTTATGTATTGGATAACAGATGTGTCAGGAAAAGGAAATTCAAAGAAATTGCATGTTTAAAGTAATAATCATATTAATCATAAGCAGATTTATGGATGCACATGTTGCACATCTACATCATGAGGCTCCGTCTATTCTCATCACTCTCTGAAAAGCTTGCCCCATTTGATTAAGGGGATCATTAAGCAATCTACTCAATAGGAGGGAATTGTTAAGGTATTGACAACGATAAAATCTTATCAACCCAGTCCTACACAGAGTTTGCCTTAACCTACCCAGTTTGGTGCTGGGCTGGGCTTTGATGGTCACGTTTTTACAAATGCTCCCCATGTTGTTACTGTGACTTGAGATTGGACTGTGTGTATGACATGTTTTGATGTCATGCCCATGCAGTCCAGGAGTTACGTCAGCAGATGGGTGGTCTTCACAGCCAGCTTCAGCAGGTCCAGTTAGAGCGCAGCACCCTGCAGAGCCGACTGAAGACCTCCCAGGCAGAGATTGACTCGCTCCAGCAGGTCAGACAGTGGTACCAGCAGCAGCTCGCACTGGCCCAGGAGGCAAGAGTACGGCTGCAGGGCGAAATGGCCAACATGCAGGTAAGGATGTTGCTGAGACAGGTATTGCCACACTGGGGCTTGGAAATTGACAGATACCAGAGTTGACTTGTGACAGATATGACATGCTACAGAGCTGACATGTTTTTTTGTTTGTTTGTTTGTTTTTTTCCCAGGCTGGGCAGATGACGCAGATTGGCGTTCTGGAACATCTGAAGCTGGAGAACGTGACATTGTCACACCAACTCACTGAGACCCAGCACCGCTCCATCAAAGAGAAGGAGCGTATTGCTGTTCAGCTGCAGAGCATTGAGGTATATTCTATGAAATCACTTCATTAACATGTTACAGATGTTATATTCAAACTGTATATTTAGGGAAAAAAACTTAACAGAAGGTCATGATTCAGTCCATCTCCAAAACAAAGAGGATCCTGTGTTTTATAGATATGAATGCCAAGGACTTATATCAAAAACAACACGTTGAAATTTGTGCTATGTATGAGAAGATGTCACTTCTTTTCAGAATGGTGGATGTTATATTTTGGAATGAAACTGGAATGTTGGTCATCATGTTAGTTTTTCTCTGTGTCATGTAGGCTGACATGCTGACGCAGGAGGCTGCTTACCAGCAGATACAGGATGCCAAGACCATGGTGGAGGACGATCTGCAGCACAAACTGGAGGAGTTTGAAGAAGAGCGTGAGCGCTTATTGAAATTGGCCAACACAGCCAGCACTCTGGAAAGGGAACTAGAGCAGGTAGTGATGATAAATGTCATAGCCAGTTCTCATGCTGTTTTGCACTGTCTCAAAATGTTGCAAACTGTATGTTTCATTTGTTTCAACCATACCTTCCATACTACTTTCCTCTCTCTGCCTTCCCCAGGTGAAGTTGACCCTCTCCCAGAAGGATGTGCAGCTGGAGTCCCTCCAGAAGGAACATCTCGAGCTGATGCGTCAGTTGACCACCACGCAGGAGAGCCTGCACACCAAAGAGCAGTCCATCAACCAGCTGGAGGCCCGCTACCTGGAGCTGGAGGCCCAGCTGGCCGAGCTGCAAACTGAGAGCAGCGCCAAGGACGACAACATCCAGTTCCTCCAAAACGAGAAAATTGTCCTGGAGGTGGCACTGCAGGCAGCCCGGGCCGACAAGAGCCAGCTGGATGAGGGTGCCGAGCGGCTGGGTGAGGACGTGCTGGTGGCGGCCGACATCCTTGATCAGCTCAAACAGGAAGTCCAAATCAAAACCTCTCAGGTAGGAGGCAGGTGGCAGGAGGGATGGATGTAGTGTTGTACAAATTATAGATATCTCTGTGAGTCCAGCTCTGGCTCTGCTATGGAAGTCAGATAGCGGTGAAAACTAATTTTGACAGTGGTCAGAGTGAATTCAATTTAAGCCGCCATTATTTTGACAATAGCGGCTGCTAGCGTCTTAGTCATGGATCTTATTGCTCCATTACAGTATTTTCAAAGTTACAGTAATTACCTCAAGGAGGATGCTGCAATTACAGATCAGATGTTTGCGGTTTTGTTTTTATTGGATTTCTGTCACCTTCAGCGTTCCTTTAGACATTCTGGTCAGCTGTGCCAACAATGGATTGTATTTAAATTTAAAACTTAAAATATAATTCTACACCAATAAATGTTGTCCCTCAGAGGAGGGCTGGTGACCATGGGTTTACTCCTTTAGCATTGAATAAATGGTAAATGGACTGCATTTCTGTAGTGCTTTTCTAGTCTACTGAGCACTCAAAGCACTTTACAGTGTTTGCATTCACCCATTCACACACTGATGGCAGAGGCTACCATGCAAGGTGCCGAGCTGTCCATCAGGGGTGGTGAGGGGTTCAGTATCTTGCTCAAGGACACTTCGACACACTCTGGAGCTGGGGATCGAACCGGGAACCCTCCGCATTACTTCCCCACGATCAGATTTATACTGATAAAGATGTTTAGGAGGCAGGTAGTAACTGCGATCTTTGCTTTATTTTAGATTGAAACTCTACAGCAGGAAAACAGCACTCTAAAGAAACAAGCTCAGAAATTTAAGGAGCAGTTCCAACAACAAAAGGTAAGTGATGTGTCTTCTGCCTGTCCTTTGCCAGGCTTTCTACGCTAGTCTGGAACAAATGGAAAACAACTGAGTTATTTTGACAATTTCTGGTTCTTTTAAGTAATAGTTGTGAAGAATGGGACACAATTGTTTCTGTAGGTTTAAAAACAATCAAGTCATAACTCAGACCTGTGTCTTCTTACCACTGTCTTCCACGCTTAACATGTTTATGTTTTTTTCTGACCATTAAATTGATAGACTGCTATTTTAATCATCTCCAGGGGCATTTTATCATCAGCATGATGTACAACATAGTCAAGATAAAAACATTAGAAATAATACACAAAGTGATGTTATTCTGGAAAATTATAATTTGTCATATTGTCTGACATGCACTTTACAGATTAATGCAGTCGTGGCCCAGCCCTTCTTGCTGGTTCGAGTTAGAGAGGCAAGAGAGTGGAATAGATTGTGCGTACATTACAAAACACATCTTAGCAGTCTCCCAGCTGGCGAAGGCTGATGCTGCTTGTGGAGGATGTATTGTTGAGCCAGATGGCAGTCAGCTCAAATGAACGCCCAAAGCATAGCTTGACACGCCTCAGTGGATTGAGCAATTGTGGAAGTTGCTTGGCTACATTGACAGCCTGTCATGGCGAGGGTGGAAGATATTGACGGAATGACAGAGTGAAGTGTCCATTGTATTTTTCTTTCTTTTGAATGCTTGAATACTTGAAGACTTTACAGCCAGCATTCACATGCAGTCTGGGTGATGATCAGATTAGGTTTAGACAAATGCATAAAATCCAGGTCTAAATGCATTAACATGCCTTGAAGATCCAACTACCTCAAGAGCCTCTGGTGATAGTCAAAGGCTCATTTCCCACATCAGTGGAAAAGTGCTGTGTGTCTCCCACAAAGCTGCAGCAACTATGGAAATGGTGGAAATGGAAATAATCTTTAGCGCACAGAAAGTTTATTCAAGTCAAACAGCTGTCAAGGACCTTGGATTGTAGAAATACTTGAAAATGGAATAGCCAGATAGATGTGGATGGTATATAAGCAAAACAAGCTGTTCACTGTTAATTTTAAGAATGCTGCTTGTAGCATTTTGTCATCAGTTAATTATTACTGCATTCACTTAGTGAGGCATTAGTGTAATTACTATAAACAGATAAGAAGATAGCATCTTTCTGTACCGGAGATATATTTTAATGTTAGGTGTAAAAATATGAACCTTGAATGGCATTCAGTAGCATTAAAGAGTGAGTCAACATTATCAGAAAATGTCTTCTGCACTGCCCTCTAGGGGTTAGAACTGTCAGGCATGTTGCTTTTCTGCAGGTACTGTACTTTGCTTTTGACAGCTGTTTAAAATACCTGCTGCCACATCACGGATTGGGTGTGGCCAGGAGTACAATATGTCCAAACGTTTCAACCCCATAGAGGGCATTGTAGCATAGGCTTTCTGCCTAACGCGATTTGGTGCTAACTTAAGGCTGTTACAGTCACTTGTCAGACTTGTCTTCAGGCATCTTACAAAAAGTGTCGGACGACACTGAAGCTTCTATGCTCAAACAAGGCATCAGAAGACATCTGCGGCACAAGCTGTCATCTCTGTGGTAACTATCTGGTCAAACATATAGTAGCTGCCAGCTACTATGGTTTGATTTGGCCAAGGAGGAGAAATTTTCAAAATTACTTTCACAGTGGTGGAGGAGGCAGAGGCCAAAGGAGTTCATTATTTCTTTGGCATCTTTGAAGTCTTTTAAACCCAGCCATCACCTTACAGCAAACAAATGATTTTAATACAAATATTTGCATTCCCTTCAACTCAAACAAACAAAAAAAATATCAGTCACACAGCTGTTTCCATTTTCATGGCAGTGGTGGAACTGTCAGTCCATCCAACTAATACCCTGTAAGGTATAGCCTTGCAAAAAATTGAATAACCTACCCCGGTCAAGCTCAGAGATGTTATGGTGTAGGATTAAAATCCCACCAAAATCCTCTCTTCCCCTCCCCTCAGTGAAGTATCTGTCAGCCTACTGCCTCAATCAAGACAAATGCCAAGGAGACTGCCCACACTCCTTCAGTGGAGCAAGAGAACACAAGACAACATGTTATTGATTCCACAGGTGATGGTTGAAGCCTACCGCCGAGACGCCACCTCCAAAGACCAGCTGATCAGTGAGCTCAAGTCCACCAAAAAGCGGCTGGTGGCGGAGGTGAAGGACCTGAAGGAGGAGCTGCTGGGCGTCCAGGGCGAGAGGCAGAAGGCGGAGCTGGAGCAGACACGGCTGCAGCAGGAGGTGGTGAGGGTGCAGGAGCAGATGAACAGCCTGGAGGCCCATCTGCAGGCCGTTCAGAAAGAGAGGGATCAGCTGGAGACGCAGATACAGGTACTTAAGTTATAAAAGAATACTTTTTTTTTTTTGGCTAGTATTTTAACAATCAAATGCAAGAAATATAGGAAAAACAAGAGGATGCCACAAGATAGGAAGGGGTTAAATCAAGACATACTCAAATAAGTGTAAAAAAGCAGTCATATAAAGTTGATGCTGATTCTGATAGCCTAAGCACATCAGGCAGGTTGTTCCAAAATCCCTAGTACACTGATTAAAAAAACAGTTACACATACATATTTCACATTTCACAGATTTAGATTTTCACACAGAGGTACCACAGAAAATGAGGAAAATGACCATAAATTCCCTGTGGCCGTACACGCATCAATGTTTTAACTGATGTGAGTTTTTAAAGGCCAATACTGACACTTATACTGATTCTTGGAATGACGCGGCTCATAACCACTGTTTTGTGCCAATATTAAATATCTTACATTTAACTGTTTTTTATGCCACAAAAGTTGCAGGGATTCAGCAGCACCATCTTCCATGCACTAGAATTTTATATGTGGCAGGGTGGAAAAACCTCTGAAACTGCATGTAGTCTATGACACCCCGAGGCCCTATATGAAAATCTTTTATGTGGTTGTTAACTAATGTCCAGAATCATTTGCCCATTGCATACCTATCAGCAGCCACAGATGGTGTATTACTGTAACACTTTAAATCAGGATCTTTTTAAACAATAAACACTAGCTGTTGTGGGAACGTCCAGATCAGCAGTGGACGCCATGACAGGCTGATTTATCTGATTTATAGTTATTAGTCTAACCCCAGCTCTGAAACCGATGAGACTCAAGTATCTGGGGTTTAAGTTTGCAGTCAGACAAATGTGTGAGGCTTGTTGTAATGTGGGACATTTGGCTTGCACTCCTCTCTAGTCTCTACAGTTTGACCAGAGCCAGCTAGCAGCTGTGACGGAGGAGAACGAGGGACTGAGGAAGCAGGTGGAGCAAATGCAGGGAGACGCCAAAAAGTGAGTCATGTGCACCACAGACTTATGGGAGCGAGAATCATTCCCACAGCGACTGCTCAGGCCAAACCACACTGATGATGAAGTCTCCTGTTGTGAAGTCTGGTTTATAAATACAACTGTACATATCTATGGACACATTTCTGTATATGATTTTTTTTTTTTTTACAACATGTCTGCACACTTACATTTCTGTACATATGCATGGCCCTTTGCAGGCCTCTTAATCTTAATACAGCACAGATTTTGCACTCCATGCATGTTTGCTCAACAAAATCACATTTGCTCATTAGTTACATTGTCAGTATGTCAGTTGAAGTTGTGATTTCTTAATTATTTCACGTGGGATATTTCTTTTATTGGGTATATTTTGTCATATTGTGCACATTTTCATTCTTTATTCTTTGTCTCTGTGTTTGAAAAAACATCTTTGTTTTTATTATGACAATATGTTCTTGATGTGTTTTTAGGTTGTTGGCTGCATTATGTTAAATCCACTCCTGTTAGCTAAATTTGTGAGAAGAACGTCTTTGCTGTGCACTATACTGCAACAACAAGGTTTCCTCACAGGGATCTTTTGTTACTTTCATTCTGCCTACTAATTGTAATCTGCTTCGCACAGAGCCATCTCAGAGCAGAAGGTGCGCATGAAGCGGCTGGGGTCGGATTTGACCAGCGCGCAGAAGGAAATGAAGGCCAAACACAAGGCCTACGAGAACGCCGTGGGCATCCTGAGCAGGAGGCTCCAGGAGGCCCTGACTGACAAGGAGACAGCCGAGGCAGAGCTGGTTAAACTCAAGGCCCAGGTGTCAGACGGGGGGAACAACCAGGCCCTACAGGTACAACAGCATAGCAGCAATTCAATTATTTTCAAGTATTTTTTTATTTCTAAGTATTTATATAATTCTGCAAATATTTCTCTGTCCTCCAGGAGAAGATAGAGGCTCTGCAGACTGAGCTGCAGGCTGTGAGCCACAGCAAAACCATGCTGGAGAAGGAGCTGCAGGAGGTGATCACCCTGACGTCCACCGAGCTGGAGGAGTACCAAGAGAAGGTCCTGGAGCTAGAGGATGAGGTAAATTTATTTTTAAGGTTCTGTGTTAGTGTCATTGTGGTTTTTTTTTTGTTTTTTTTTTATGGAATATCATGCATCTGGACACGTAATTGTTGTTCACGTGAATCACGTCTGTTTGGAGACCGTTAGTGTTTTGCTCTTTTGCAATTTTGTGTTGCTGATCACAACCCTGTTTGAATTGTAGATTTACATTTGTTATCACTCCATTCCGTTTTTAATATAATTTTTTTTTTTTTTTAATGAAAATTTTATCCACAGCTCCAGGAGTCACGATGCTTCAAGAGGCGGATTCGGAAGTTGGAGGATGCCAACAAGAAGCTAGCACTCGAGCTGGAGCATGAAAAAGGGAAACTCACCGGACTAGGACAGTCCCACAATGCTCTGCGGGAGCATGCCAACATTTTGGAAACTGCCTTAGCAAAGAGAGAGGCGGATCTTGTCCAGCTCAACTTGCAGGTGAGAATCTTTTCACTTCCTATAATCTTATATTTATTCAGTTTTCCCTGTGTGGTAAAGTGTTAACCATGTTCTCTACTCAGGCTTGGAAAGTCAGGAAAAATAATTTGATCTTTTCCAAGATCATTTCAATACTATTATGAACAACAGCAAATTATATAGCTGTGGAACATCTCTCATTTCCCTACTGTAATATCTATAAACTTAAGTTACAGACTGAAATAATTGGTAAACATTGCCCAAATAGTATTGGCATTCAGCGTACTGAATATCAAGCAAAACCTTCACATCCAGTGAGGAAACAAAACCCTGGAGGAAAAAAAACTGCAGGGTTGAATTGAAGTATAGGTGAGAAATTCAGTCAAGCAAATATCGACCTTGTTTCAATGGAACATTTCTCCCTTATTCTTCTCTGTTTCAGGTTCAAGCTGTCTTGAAACGCAAAGAGGAGGAGGACCAGCAGATGAAGCAGGTTGTACAAACTCTGCAGCTCGCCTTGGAAAAGGAGAAGGCTAAAGTCAAGGACCTCAAAGAACAGGTAGGAGCCTCAGTCTAAAATAAAGATTAAGTATTTATTTATTTTAGCCCTCAAGAGAATTCAGAGTATTATTTTAATTTAGTTTAAATATATTTGAGTAGTTATTATTGGATGACTTGCCCATTAGAAGACATAATGGCAAGCTTCTTGATAATATAAGATTTGGAAATCTGTTATTTGACTGATACATTTCTTTATCCATGTCCAATAGCTTTTTTTTTTTTTTTTTTTTTTTGAATTATTGATTATTTGATATTTGCGCCTGTTGTATACCTTACATCTTCAGCAGTGTAATGAGGTAATGTGCTGTTTAGGTGGCAGCAGCAAAGGCTGAGGCAGCCCATAACAGGCGGCACTACAGGGCAGCCATGCTGGAGCTCTGTGAGATCAAGAAAGACCTGCAAGCCAAAGAGGAGCTGGTCAAAGCCCTGCAGAGTGAAGCCCTCAAACTACAGTATGTCTAAGCCATGACTTTTCAACAACTCACTCTGATTATCCAATAACTGTATGTTGCAATATGAATAGATCGTGTTCGCAGGCGCTTGCAAAGTGATCACATTACTTGTATCATTTATCACTTACCGCTGCTCCCCTGCAGGGCTCAGGATGAGCAGCACTCTCAGGAGGTGTCCCGGTTCCAGGAGGAGCTGGCGGAGGCCCACTCACAGCTCCAGATCCTCCAGAAGCAACTGGATGAAGAACTGGCCAAGCAGCCCCTCACTAACCAAGAGGTAGGACTCTGAACCCCGGTTTGACTAAGATATTACACTAATTTAAAAAAAAAAAATCACATATTGGGAATATTGTCGGCCACTTCTCTTGTTTGATTGCATATTTATTGTAAAAATCAATTTATGCTACACTGGTTGTCTGTGTGCAGCTCTTAACCAGTAATGATTTTATTGCATGCAAATGGACAAATACAATTTACTGGCTTTTCCTCCGCAGAATAAAATACAAAAATAAAATTTTGGAGGAAAACACTGACAATTTGTGTTAACAGTATGTTGTAATATAAAGTTATATATGAGATGTTTATTTGTATCTTTTATTATTACTGGAGAACAAACCTCTGTGATGCTAATATGTTACTAGAATGCCACCATACAAAAGCTGCCGTAGCTTACATACAACCCTCCAACCGTGCATGAGGTTACACAAGACCACAAGAACTGTGAATGGAATGAAAACACAGTCGCCTCCATTCTCATCTAAGCTCCATTAACACAGAATTACACTAATAAAAATCTCAGACTCACAAACGCAGACTCACCAGCGCAGAACTATGAATACTCTCCCCACTGTAGACAACTAGTGTGTAGCTATGGCGACACAAGTTCGATGCTGAAGCATAAGCCAGCCGTGACACTGTGACTGCTTCCTCAGGTGGAGGATCTGAAGTGGGAGGTGGAGCAGAGGCAGCACGAGATTGAGGCCCAGAAGCAACAGTTAGAGTTGTTGGAGCAGTGCAACCACAGGGAGCTGGACAACCTACAGACAGCTCTGCAGGCAAGTATCAACTTGGTTTTAAAATATACACACAACTGCACACACAGGTCCTCTGCCAGGTAGTAGCTGTTGACAGTCTATTTCAAAGTATTCAAAATCTAGAACACTGTTTTCTGGACACATTTTGTTACACTAAAATATTGGGAAAAAGTTTTTTCTGTGCAATGTGCAAATATTCCATACAGTCAACTATATAGCCCCAAAAAGCAGAAGTTATGAAGCTGTGTTTCCAGCAGAAGAAAGCAGGGCAGAGTGAGCACCACACACGGGGTTAAATTTTTCCTAAAAGTCAAAAACAAACTTGAAGACTTATTTTGTCATCTATGAGCATTTTTATGCCCCGCCTCCCTCTTCTCTGTCTGCTCTCAGATTAGTGAATGAGACTCATCAGCACACTCATGTGGTACAACATTATAACACACACTCTTCACATCCAAGCTAAATGTGCTCCTGTTATAGTCATTAAGTTTGGATCAGGGCTGAGCAATTAATCAAAATATTATTGAAATTACGATATGGCCAAGTGCAATATCCCAATCATTGGAGTTGCAATTTTTGATAAAGGTGAAATGTTTGATAAAACGTGGTGGTGAATAAAGCATTGTGGTGCTACATAACTGCCCTGGCCTATAAACCGTATTTTACAGATGTAAGGTAACATGTTTGTTTGGTACAGACCCCAAGAAAAATCATATTATCATTATTTTAATAGGTTTTTTTCTGAAAATTAAGGTGATGCAAAATTTCTAACTAAAATCATGCAATCACGGTATCTGTAAAATTAATCACTATATGATTTATTTTATTTATTTTTTTTTTTTTACCATATCATTCAGCCTGATTCAACTGATTGATTGTGTTGACTGCTTTCCCCTGCTTCACTGATTGTTGTTTGATATCTGTATATCTGACATGTATATGTGTGTGTGTGTGTGTGTGTGTGTGTGTGTGTGTGTATGTATGTATGTATGTATGTATGTATGTGTGTGTGTGTGTGTGTGTGTGTGTGTGTGTGTGTGTGTGTGTGTGTGTGTGTGTGTGTGTGTGTGTGTGTGTGTGTGTGTGTGTGTGTGTGTGTATCAGAACATCAAGGTGGAGCTGGAGTCAGTGCAGGAGGAGCTGACCAGCACCAGGAAGGATAAGTTCATGCTGCAGGCCAAGGTGGGCGAGCTGAGGAACAGTATGAAGACGTTGCTGCTGCAAAACCAGCAACTCAAACTGGACCTCAAACAAAACCGTCTGAGGAAGGTAAGGCCTTTTTGTTTTCTTTTTTTTTTTTTTTTTTTTTTTTGTAGTTTGGTTTTTCTTCAGAAATATAGAAAGGCCTCTGATAGAACATTGAGACTAGGCTTTGATTGGTTTATCAGCAGCTACAGTACATTGCTGTTAGTCTTCAAAAACTTACATTGGTCAATATCTGATGTTGATGATGTGATCCAAGAACTCAGACCAATACAAATGAATGTCTCCTAGGCAGTTTGATATGTCTTCTTGAGGCTGGGTAAACCCAGGTGTTACTAATTAAAAAGAATAAAGGCTCTGTTCCGTTTCCTAACAGAGCCAGGGTCCTGCTGTTGTGCAGGTGGCTTGCTGGAAAGCTTCTCGTATACTGAAATGGAACAGATCCTTAAATAATAATACAGTAACACCTGTGTTTACCTGCTATTTCATGTCAGTGGTTGCTGTGAAAAAGGTCTATATTCCCAAAGTTAACACCCTTCTTCTAAAGTAACTGAAGGACCGATGTTGAAATCCCAAATGATAAATGCCTGCCGAAGACAAAAGATTAAATGACTGACTGCGTCTCTGTAATATTGGTGTAATTGTACTGAGCAGCAGCGCATGGAGCTGAAAGGCGAGGGGAACCCATCCAACCCGGTGACACCGGTGAAGATCCCAGATTGCCCAGTGCCTGCCTCCCTACTGGATGAGTTGCTGAAACCTGCAGCTTCTGTCAACAAGGAACCTCTTAACAACCTGCACAGCTGTCTACGACAGCTCAAGTAAGAGTGCCATAAATTATCTAGTTAACACACAGTACCAATGTACATGCTTTTGTTGAAGTGTTCAGCTATCATATAGCATCCAAGCAGCTGGGGTAAAGGCTACCTGCCATCATATTTATGTATTCATTTATTTATATTATTCATTTATTTGAATAGGGATGATGCAAGTTTACATAGCAACATTTTGCTGATATACACAAGTGCATGAAACTGGTGTTCTGCATGTAGGGATTACAGCTAAATCTAGTTTTTTTGTTGTTAGGGAGGAGATGGACAGCCTTCAGAGGCAGATGGAGGAGCACACGGTAACGGTACACGAGTCCATGAACTCATTGCCCAACACAGAGGAGGACCTGGCTCAGCTGGGGCTGCGGAACGTCTCCAAGTCATCACCACCACTAAACAACAAGGTGGTGGAGAATAATAACCAAGCGGAGCCGGAGGCACAGCCATCATAACATACTGTAGGAACTTTTCTCAGGCCAACAGAGGGAGAGTGGAGTTTTATCCACAAGGGCACTTTTTTTTAGCCTTTCTAGCCCATTATTATTTCCTTTCTCTTTTCTTAACAATTGCTGCCAACATTTGGCATTCTCCCATTAGCACAGAGGTGCTTACTCAAAGTAATACTTTCTATACCATAGCTTTATTCGTCTCCTTATTTGATGGTCGTCTATATTTTTGTTATGCTATTGGTTGTCATATTTATTTATTTACATTTCAGGAATTACAGTTTCCCAACTGAAAGACTCTTTAAGAGGCTTCCCCATCTGCAGTTGTATTGTTGTAGGTCTACTGTTAAATTATTCCAATATGCCAATTTTTCCCAGTTAGGCAGATTAACTGACTAAAAGGTATTATTAATCCTCCTCCTCCTGGTAATACTGAATAAGTGATGCTGCTAGAAAATGCCCAGCATTACTATAAGCAGTGTTCTTGGTGACTACAAAGGCAGCAAGCCCTGCACCACGCCGCCTATGAACTGTTCTTCCATTTCCTTGTGCCTGTGTAGGAATGAAGTCACTCACCTGTGATTTATGTAGGTTGTCAGAATTCACATTTCGCACAATTCGCAGTTTGTGATGAAACACGATCGCTCCTTTCTGTTAAACTACAAGTCCTGCACAATCGTTAGTTTTTCTTCTATCGCCTCTTGTTAAACTGCAGTGTTTGCTAAGCTTGCTACAATGATATCATCTTTTATTTTTCAACTCTATGAAAACTGTTGGAGGTGTGTTGTCTGGCTTGGACTGCTGTAATGTGTATGCAAAAAGCCTTAAAGAATCTTTAATATACTGTAAAAGGACTAAATTTATTTGAATGAACATATTTCTACTTCAAGTGTGTGCAAAATGTAAT
The DNA here is from genome assembly GCF_902150065.1 of Myripristis murdjan. NCBI lineage: Eukaryota > Metazoa > Chordata > Actinopteri > Holocentriformes > Holocentridae > Myripristis > Myripristis murdjan. Next base: position 7,440,477 of record NC_043988.1, read on the forward strand.
ATAGGTTATATTGTATGGTTACGTTGTGTGCAACTCTGTACTGAATGGTTTATTGTAAAATATGTGGGTCACATCAACTGACATTGCACAATGGAGGAAAACTTGCAGAACTGACTGGGAGAGGAAGTTGTGAGATGAAGCAAAAAATGTTACTACTTCTAATAGTAGAGTGCAATCCAGTATATACATTTTTTTGTTGTTACATTTTTTTTGCATATTTACAAAAAAAAAAAAAAAAAAAGCTCACATCTAAATCAGTTGTTAAATTCCTTTTACAGTTGGCTCACAGTTAAGGGAAAAAGGTTAATTGTTTGCAGAGGTTAATATATATGAATATACTTCCTTTTTGTATGACTGTAAATTCATCATAATTGTTTAATAATGTAAAGAGGGTGAAATGGAAAATGCTATCAAACGCAACACATAAACCAAAGCAGATGGTAACTGCTGGAGGTGATTTAAAATTGAGTGTAGAACTGATCTGTGGACAGTATCACACCATCTAGCGTGTAAAGACTATTTTTAACAACAATGTATGCTCATGTACTTCCCAAGGGACAAACTACATTTAAGGGAGAATGCTGATCCGGGACTAATTATAACCAATATATTAATACACTCTGAACAATCTTTTGGACAGCAATGACTGTATCTTCTTCCACACTACCTTGCCATGAGGTAGTCCTTAATAACGACTGGGGCGCCTGAGCGCTGTGCATAAAGCTTGCTGTATTTGCTGTTAAATCTTTTAAATCTGTAAAGGTTTGAATAGATTCATTCCGATGTTTAACATTTATATCCGGAGATGTCATTGTACTTATCTCATAAAATTGCACTATTCACCAGTCATGACTTGCTTGAATTTTATTTCTGCTAAATATAATTTTCATCATTCTAGTACAGCGCGCAGGTAGCAGCGCCGGGACGCGTTTTTAGCCTGAATGTGTCACATTTTTACTCAGGCAGGGTGTTGGGCGGATCTTGGGTCCTTGCTCTGTACATTTTTGAAACCGTCGCGGTGAGAAGACAGCTAGCATCAGTAGCCGGGGAGAGAGGAGGAGGTGGGCACCAAACCGTTAATAAGATAGCATTTTTAGCAAAGACACCAACGAGTTTGTGGTTTACTTTTCTGTTGTTTGCATGAACAAAAAGGTGTGTTATCCTGACCCGGCGTATTAACGTGCGGTAACAGGTAGCTTCACTAAATAGCTTCTTGCCAAGCTAGCTAAGTGGCTAAAGTTAGCATGACTGACAAACTGAGCCGCGGCCAAACCTGTTTTTTTGTAATGGAGTAGTTATGTTTTGAAAATGTCTTTGCTACTTTCTCTTACAAAATACTACCCATTTCCCCCGAGCAGTCGTATCCGTTAGTGACATGGGTGTTGTGTCCTGCTGCTGGTTTGCCTCACAGTCCCAAAGTTAGTCTGCAGAAATCGGCATGAAAAGGAGGACTCTGTATTTTAATTTTTCGGTGCACCAAGCCTTTTGTTAGTGCCACCAAGCTGTCTTTTGATTCGCTAGAAAACTGGACAGAAGGAAACATTTTGACACGAGGTTAGCTAGGTTACCGCTACCTTCTCTTGTCATGTCTGCTAAGGGTGAGCTTGATGCTGCGTTTATGGCTCATGGAAAATGCTGTAAATGCGAACTCTGCACGTGAAAATCCCATTACCGGTCGGCGAGGAAACTTTATTTTGTTTGACGGTGGATCCCGATCTTCCCGACCCACTGAGTCCTGACGTCACCCACCAGAAAATATCTTAATATTCAAAGGAACAGAAAATCAAGGCGTTTTAAAGATATTGTTGATTGTCGATTATTGATTATAAATATACATTACGTAACATTATCTCTTAATGGAGAGCACATCGGGCTAAACTCTTATCTTTCGCATGCTACCTTGCAGTGGTAAACGTTTAATTAGCCAAAAACTTAAAAAGCTGAAACTTACTAATAAAAAACTAGCTTGGTAAATCACATATGGACCACAAGGACTGTTGAATCAAGGGTGGGTGTTATTGTTTGAAAAATAGGATTTTTCCCCGATATGCTAAATGGACACATTACGTAGTGTTGTGTCTAAAATGATTTTCATCTTGAAATTATCTCCAACACATGGGAGACAACCATTTCAGTGTAGGCTGATCAGGTGCTAGGGCTGGGCAGTATATCTTTAATATATCCGTATCGTGGTTTGAGACTACACATGTAGGATTTGGGATATGTTGGGATATGACATAAGTGGATGCATTACAGTAAAGAGCTTATTAGATTGTATTAGCTCATCTATTTGGCCCTAACGGCTTGGCCATCATATCCACATTACTATTGATTGCTTATGAGATATACTCTCTATGTCAATAATCTAATGAAAGCACTAATAGTCATCCTTTCAGTATCGAGATGGAGGTATTCGGCCAAACATATCATGCTGTTTCATGTTTTCCATATCGTCGAGCCCCGAAGCTTGGCATTTAATAGATTTATCAAGTTAAAACTGGCGTACATGTAAGCATAGCCTTCTTGTCTCAAGGCGTTTTTAATAGCTAAGTCACTCACTACGTTTTCCCACCGGACCGGAATGCAGCATGAGCCCTCCCTTGAAACTGAGCATGCGCAGAACGTGTTGTAAACAATGAGACTATTCCAGACCGATTCCAGCTTTGTGTCTATCCAACAGTTTTATCTGTGCAAAAATAACAGTGACTTTCCAAAGCTCTGCTCATAAGAAATAAAAATGGTCCTCGGTAAGTAGGGAGACGCATTTGCCACTAGATGTCATCACGCACAGTTTGGTTTTTATCAGTCTCATCACCACGAAGACATGTCAAATTTGTTACAGCACGAAAAACCCACCAGGAATGGCACACTTGGGCGTGACAGCATACGATTATACGGTATCACAGTGTTAAATATCATTTCCCCCATGTCTTGTATTTTGGGAAATCATGAACAGTGCGATGGATGTTGGGTATGTGGCGTGCTTTAGCCGGTCTCGAGCTTGATTTTGATCTGAGCCGTTTTCCCTCATGCTAGCTGTGCCAGTCGCTCACTGCCGCCAGGGCTGCTGGTGCCGACTTGTTGGGTAGCTAGCTTGTTAGCGGTGGCTAGTCCCTAAATTCAAGCTCTTGTCATAAGGTATCATACATTGGCCGGCCATGTGGAACTGCTTTAATACCACTCGAATGCTTTAAGAGAGATTCACATATGTGAGAGGTTATATTGCTAACCGGTACATTTATGTGGTATGTTTTTTTTTTGTTGTTGTTTTGACACCCCATTTGATGTTCTTTACTTGTTTCTCAATCCAGTCATTATTGACCCTCTTGATTTAAAACAGAGAAAATGAGCAGCAGTTAAAAGCAAGGTGTGCACTGGTAATATTACCAGACTGTTGAGTACCAGTGGATTGCTAATGTTTTGAGATGTAACATTAATGCATGGTAAATCTCATCTAAACACAGTTTATCTTTTTATTCTCAGAACAGAGTTTATCCATCCTCTTGAGGTAAAGCAAGTTTTTACTAGGGAAGGTGATTATACATATAATTTCAAGTTGTTCTAAGCTAATGTTAGTTGTATGAGCACAGAGTCTATTACGAGAAGGCACATACTAGTGCTTTTCCGAAAACCTAGTATTGTGAAACTTAATTCATTTTGATTATTATGACCACTGACTGGAGATCGCAGTTTACTCTTTTTTTGTAACAACCCTGACAGTACTGGTATAATGTGGTGTGCTCTAGGGAGCTGAAGCATGGAGGCGGTTCTGAGCAGGTTGAGGGGGCTGAGTGCTGACGAGCTGCGAGAGGAGTTCGCCAGGGCAGACCTGAAGTGCGGCCCCATCACAGCAACCACCCGGGCCATCTTCGAGAGGAAGCTGGCACGAGTCCTCGCCGGGCCAGAGAGCAGCGCCACTGAATCGGACAGTAGCTCGGCAGCGGGCGAGTCGGGCAGCTCGGCCTCTGGCACTGACCAGGCAAACCCCATGTCATGTTCCACCTCAGCAGCCACACCCGCCACCGCCGCCACCACTACCAGCAGCAGCAGTCCACCCCAGGCTGCCAGCGAGGAGATGGATTTCGGTTACGGCATGGGTCTCAACCCGCCGGAGGAAGAGGAGATCTCAGTAAAGAAAAGGACCACCTCAAACAGCTCTGTGGAGGGCAGTAACTCTCATCCCCGAGCGGAAACCCCTTCAAAGCCTGCACAAGTGTCCCCGACCTTCTTTTATGGAGTATGTCCCCTGTGGGAGGATGTCCTGACTAGAAATGGTAAGAGACACATGGTTTGTCACGTAGTATGGTACAGTGACTTGTCACAGATCACAATGTTACACATGTTTAAAGGGAGCATTTCTGCTCAGTTCTGGAAAGTTGAGAACGGTATTCAAGATGAAGTCTTTAACTTTTGGGAAGGTTGTGAAAAGGATGGAAAAATGTTGTGTAGTTACAAACCTACTGTCATTTCACAAGGCTGATATTGATGTTGTGAAGAAATGTTGTCTTTTATAGAGGTATATGGAATTGTGAGTAGCATTGCCTACTGCTCTCAGTATGCAACATGTTGATCAAACAAAGTCTTAAAATCCAGTCAAGAAATCAAGGTCTGAAAAATCAGAGTTGAAAAGGAAAATATCTATGACCTCTTTGCGCACAATTGCCCCCATTATGATCCTTTGATAGTTAATTCTTTTGGCCTTGTGCTGACCCAAGGGCAAAGTCCACTTAAACAGAGATTATCCTGTTGTTTGTTTGTTTATTCATGGTGAGTGCTGTGTTGTCCAGTGGTGGCTTCTGTTCTCATCATGGTGTTCTTGCTGCTGTCATTGTCGGGCATCCACATTCTATTAAGTGGCTGTAGACATATGTTGCTATTTTTGTCATGGTAAGCCGCAGGGCAGTAGCACAGCCTGACCTCTCCAGAATAGAACATTGATCTAAGTTAATCTTGAACTACCATAAAAATCCATGCTGTTAGTATTAGTCCCACAGTGTAATTTTAATGTTTGGGCAATAGAGTCAAGCTATGCCCTTGCCGCAACTTCAAAAGCAGCGTCAATTCTTCATGGTACTCATGAAAATAAGACATTACAGATATGATGGGAAAGGAGCAGAACTTCAAAAACTTCTTCACCAATGGAAAAGCCAGACAAACATGAACGAATCAAAGCCCCGCTCGATGAAGGAAATAAACAAACAAACAAAAAAATCAAGTATCATATTGAAAGGATGTACAGTGCTGATTCTCAATGTTTTATGTCTTTACAGAGAGAGCACATGTTTACACAGATAAAAAGGAGGCCCTTCAGGCTGTAAAGATGATGAAGGGAGCCCGCTTCAAAGCCTTTTCCAACCGCGAGGAAGCCGAGAAGTTTGCCAAGGGGATTTGTGACTATTACCCTTCTCCCAACAAATCCGCGCCCTGTGTGTCCCCCGTCAAACCAGGCCTGGTCATTTGTAAGGGTAAGTAGAGAGGTGGTGTATATCTCAGTAGGTTCTGTTTTGTGTCGCATGGAGACTACAAAACCTCCATTTTGTTTCATCAGGAGGTGACACACTAGGGGCGTATTTTGGGCAACAGTCCCAGAAACATGCAACAGGGTCAAAAAGGTATTCACATATTTCATATCAACAACATGCTCCCTAGGTAATTAAAGCAGCCATGCTAAGGTAATACCGTGGGCTATGTAGCGCACAAGAGTTGACCGAAAAGTTGCCTCAATTCTACTAGACCAAGACCATTTTTAGAAACTTGTATTTGTAATGTTTGTTTTGTCTTAATTTTATTTATATTCATATATTTTATTGCTTTATAATGCGCTATATACAAATCTGTCTTTGCCAACAATAAATGAACAAGGAAACAGTAAACATGTTATCCCCCAGGAATGATGCATTCCCCCTTAGGGTCAGTCAGTAGCAAACTTGTCATCTTGTTTTAAACTGTAATTGTAGTACCTCCTTTGGGCTAATCAGTGTAAGTTGGAACATGTCAAAATGCAGTGGTGAGAAGCAGTGATCCTACATTTTGGTGTGTCTGAGATATCATACAACATATTGAAGGGATGAATAAACAACAAACACATGGAGACTGATGTACATTTCCACTGTTATTTCATCATGAAGGCCAACATCTTTGATCTTTCACTGTCTTGTCCCTCTCCTCACCAGACAACATGGAGGTCGACACCATCAACCGGGAGCGAGCCAACAGTTTCAAGAGCCCACGCACGCAGGACCTGACGGCAAAGCTGAGGAAAGCCGTGGAGAAAGGTGACGAGGTCGCCTTCAGCGAGCTGGTGTGGAGCAACCCACGCTATCTCATCGGTTCAGGGGACAACCCTACCATTGTGCAGGTGGGCATGTGAAGCTCGTTTCTGGATTTGACAAACTGTCTTCTTAGTTAGCCATTGCACAATCATGCTTAGCAACAAAAAAATCTGCCTAACTTTATATAGTCTAGATATGGCTGAGTGAATTTTTAGCAATCCAAGCTGCTGGAGACCTATTGTTTTTGTTCTCATTCTTTCTTTTGCTTCCTTCTCTTACTTTTCTCTACTAAAAGTGTTTGTGCAGCAACAACCCCAAATTGGCAGGAGGGCTTGTAAATTTCACCCACTTCTCAGGCACATAAAATGACACTCATTGACCTCAAGGTGGCGCTGTAAAATGTCTCAAATGACTTGTCCTAGGAAAATTCTTTCATCATTTTAATCTCTCAAGTGATCAACATCTTTGCTCAAATGGTCTTCTGCTCTTAAAGTATAGAATTATGTGATTTTTCTTTTGTCAGTTTTCTCAGAACCTTATTTTTGACATCTTGTCACAAACTGCTGGGTCATTCATCCTAAACTACTCAGGATCATCTACAGACTTCACTGATGTCAAGTTGTTAAAGACATTTCAATAAGTCAGTCTGTTTCAATTATATATACTAATCCACGTTTATCAACAAAGCTAATTTTCCAGAAATTTCAATAACTCATGAATGCGTTGAGATATAAACCTGATATCTGAGACACATTTTCAAGAGTTTTCACTAAGTCTGTGTGCTAAAACACATTGCGCTTTACCACATTGCGCTTTTATCTCGTAATCGGCTGCATGGATTTATACAAAGTTCAGTTTGCACAATCTACCGTCATGACTGTTGATGCAAAAAAATCGGTAATGATTGCTTAAAGTGGGTGTGGCTTAATGCAACAGATCTTAATTTCTTAATATTTCACAGAACTGGAATTTTTTCAGCACATCCACTGCTCTGTGAGAAAGGTAAACCTCACTGCAACCTGGGGCCAATTCTGAATATTTGTCAAGATCTACAAAATAAGTACATATCTCCATAAGTCTTCATTCAAATCCTACCGAAACTGACACAGTCTTTCGATACTAGATATCACATGTTTCAAGATGAAAAAAAAAAAAAACTCGCCAAAAACCCACAGATGATTGGGAAAAGAGATGAAATCTTAAGGAGTGCAGAGAGGGAATTCCTGGACAGTCAGGAATTCAATAGGTGCCAACCAGGAGCGTCCCGGTGGCTCACTGCATAACATGTTCCAAAACTGAGTGCTGATCGCAGCGTCCTGGGTTTGGCCCTTTGCTTAATGTCATCTCCTCTCTCTCCCCTACCTTTCCTGTTTCTCTCTACTGAAACTGCCAAATCAAGCAGAAATGCAAAAAGAAAAAAAAAAAGAAATACATGCCAACCAGATGAGCAAAATATCAAATTATATTATCCAGTTATGCCAAAATCACAAAACAAATCAGTTGTTTATACTGTGCCAGACAGTTTAGTATTTTATTTTCAAATTATTTTTTTTACCGTATGTGTCAGAGTTGTTTTTTGCAACTTTATTAGCCAGGAAGTAGGAAAAATAAAACCTCAAATTAAATCTTAAACAACAGGGATTATTACAAACATAACATTATACATGCATAGTCCATATACACCAAGTGTACCTACAAACACATTTGTCCACTCAGCTGTAGTCTAAATATCTGATGCACATTCAACCTGAGCAAAGTAAAATACCTCAGCACACTGCAGAGAACAAATATATTCATATTACTGTGTGCACCCACCAACCCCCACCCCCAGTCGACCTCACAACCTTCTCCTCTGTGGCGTCTTAATTTTCAGTCTACCATGCACTATAATTTGATTACTTGCATAACCTAATGGTTTTTATATTGCTGCTTGGAAAGATACAGCATTTCTGTAGCTTGTTGTAAAAGTATCACTGTGGGTTCCTAAGCTCCATGGAGCTTAATTCATAGCTATTTATGGAGGTTTGTTTTTCTGGTTTGAACTGTAGTCATTTGTTGATACATCAACAGTGTTTCCACACCAGTCTCGACCTTTCAGCTAATGCCTTCAGCAAAGTTGCTGGTGGTAAGATGAGGACAATCTGCGTTACTAAACATACTGGGCCTCATTTCCCTTAACAATTAATTTCATCGTGCCCCTTTTCTTATTCTGCTATTTTATATCTTCAGTTTTGCTTTTCTTAAACCTGCAGGTACCGTGCCACATTACTACTACCAACCATTACAGCAAACCACCATATTTTTGATGTCTTATCCAGTCCGAGCCAAGTTGAACAATAAAACATTGAAAGTGGTGGAGAGCATTCAGCACTTACTCCATGTTGTGGCCATAAAGCAAAAGTGAGCTTATTTTCCCTTTGACTGTAAATTATAATGTATTGTGCCTTGACACTTACAGTTGTCCCACTGTTTTGTGTGGTCAGGAGGGCTGCCGGTACAATGTAATGCATGTGGCGGCCAAGGAGAACCAGGCGGGGATTGCACAGCTGCTGCTGGACACCCTGGAGAACCCCGACTTCATGCGCCTCATGTACCCCGACGACCAGGAAGTCATGCTGCAGAAACGTATCCGCTACATTGTAGACCTTTACCTCAACACTCCCGATAAGGCTGTGAGTCCTCACACCACACCAGCCGAACCAGATTAGATTGGAGAGGTCATTTTATTGCACCTATTCAGACATTCAGTGAAGTCACGGCACGTATCATTCAAGGATTAAAAAAAAAAAAGATTATCAGAGTTTTATTTCTGCTCTGCGGGTCAAACCTGTCACTATCAAAACCAGACTTTCCCTTGATTGAAAATTAGTTGCTGAGTTTATATTCTCTGTCTGCTGTGTTTCTGCTGTGCGCTCCAGGGCTTTGACACGCCGCTCCACTTTGCGTGTAAGTTTGGGTGCCCCGAAGTGGTCAACGTCCTGTGCTCGCACCCCGACATTGATAAGAACTGCAAGAACAAGTATGACCAAAAGCCTTGTGATGTAAGTGTATCCTTCAGTTTTTTTTTTTTTTCACTTTTATTTGCCATACTAAGCATGCAAGCTGAGCAGAAGCGCATTCTCATTCACAGCATGGCCTGGGAAGCTGCCCAGCACAAACAGTCTTGTATGGCTGACTGGTGAAGGACACCTTGACATTAACTGCTGTGGGAGTTAGTCGTTTTTAACTTGGGATTCAAACTGACCTTTATCAACTTTTCTCTCAAACCATCTGGCTACCATTTCCCCCTAACATGTTGAAAGCGAAAGGCTGATGCAGAAACAAATAGTTTCCCTGGCTAATTCAGCAATACTTGTATGTCTGCTGTACATGTTTCACTAACTGGTCTTTCCACAGGTTATTTGTGACAGAAAAAATAAAACCCAAGAAGTGAAGCAGAAAATACGTGACTATTTGGAAGGTGAGCACCCTTCTTCAGATCCTTTAATACATTCCTCCCTCTCAGAGGAACATTGACAATGTACATGCAGAGGATTGGTTAAACGGGAACAGCACATATAAAAATGATAACTTTGGAATCCAAAAAGAACATTTAAGCACACACCAGGATTCTAGGATTGACATCATTTTATGAATAAATTACATTAAAAGAAAAGTAGTGAACTGCACATTTTGCATGTTGCTTCATCAGATTCACTGTAATAGAGGTTTGATTGCTCTTGGCGCCAACCATACTGAAATTGTATTGATTTTATATCAGTATCATGATATGAGACTAGATATCATCTGGGATTTTGGATATTGTAATGTCATGATACGGCATAATTATTGTCTTTTCCTGGCTTTAAAGGCTGAATTACAGTGAAGGAATGCAGTTTTCTAAACGTATTAAACTGTTCTAGCTGTTTTGTTATTTTCTCTACATGCTTGATCATCATATCTGCATTGCTAGTGTTTGCTAATTAAAAATCTCTTGGGTGTAAGTCTTTTAAGAAAGCACCAAACATCATCTCTATAATATCGTTATCAGTATTGAGTTTTTCAGTCATGGATATGGTGGTTTTTGATTTTGTCCATATCGCCCAGTGCCATGTAGCTTTGTTGCTGTTAGGAGCTGTGGATAAAAGCCATGTCTGTCAAATGTTTTTTGTGGCATGTAATGTTTAAGAAGTGACTATTCTACCATAGACCGCTGCTATATCCCCTTACTGAGGGCAACCGACAACACTTCTCAGCCCATCATTGGTGCCCCCTGGTCCCCCGAGCCTTCAGAAACTTTCTGTCATTCGCTGAGCTCGTGGCCCACAAGAAGCCCTGTGGATCCAGTGATGACTGTCAAAGCATTTGCCGGCCCGCTGAGCCCCTCTAAAGTAAGTCCTTTACCTTCTTACATGTGCGCATTGAGCCTCATCAAATCAAATGTGCTTTGGTGAGGCAAGTTTGTCATAAAATAATATCAAGGAGAGACAAACAATGACTGTAATTAGTTCATGTGGAACCGATCATCTATAATCAAAGTCATCTTCCTCTGCAGGCAGACGAGTTTCGTCGGGCATGGAAGACGCCGCCCAGAGACCGGGCAGAGTATTTCCACCGTATTCTTAAGTCTGATCCTGACCGGGGGGCAGAAAGAGTTGGCAGGCAAGTCCACAGTTACGTTTTCACTCTGTTTGGAAGACCAGATAACGATCAGTTGACAGACAGTTTTGGTATTTGTATTCGGCTGTATTTCTGGCTCCTCTGCCATAGTGTCTGTCAGTAAATAAGCAATCTTGCTGTATTCAGCAACTTGGCACTAAAAATAAGGTTCCAGTTGAACTATACAGGGCAAACTATCTGTCCATGAAGTAGTGCTGAAAAACACCCATAAACAAAAAATTGGATTTAAAACATTCAGTCTTTGTCCGTTGTCCTTGACACATTACAAATCTGTTCCTTTTTGTCCCCCTCTCAATGAAACTGTAGGGTGTGGGGGGGTGATGAGTCAGTGTACACCCATTTGTCTGTCTACGTGTCACAGTAACAGAAGGAAGGTGTAACAGAGAGATGAAGTAGTTAACTTTTCACACCTCTTAGCCAAAAGAGGATATATCATAAAAACGCTCAAGACTTCTGAATAGATTCACACATCATCACAAAACTTCAAGCAGGTGTATCAGGGCCAGAGAAGACCTGATTAACTTTTCAGACCATTCAGTCAAAAGGGGGCATGGCAGTGGGTGTGTCATACCACAAAAAACATAGAACTTCCTAACAATTTAGAATAACACCACAAAATTTTGGTTTGTTTGGGGCTAAGGGACAGCATATTAACTGCTAACACTGGTTGGGCCATGCCCCCTTCCTCTCAGGCCACATCCACCTCAGTGTTTTTGCAGTTTCTCCAAACAGGGCCTTGTAGGGTGTCCTTTGAGTCAATGTGTACCTGTGGACAAGTTGGGGGTCTTTTTCCTTTCCTACTTTCAGGAGTTGTCCCGTTTTGTCTGCTGTAGGCTGTGGGCCTTGTCAGCCCTTTTAGACTGTAAACCATGATTAAACTCGAATTTGAATTTGATTTTCACACTACTTTAATTTATGCATGAGAGAACTAACAGCAAAAGAGCAAAACGCACATAAAACAATGCTTAAATAATTCAGGTTCGATTACATTTATTGATTATAAAAAATGCCATCCATACAACAGTGCATGTGGTCATCATTAGCACGTATTTAGAGTATTATGAACATAACTGTGCACAAGCAGAAGGAGATCAGTGTGTCTTGTCCTCAGTGTCCTGAGTGCTTCCGCCGTCTGTGTGTGAACACACACTCCGCTGTGTTTTCTCCTCCAAGCTCCTCTTGATAGTCAGTTCTCTCTCAGTGTCCTCTGCACATGGAGCTTTTGCTGCCTGGATGTGCAGCTTCCCGTCTGCAGCCAGGTAGCAGGTGACAGCTTCAGGATTAACCTCCAGGGGCAGATCAAACTCCTGCCTGAACTGCTGGCATCTGTAAGAGTAGGAGCCTTTCCTGTCCTCCTTCTTCTCTGTCTTCCCACTAACTGTCAGCCTCCTGCCCAGCTGCTTCACACTCAGCTCCTCTGGGGAAAAGTCTTCAGTGTCCAGGCTCAGGCCAAAATGCTCTCCCTGATCCTCCAGCTTGTAACACACTGGTTTGACGGCCAGAGTGGTTGGGATAGGCTGGGTCTCCTTCTGGATCTCGTGTTGAACTTTGTCCACCAGCTCCTGTCTGTTTGTGCGCAGCAGATCCCAATGATGGTAGAGAAGAGGCTGCACCTCTGGCCAGAGCCTGTGTGCAGGCCAGTAGAAGTACATGGAAGGGCTGAAGGAAGCCTGGAGTCCATGTGAGCACAGCATCGTCAATGTCTGTTCAGTGTTGAGTCCTCTTCTTCAAGTGTGTTGTGTTGCTTTCTGCCTCAGCTGTGGGACAGTCCCAGCGTTTATATCCTCACCAGAGGAGCTCTAGTGTTTTCAGGAACTTTCCTGACTGCAGCATCTCTCCACTGGGTGGGGCTGTTACTCAGCTGCTGACGTCACCACACTAATCCACACCTAAAGGAGCAGTCCTGTGTTTTCTGGAACTTGCCTGGCCTTGACTGAATTTAATGTTAAATGTCACAGAATATAAACAGAGTGACAAATCTATACCCAGTGTGACTGGGAACATCAGTCTTTTACGTGTGTAAATTGAAACTCCGATCAATGTTGCAGTCATAAAAAAGATGGTGGCTGCAGGTGTTTGAGTGACTTGATTTAAGCAGAATGAAGACAGCTCTCTCAGCACTCTCCATGACATGAAGTAAAAGAATGGATGACTTTCCCCAGATTGCTGTGATACAGTCGTCTTAATTATAGATATATTTCTCAAGTGAATAAAACCTGACAACACAGAGACACAGAATAGAAGCAGACAGCAAATAAATTGGTTAACAGAGTTGATGTAACTGTTTTTTTGCTTTTTTCTTGTTAAGAGAGAGAAGCAAAGAGCGTACACCTCTCACCCCTCTATATGCCACATGCAATTCCAGTAATATAATTTCTCTTTTAATATTGCATTAATTCACAACAAGTCGACATGAAATTGATTGGTGTGGAGTCGATTTACCATGCAACAGTAGAAGCTTCAAACTCCTTTCTTTTTGGTCTTCCTGACATCTGAAAAGTAAAAGAACTGAAGCTCTCTGCGGGGGATAGAGACCCAAAAAAGTCCAAATACACTTCAGTGTAACACTTAGACATCACCATATGTTATCCCTGTGAAGTTTAACTGATAATCAATTACTGATAAATCTGACTTACTGAGGATTTTAAATATATTATGCTGTGTATGTAGAAGTTACCAGTGTGAATGTTGTTTTTTCTTGTCTGTTTCTAAAAAGCATTGAAACAGACATTTGAAACAGCATTTTCACAGTAATTGCCTGACTCACTAGATTTAGTTGCTAGACTGTTGGTGTTTACAGGCAAACTGATGTTTATTGTGAAATGGTAAAACAAGATGTTGCTTGTAAAACAAGTTAGATTACAAACTGTTATGTTTAATACAAATTGCTTCATCAATATCAAAACACAACCGGTGCTTAAATGGTCTTTTTATATAAGTTGATGCTAAATATGTTGTTCCAGTGGAATACTACAGGATATAAACTAGCTAAAAGGCTCTGCAGGCTAAGCCATGCACTGAAACACTCAATTTCAAACCTTACTCATCCTTGGTCACGTGTCATCTCCTCTCTTCCCTCATAGCTTATATCAGTCTCCCCTCTACACTACCAGTCCAAGCAGAAATGGCACAGATGGTGACAATAGACATAATGTGTAATAAAGTGCTGTGAAGTACTGTCAAAATTAAAAAAAAAAAAATTTAAAAAAATGTCAGAATAGTACTGGAAAAAGCTTGAAATTTGTTGAATTCATTTTTGGGGTGTATATGAAAATTGTTGTTTGTGTAGTATATTTAGGCTGATTTATCGGATTAATATTGGCCTTTTCTAAAGTATTAGATACCGGCTTTATTGTTGCATGTCCATGTTTTGTCTGTTTTTTTAAATCAAAATTCAAAACTTAAAAGGTATGGAACATAAGCAGAAAATATTGACCATCTGTGGCTGTATTACTGAAATATTGGCTCTGTCACTCAAACTAGTTTTTAATAGTAAGTGAAGAGTCCCTCTCTGTCCACAGAGACCTGGCTCGTGAGATGGGCCACCCCTGGGCTGAATACTGGGACTTCCTGGACAGTTTCTTGGATCTGTCATCTACAGAGGGCCTCCGTAAGTTGGAAGAATACCTCAACAAGAAAGACTTCAGCCAGCGGGTTCATGAGGAGGCTGGGGAGAACGAGACCAGCAACAGGTTCAGAACTCCCTCTCCAGGTAACTGTATCCTCTTTACAGCAGGGACTCTACAGATCCTAGGAACAGGTCTCTGATTTCGCTGAACAGCCCTTACATCTCAGCTTTAGAGGAATCCCGTTATAACTGCATCACATTATATTTATACTAAATGACAGTCAAATATACTGTACAGTCAATAGGAAACAAATGTTCAAAGAACATTGAAGTGCAGAAAAACACTATGCATGTTTCAGACAGGGAATATGAAATTAGCAATGAATATAGATTTCCTTCCAGACTGAATTCACCCTTTGACATTGCAATGTAATCCAAGTGATGTGTCAAACATTGTTTTTTGTCAGATATCTTGAACAGATTAGAGTTTAAAAAAAAAAAAAATCGGTGTATTCTCCAGAGTTAATAAAATTGTAAAGTAATGTGTGAATAAATTATAACAAAGAAGTCTTTTTTGCATCTTTTTACAAATGCCTCCTCTGTTCGTCATTCATCTGGCCTGGGTGCAGGCAAGCCCAAGAAGTTCTGCAACTCTGTCTCTGTGGGAGCCTTTCTGGACGAGGGTGATGACATCAGCCTAGAGGAGATGAAGAACCGACAGAATGCGGCGCTCACCAGCATCACCTCCTCTGCCAGCGCCAAGGACGGCCTGAAGGGTGCCGTGGGTGGCCGCGAGTTCCACATCCTGCACCACCGCAGTGCCGACCTGATTGAGACTGCGGCCGAGCAGGACCTACTGTGCTGCTGCGACGACGGCCTCCTCTCGCCAGGAGTGGCCTGTAAAACAGGCCTGTGCTCCACCTCCTCTGTGAGAGACAGGACTCACAAT
Source organism: Myripristis murdjan (assembly GCF_902150065.1). Taxonomy (NCBI): domain Eukaryota; kingdom Metazoa; phylum Chordata; class Actinopteri; order Holocentriformes; family Holocentridae; genus Myripristis; species Myripristis murdjan. Next base: position 7,455,925 of record NC_043988.1, read on the forward strand.
GGGGACAAAGTGTCCCCCCGCACCTCGCCGTCCTCCTCCTGCCTGCTGTCACCCATCTCCAATCTCATGGTGGAGTTTGAGCGTATGTCCCTGCAGGAGCCACTGGACAGCCCCACCAGCTGCAGGGAGAGGAGGAGCAGCGGGGGCAGCCGGCACAGGGAGTCCCGGGACTCCTACAGCTCCTCCTCGGCCACAGAGCTGAGCTGTGGGCTGAGCCGGCTTTCGCTGGGTCACGTTGGCCAGGACGCTGAGGGTGGGGAGGAGCCGGGATGGAGCAAAGAGGGAGGAGAGGTTGGGGAGAGGCGTGCCAGCGGCAGCTCAGAGGAGTACTTTGATGCCGAGGAGGCCCTGGAGGGCCTGGCCAGGACTAGGGGGTCGATGTCAGGGGGTCGCATCTTTTGTGCCAGGTCCAAGTCTTGGGACCATGGGGGGAGGGACCTTAGCAGCTCGAGCTCCTCTGGCTCCTATAAGTCCTTGGATAATTCCGACTTCCTGCCCAGGACCCCGCCACGCATTAGAAAAGGACTTTTCATCGATGGGTAAGTGTCTTTGGATTCCTCTGCACAGGGATTGATGCTATCCTAGCCCCTGTGGCAACTAACAGCTTGTCAAAATCTTATGAAGTGCATTTGTAAGTGGGTCAGAATTGATATAAATTGCCTAATGATGTTTTAATATCTTCAGAATCACAACTTAATAATGTCAGGGTTGTTGGCTGGTTTACTGTCGACATTTCAGTATCTTTCATTTTTGGTCCTATAATCTCTCCCCCTTTTCTAAACAAGGTTAGCATGCTGCAGCATCAGCCGACTGTAATTCCCCCATCTGATTAGTGTTAGTGTTTTTGTGAAGTCAATAAAACATACAGCTAATTACAGAAGTGTCTCCTCCTCAGTATATTGTCAAGGCTACATTTCAGACTTGCTCTTTTGGCTGAGACAGCACAGCTTGAAGGAACACCATGAACCCACACCATGAGTCAGAGATGCACTGAATTATGGTGACTGTAGTCTCAGGCTTTAAATGCTTGATGTCATTATATCTCTATTTTTTAAATCTGTATCAATGAGAAACATTGGGTTTGCATCACAACACCCAGTACGAATCTTTTTTTTTTTTTACCTTGACAGGCCACCAATATATTGGTTATATGGTTGTCACACTGAATTACCACAATATGAGACTGAAGATATAATAGGACCATCCCAGTGATGCTGAATGTTTGGCCAGTTTACTACACTTTACCCACATTTTACAGTTCAACAACACATTTTGCAACTCTTGGGGGATACTAAAGATTTCATACCATACAGGCTAATCAACATCTCTCGATTTTCAAAGTAGAATTTTTGGTTGTAAAATGTCCTGTTTTTTGGCCATCAATATTGTTGCCATTCATGTGTAAAGTAAACATTTCCCCAGGGACATCGTCCGTCAGAGACACCATTTCACTCTGCCCAATTTTCAAGTCATCCACACACAACAGTGCTGCTGCTTTTAGAAAACTAATGTGGACAACTTTATTACAGTGATGGAATACAGGTGGGAAGAAAGCTTGAAGAATCTGAAAGTTCATTTTCATTTCACAAAATCATTGGTATGGTCCTTTAACATGTCATTTGGCACTTTATGATAATACCACATTTTTAAACCTATTATGTGGAATATTTTATTATTTATTTCATATTGGTGATATACTGCCTTATCAAACACCTGACACATAATCTCTTGCTCCAGCAAGTGATTTTGTTTTAACATTCACTAGCAGCAAATTTAAATATACTGCTAACCAGTTATCTTACAGGGATGACTGATATATTAGGGGATTATTCGTATCAACTGATACAAGCTTTAAAAAGCAATATGTTACAATGTTACAGGTTCATTTAGACTATTATCACTATTTTTTAAACACTATAAATAGTATTAGTGCTAATATTTGATTGTGCAATTTGTCGTGTGTGTGTCAATACGGCTGTCAAAAAAGCAACTAAAAAAATCTAGCAGGGTCTTTTGTTTACAAAATAGACAGAGCAGCCATTTTGACATGAATAGCAGGTAAACAGAAGTGTTAGTAATTATTAATTAAGGCTGTGTTCCATTTAGAGCTAACAGAGCGGAGCTGTTACTAACAGAGTCCTGCTGGAAATGGAGCCTTAATTAATGTCATTATTAACACCTGAGTTTACCTGCCATTTCATGCCAGAATAACAGCTGTGAAAAAGCTCTGTTATTCTAAGACAGACCTCTCTGAAAAGCTGAACCTCTTCACAGCTGCATGTATATTCAGTTTCTTACAAATTCATATCAGTATTGGTTTCAGAAATTATTTATGGGACGATATAAGATATCAATATCAGCCCAAAAAACATCATTCTTTCCCTGTTGTCCTACCCAGGGTTTTTATCTCACCCTAGCTGTCATGTCTGAGATTTATTTTACCCAGTGTTCTCCTCTTCTCTTGGGTGTCATCTTTTCTGTGTTATTTATATTGGTAATAGAGCACTCCTTGAATGCTGCTTATGGAAGAACACTGCAGAAATGAGCATTTTAACAAAGAATGATCACATGATTGATGTTTTCACAGGGATTCACCAACCAAGTTGGACAGAGAGGTCTTACTAGCAATAGAAGCCATAGACATCGATCCCCAGAAGTATCCCAGCATTCTTAAATGGAAGAGCACAATGAAGACATACTCGGCATCGGAGATGCAAAGGTTGGTAGGCTTGCCTGTGAAAGACATTTTAATGTGTTGTAGACTGAGATTGAACAACAGCGTTATAAATATAACATATGTTGTGTGTTATCTATTGCTTTTGTAGTATGTTTTGTCATGAAGCTTTTATGGTTTCTTCAAAGAGAGCTACCTGATCTCAGTAGAGGATTAAATCAGGTTATCAGATCAAAAATACTGCAATATATGTTGATTATATAAAAAAATAATTTCAGACAGTTTAAAGACTTTGTATCAAAGAGTCATCAGATAGCTATCGTTGGCTACATTTACATGAACACTGTATTCTGCATACTGGTTCCCATACCAGTTAAGGTCCAGTTTGGAATGGCCTGTTTACATGCAGCTTTAATAAGTAAACAGGATTTCTGTTTATCTGTGTGTGCCGGCCAGTGGATTTGGCAGGTAGAGTGAGCTTGTTGCAACCACACGCCTGAAAGATTTTCCAAAACATGCCATACTTATTCAGACGTTTGACTGCATTTTTCCTACCTTGCAGGCTGCCGTTTGCTTCCATTAATTTCAATACAGCTCAAAAATTAACTTGCAGAAACTTCAATCTTACTTGAAACATCAAATCCACCTCGGTGACCATTCTGCCTGGGTTTATTTTTGTTACTTTATTATTTCACTGAAATTTACTCAAATGCTCAAATTGAATTGAAAAGGCATTCATATGCTGTTTCGTCTTTAAGTCAAACCCAGAAGATAAAAAACAAGCAAATATAGACACTGAAAAAAAATGGAGTCGCTGTGGCTTCTTGTTGCTTCAGTGAACTTCTCCTAATAGGTCCACTACGACCAAATGGACATTTTGTTTTTCCTGTTTATTCAGTGACACATGAATGCACCGCTGCTCTCTGCTGAACCTGGAAATGCTTTCCATGCAGACACCCACACAATTTAATGCACAACTCTGTCAGGAAAATAATCCCTGAGGAAAAGATTGTTTTACAGCTAAATTCAAACATTTGTCACTTCTGATTCTGACGTTAGCCAAAGAATTCTGAGGGATTTGACCACTTACTGATAGCAGTTTTTAATGATCTCAAGTCTTTTTTTATTTCAGTATGTACTCTCTTTTTGCCAAAATATGTATCAATATCAATATCTCTACAACTCTATCCTTATGATGAATAATACGGTAATACTGCTTTGTCTTTTTCTTTTTTAACACAAGCGAAAGGCTTTTTTTTTAGGCTTTGTAGCTGAAATTTCTTGATTACAACCACACTATCAATCCATCGCAGGCATATTTGTGTTCCTTTTTTAATATCTTACTGAATGCACCTTCATGTATCTGACACATGAAACTGTGAGTGTAAATGCAGCCACTGACTGATGCTGATATGTGTCGTCCAGCTGGCCCAGCCCTTCGGTGGTGAAACCTCGACTCAGGATGCCACACCACACGCCCGGCTCGTCACCGGTCAGCAGCCTGGTGTCCCCGGCGGCGGCGGCTCGCTTCAGTCCCGCCCGGCACGCCACCCCGCCCGACTTCAGCCCCAGCCGTTACAGCCCCGCCCACGCTAGCTACATCCAGCGCATCCGCCTCAAGCACTTCAGCGAGCCGCCGCTTTAACAGCCAACACCCCTTTCCCCCCCTTCGCATCCCCCACGCCAGTACAGATCCAGCCCCACCAAGGCGGCTGCACCAGAGCTCAGAACCATATTACCTAACAAAAATATGCACAAGCATCTGGAAGATTTGTATTAATGATGTATGGTACTACTCCTATATATTGCATACAGGAATTCTCATCACGTTGGGTTGTGATGTACGCTCAAGACTTTAAAAATGGGAAAAAGAAAAAAAAAAAAGACAGAAACCGGGTTCCTTGACGATGTATGTACTGTATGGGTGTGGACCATGTTGAATTGATGGTAATGTTGTTTGTGGCAAGTGTGAAGCACCTGTATCATAGCCTGAGTCAACTTTTTTGAATAATCATTAATACAAGCCGCACTCCCCGAAGTTAGTTCTTCACTAAAATCTTAGTGTTGAATCCTCAACAGGGTTCTGTCACTTAAATAGATGTTTTTAAGAAAAAGAAAAAAAAAGTAAAATGTCAATATTTTAATGAATTATTTTTTGTATGTCGGTCAGTAGCACAAAAATTCAATGTTTTTATTAATGGTGTTAAAACCAACTGCCAGTTCCTATGTTTTCCTCAGTTCAGGAATTGCCTTAATTTTCTGAAGTGATGGACCAGTCTTAAGTCAGTTTTGCCACATTCTCTCCAGCTTGATCAAGGAAGATCCTGAAACGACAACCTCGCTGGCTGCAGCGGTGAAACACGACTGCAAACATGGGAAAACAATGATAACACTGAGATCTTCCATGTTTTTGTTTTGTTTAATAAATGTGTGTACATTTTCCATCAGTCATTTTTCAGTGGTTTCTGGACATGTCTTGATTTTTTTTTTCTTTCTGCTAATAAAGGCAGCCTTAGACTGTGCAATTATTTTATTATCTGAAATGTCTTTGAATCACAAACATTTCACTGTGAGCCTGAATTACAAAACACGCCGACAGGTAACACGACTGAAAAAAAAAAAAAAAAAAAAAAATTCAAGCCTTGTCTTGTCTGACTAAACCTTATTGAAATTGCCAGTCTGAGGCCATCTTAAAGCTCAAACCTAGACTTCTTAGATCTCTTTATCTTTGTTGGTCCAAATTGGCTGAAATTAAACTGTACATAACAGGTTCTTGCAGCGCTGCAAAAGCAAGTTTAGTAATGTCTAATGGTTGAATGTGAACGTGCAAAAACCTGCTGTAGCCAAATTATTGGGAGGTGACCATGTTTAGAGGCAAATTCACTGCTGTATAAGGGGTTATCAGTTGAGTCTCAAGAAACATTCAAGCCAGTCATTTTTAACGCTCAGATTGCCACTCCAGTTAGTGTGAGAGAAACATGTTTTCTGAATGTAAATTTCCGTGAACTATACCTTTATTGGAGAGCACAAAACTACTTCACTGAAAGGATTGTATTGTCAACCTTGTGCTCTCAAGTGACAACAGATCTCATTCTGGTCTCTGAATGTTTATGAATGTGGAACTTTGCAAAAATGCACCTAAATACTTAAAACATGCTTATTGTGCTTTTGGCATTCTGTGCTTTATAAGAAAAAATAAATAAACTTTCATGGTGAATAATCTCCTTTTCTGTATGTCTAGATCTCATTTGCTTTCAACTAATCAATAAAACTTCACTCCTACCTTGCTGCTAGTGTGTCCAGTTGTTTTTTCTGCACTTATTTACTCAACTGTACAAACGACTTTTGCTTCTGTTATGAGGAAAAAAGTGAGTAACAAAAACAAAGGCATTTGTAATTTCCTTTTATTGCATAAGAGCACACAACACAACCCTCACAGGGCACTGCAGTACACATGAAAAGATTGAGCATGACATGCATACACAACGGCTATACAAATGAAGAGGTTTTTTTTTTTTTTGGTTTAAAAATCAGTCAGTTGTGTAGAAATCTTTAAAATACATTCAGGAGGAGCATCTATTCAGCTGTCATCACTTAAGGTATCACTTCCCGCAGTGATATCACCCCTGCAGTTTACTCCCTTTACACTAGCTGGCAAACTATGGCACGGGAGTGTTCACAACAACATCGCAAAGACTTGATCATTGCATGATGGTAGTTAAATTACAAAAATAAAATACCAAAGACCAAAAGTTATTTTCAAGACACTTAAGGAGAAAACCGAACGCTTTGACCCTGCGACTGACCAATTGGGTATCGGAGAAGTCTGTAAACCTCTTGGCTGTTGGGCTGTCAGGTCCGTGTTATTTTGTCCGGAGGCATGAATCCTGAGTCTCCCAGAGTCCTGAGGGCCACCCTGCCACTGGGGCGGATGGTGAGCCACGTGATGCTGCCGTTGTTCAAGCCCATGCGTAGCCAGCCCTCTGCAGGAAACTGCAGAGCCCTGAGACAGTTAAACAAAAAAACAGTTAGACGATCTGAGAGTCGGCTCTTGGGTGGACTGGAGCCACCACATATTTAAAGGGGCACTTCACCAAGAATAAAACACTGATGGTACATTCTTTTAAACACCATTAATCAAAGAGCTGTAAACAATCTAAACCTTGCAAATCCTAAAGGAGTTTTGAGAATAAAGCTGTATGTTCTGCCATCTAGAGGAGACTAACCTTTACAAAACTACTTGAATGCAATATAGGTATAGCTTATGGTATTACAGTATAGTATTAAAAAACGCTTGCAAAAATCTCTTCGACAAACTCAAAGCTGGGACAAAACAGTGTTCAGATGTACAAGGCCCTTTTAACCACACATACAAGCAGCGACTCTCCACTTCATATAGCCGAGAAAAGAGCTAGGCTGTATGCAGCAGGTTTCAAACTTCGCACTGAATGAGCATTTTCTTTAAATGATTGCAAAAACAAAACAAAAAAAACTGCGGGGGGGGCACTCGACAACACGAGCAAGCACATATCTGATCAGAAACTCTTATGAGAAACAATTATAGCTGTGTTGGATATTGAGAACATTTAGCACAACAAAAAGCCAATAACTGAACATGGCGTGGTGAGGCTCAGACTCTGGCCTCGGCCCCGGGGGGGAGGCCACCACCACGCCGGCCAACGACACAAACCTGCAGACAAAATAACGGATGACATTGGCATGACAGACGATGATCTCGTAGCTGTCCTCCTTCTGCTTGGGGCTGGCCCGGTGGATGTATCGGCGGAAGGCGGCCTCGATGCGGGCTCCGTCTTCGTGGTACTGCTGGAGGATGGTAAAGAGGTTGAAAGCCACTATGTCAAATGAGGGGGTTCTGCTTGCACCCCTTGTCAGCACAGACTCAATACATGGCACTGCTTTATGTCGCAGGGAATGTATGAAGAGCTTCATTCCAAAATCACAGATCAACCACTTGAGAACTTTCCATCTGCAATTAACAAAATGACCTTTTTTTTTTAGTATACAACCTAAGTCCTTTGTTGATAAAATGGTAATATTTTTATCAACAGGATCTCTGTAGCAACTGATAATATAACAAGACGTTCAGTAGAGCACAGACCTCAGGTCACAGCTGAAAATGAAAGCCTTGTTTACTAAACCACACCCCCTTTAGGCAATTCTGCTGCCATTAGACACACCCCTTTTGGCCAATCAGAAGGGAAAGTTGTTCCTGCTTTAGCCCATGACCTCACCACATTTTGTGATGTGATATGGCTGTATTAGGAAACTACATCGCTGTTTGTACTAAGCCCTGGCTGCTACACCCCTTTGAGAGAGTTTATCACTTCCTCACTAACAGACTGATGGATGGACAGATGGACGGCCAGGGGACCCCCTGCCAGAGGTTTCATATACTTGGTGGAGGCAGTAATTGTTAGGTAATGTAATAACTTGTCAAAATGTAGGTGTATGTATAATGTCCCTCTAGCAGTTAAAAAAGTAATAAAATGACTCTAAACTCACCAACCACTCTAACCTGTACTGAGCACTCTCTGTTTGATGAGTTTCAGCTGCTCCCATCTGGTCTAGGGATAATAATATGCCAGAGCAATTTTCCAACTGGCTTAGGGACATTATTGTGACAGTCTGACAAGTTATTACATGTTGACAGCTGTTTGTGTATCAGTTGTCGGAGTTCTCTGGATTTTATCATTTTGGAAATGAGCTCTTTGTATGGTCCATTCCTGGTGCAGTGCACTGATGTATTGGCTGTCTGTGGATTGATGCCTTCAGGCACGGACCTGAACGAGCACTTGACCAGACATTTGCGCAGACACTGCACAGACAGCAGAAAGTTAACTCAGCGACTACAAGGAAATGCAAATCCAGGGAATCAGGCCCACAGCCCGCTCTAGATGTAGAGTGGACGTAGTTTCTCTCACCACAGCATCGGGTTTCCAGTGCGTGACGGGTGGAACCGGCTCAATAGGTGCGCCTTCTCTCAGCAGGTCACAGCTAACCAGCTCCACTCCTGGACCAATACAACACGCACCAAAAAAATGTTCAACTCATTTTTATGTCAACGTGATGTTTGGCTATCCTATACATGCTTCTCAAGACCACCATTTTTTTCACTGGATATGATATGATTCATTTTATGGGACTTATGTGTTTATTCGCTGACCTGGGAGGTGTCTGCTGATGATGTTTGCCGTCTCTGTGGCCCGGGCCATAGAGGAGTGGATCAGAACGTCATACTTCAGTCCCAGCGCTGCCAGTCGCTGGCCTGTCAACTCTGCCTGCTCACGACCTGGGACGAGGAATAGGATGGTTAGTACGGCGCGCACAGGGTCCATTTAATACCATTTAACACAAGTCCTGAAACAAACTCATGACCAAACTGTCAGCTGTCAAACCAGCAGACATTCCCGAACTGCTCAGACACTACAACACTATGCTCAGACCTGGCTTGTCCCTGGAGAGATGTACGCCCTTTCTCTCTGTGCATGGAAGCAAAAGGCACAGATTTTTAATGCTGCATGGCTTACAAACTTCACAGAGTAGCAATAAAGGGCAGTTTTTCCATTGTTGAGACCCACTGGTTAATTTGGCATCCATGCGATCCACAAAGTACCACTTATCTCAATACAATGCCACCAATACCACCAATCTACCAGCATTTGTAACAAAGCTGACATACACTGGGGCTAATCTCAGGTATGAAATGTGGATTTGTAATTCTCTATTCCTCAAATACTCTGGAGGCTCAACTTGACAGATGATGTAACGGATGGATTATCTTAGTAACTGAACCTAATGGTGTGAGGATCCTCTCCTTGTCGTCGTTCCCACTCAGGTTGTACTGGGAGTGTCTGATGAGGAGGATGTTGCGTGTGGCTTTAGGTTTGCCGTTGTCCTGCTCTGAGCTGGGGTCTTCAGCTGCACTCTCCTTCTTCTTCCCATTAGTCAATGTGGACGGGTCTCTCCTGAACACAGCATGTAAGAAGAGGTGATGAGATTATAGTGGCTTTACCTCACATGGTTAACTCGGCGCAAAGAAATCTAGGTTAGCACAACTAAAGTTAAGGGCATATATTTTAACAAGTAGCAGCCAGTATGACACCTTGGACACTTCCAATGGGCTCATATCGCTTCATCAGTCCTTTAACTTAGCTCGGGTTGTACCCTTGCCCGTAAGCAAAGCGACATCACACAAGAAAAAACAACGGAATGCATCCGGACAAGACGGCGGAGGGGGCACGTACTTATCCCAGTTGAAGTCCCAGCCGTGCCCAGACGCCACCGGCGTGTGACTGGCCGGTGTCCATGCGGGCTGTGCAGCCTGAAGCACGGTCAATCTGGACCACCGACTGCCCTTCTCTCCACGCTGCTCGCCGAAATATCCGCGGGACTCAGCAGCCGCGGCTGCTAAAACTAGAACGGCGGAGCTTCCAGCGAACCCACACACAAGTTTTAGAGTCCTCCGGTACGACATGCTGGGACTCGCTCAGCCAAGAAACAAATGCTAGCCAGTTAGCCAACTCTATAACTAGCTAGCTAGAGGTTAACTCTTCAACTGTGCTGGCGAACTGTGACGCACGACGCCGCCGCTAAGCAGCGTTTACCCGATAATCCCACAGCGTCTACAGGCCGTGAATCACGCTTACCTGGGCAAGACGATATACTGGCTGGTAACTCTTTAATCGGAATCTAAATATACACCCGGCAAACAAAAAAATAGGAAGCGGTCTCGAAAGCTTGTCAGCCCAACTAACGGTAGGTTGGAGCTTGGTCAAAGTCTTCACGGAAGCCCGTACAAGCCAAAATAGTTATCAGTCGCATAAATTTCCAATTGTGCCATTGGATGGCGCTCAAAACCCACGAGCCACACAACAGCATCCAGAGAGCCCGATAGTGTCCAGTTCCTTGGTATTTAGAGGCGGCGTTACCAAATTTCCTTGAAAAAATTGATAATTTAGTATGGTCTTTGTCACCCCCACGAATATGCTCATCGAAAAACTATTAATTAACGATGGCTCCCAGTCAGTATAATGTGCTGTTTAATCCGGCTCATAAAGATACACCCAACAGCACTTATAGTTGATAAAATCTAAACTTTAAGAAGTGGTTTAGCTACCTTGAGCGCTACTACGAACCGTTACGTCTCAGTGAAAAATAGTTGGGAGGGGAATGGGCAATTTTACTCAAACAGTTCCGTTTTATTTAAATAATACAAGGCTGACTTACTGTATGCACGCCGAATTTAAGAGTGAATGTTAATTATTTGTTAAATGTCCAAAACCAAGCTGGGCAAGGTGTTACCATGGCCACATTAAACTGAGAGATTTTTTTTAGTACATGTTGACATATCCAGTTCTCCACGCCAGAGGACGGGCGAATCGAGGCGTTAAAGAAACCCAAAGATTGAAAATGATCATCTAAACTTTAAGAGCCATTTTGACAACATCGCGATGATTTAAATCAGTAGACATTTGCGAGAAGTCACAGGAAAAGTCTGTTGGGTGTTTTTTTTTTTTTTCTTCAGCGAGCCGCTGTTATTTAGGTGCATAGTAAGAGTGGCACCGCATGAGCGCAGTCCCACCGGGTATTTCTTATTTAGACACTTGGGTTTGCAGAGAGGCTCCACCTTTTCAAGCGGTTCAGTGACCTCACCAGTGGGCTGGATTGTAAGGGTGGGATTTCCAGGCTTTCAGAGAGCTCTATGTATTTCTGCCCCTCTATCTTTGGATCTATGCGGCTTCAACGGTAGCAAAGACGGATTGGCTGAACCTGTAATAGCTGCACACATACATATATGTACATTGCACACTGGATCTTTTTACATATGCGTCTGCAACTGGGATAAATAATTGAGGAATGTGGAAATTACAGAATGCCCAACAGCGCTGGAAAGAGATTTAAACCCACCAAATACATCCCGGTATCCACAGCTGCCACACTTCTTGTGGGATCGACCACTTTATTCTTCGTTTTCACGTAAGTTTCTGTTGTTGTTGTTTTTTTATTATTGGTCTTGTGTGCGGTCGTATGGGAGTTTTCATATACATCTCTCGCTAAGCCTAGAGTCAAATGCATCTTGAAGTTTGCATGGGTGGATGTGAGTCACTTAGGTTGAATAAGTGATTTTATTGAAGCACAGTTACCTTAACGGAGCATCCAGGCGCCTCGCAGTGAATTGAAGTCGTTTTGCAAGATGTAGCCATATGCTGCCCCACACGGACCTTTCCCTACTACAGGATCTGCAAGGCAAACTTCCCCAGAGCCATTCAAGTTTAACAGCGTCGGGATCATGCAGGAGTCCCGACAGCTCACAGGCCGCAGCCATTCACTTTCAATTGAAGAAACGCTCCAGGCAGTTGTTGATACAACTAAAATGGTTACATTGTTCCTGCAGGCGATTGTTGTTTTTTTTCCCCCAGCTGCATTCGCTGCATGATTGCATTGTCACAAGCCTTTCAAAGAGCATTACAATCGCCAGGGCCTGGGGCTTTCAAAGTGGAGTCCCCCAGAGACCCTTAAGGGGTCCCCAGTTAAATGAGAAATAGGTTAATGGATCTGTTGTTTCACTCCCTTGAAGTCAGCACAGTAATAACTATTCTGATTGTAGGTTTCACTGCATCCACCATTATCTTCCTATTCATATATATAGACAGTATAGACAGTTATATAATACTAAACCAAGCCATATGCCTCAGCAAAAATCCCCTCATGTGGGCTTTGTGTAAAATTATACAAGATGGTCTGTGTGGATGTTCATATGAAAAAAGTGTCTGGAACCCATGACCCAGGCCAGCTAAGGATAAGACCCTTCCATCCACTTTGGATTGAAGAAGTGCTACATTCATATATTGATAGAGTTAAAATGGTATTCATTGCCATGGCAAGCAGAGGACAGGCTGTTGACACTGGTTCATCTACACTTGCTGTGTTGAAGGTGATTACATATTCACATATCAACAAGCATCAAGATCATCCAGGCCAAGGACTTTTTTCACATCAAGTACCCTCAAAGGGAGACACTGTTCATCACAGCAGCGCACATATACACACTTACCCATTTGGTTAAAAGGTTTTGTCCAAGGCACCCCCATGTGAGGAATGAGGAAATTACTGCTGATACATATTCCTTTAATGTAGGTTAATACTGTTAGGTAGGGAGATAAGCGTGGAGGCGGTTACACCTCTGATCTGAATAATCATCATTATACATTTTCTTATAGATGAATAGATTCTGTGTGGAATTATAGTTAATTTAAGGACCTTTGGCAGTCCCTGGACTTCACTTTGGAGGCTAAGATAGACCCATCCAGCCTTTCTGCTACTCTGAATCTGCTGATTCATTTCATACATTGAAGAATAAATGTGTTAGAGATGATTTTTCTTCGCACCCAGTGTGGTTTTTACAGTGGATTATGAAAAGCCATGATAAAAAGCCCATGTGTTACAGCGGCCCACAGGGAAATGCCGCCTGAACAAATGATCAGTGACATATTAACAACTAACATGATGAGATTTTTTTTTTTTTAGCACTTGGCCCAAATATGTTTTCCATTTAATATGTGCCTAATGAATGTCTTTTCACAGTAATGCCTGCTTACATCACATTCCCTCAATACACTTACATAACAATGAAAAAACTGCACAATTCTTAGTCTTATGCTTTTTTTGTACCAGTGTGTCATCCTGATTTAGCAAAAGCATGATGCATTATCTGTTCTTTAAATGGATGTATAAGACTTTGTCCCTCCTGGGTTAATATGGGAAAATACAGAAGTTGCTTTACACAGAGTGGTTTTGCGCTCTCGGATCAATGGTTGAGATTGAAAGAAACATATGGCGGTGGTTCGCCTTGGCAGTTTGGATCGTAGTTTCTGTACTTACACTCCTTGGGCTACTGTCTAGGGCTTTGCATAACCAAATGGTCTGATTTACAAGTCCTGATGTAGTATGAATGGGTCATGATGTAGCAGAATGAAACAGCTGAGTTCAGAATTTTGGCTGCCCATTTGTGTTTCTGTCTTTTTTGAGGGGGGTGGTGGGGGTCTATGTCAATCCACATTTCAGGGTTCATCCCCCAGCAGATTGTTAGAGGGGGAGGATTAAGACTTTACTCTGTTACTCCTTCATTTCCCAGCAAAAAGGCCCAGAGGATTGAGCCACGTATAATAGAACCCCCCGGGGAGCGTTACATGTCCAAACTAGGCCATGGTGCCGCATTCTGATCCACATAGTCCATTATGGTGAAGCCAGACATGCTTTGTGTTTGCGAGCTAAGCTATGCATTTTCATTACGTACTGCACTACCATGGTGCGCATTTACCTGACAATTTTAGCCTCAGGGCGATGCAAAAAGGGAAACAGTAGAATGCCTTTTAAATTCTTGGATCGCCAGCATTACTTGCAACCAAACGGAAAAGGAGTGCAAGGGTCAAAGGCAAGCAACTGTCCCTGATTCATATTGATGTACAGCAGAGAGCTCCCAGGTAAAGAAATGAGAGCAAGGGACAAAGAGGTTGTTTTTATGTTTCGGCCACAGTGTGTTAAAGGCCTTACTGTTGCCAGCAGGCCACTTAGTGTCATATGGGCAATGGAGGGGGATACTTAGGACGAGTGCTGGCACACACACACACACACACACACACACACACACACACACTGCTAGTCTGGCTTACTGACGCCTGACAGTTTGTGTTTCCCTCAGAGATAGAATTAGAACACATTAGTAGAGAATTATTTATATCTGCGCAGCATGACCACAACTCGTCACTACAAAAACTGATGACAAATTAAGCCTTTAGTCATGGTAAGAGCCATGATAATATTATCCCGCCACATCTGTGTCCATAATGAGATTCCATTTAAGCTCAGAGGTATCACTGTGTCTAGATGAGGCCCAGCTTGGTGTGGATGTAGAGGCTGTGCTCAGGTAATCTTCAGAGTGGCTCAATCACTGCCTTTTGACTGTTTGCCAAATGTGGAACATTTTACCTGCTGCAGAAAAAAAAAAAAATGGAAAAAAGCCAGGCGGGCTATTGTTATTTGTTGTAATAGCCAGGAGCACGCATGGGTAGATGTATGGAAAGTGTGTTCAGCAGTTTTTGCAGTGTGAGGGTAAATTGTAAGAGAGGTTGTCAGTGGTGGCATTTAGAGGCAGCATATCTCCAGGCTGAGAAGCATGAGAACAGGACTGACAAGAATCTAATCTTCAGCTTCCACATCTGTTTCCTCCGTTTCACCATCGATGCGCTGAACTGGACTTGATTCAGATGGTGCAGAATCCATTGTTTTGCTTTTTTTGTCCTGTGCTCAAAAGATTTTATTAAAAGCCATTTCTGGTTTTGTTCGTTTGGAGATTGATAGAAGGGCTAGTTGCAGAAAAATGGGGTCAGAAAGAGGGTGACAGGACAAAATTCAACCAAGATAAGGATTCCGATTTGAACCCACAGGAGTCAGCTGACTCATACTTTTCCCCAATGAATATTGTATGTAACCTCTTCTGTGATAATCAAAAGGGCTGGAGGCCTGACTCACACAGTTGGTTATCCGTGTGTTACCGCTGAGATTACAGCCCTCCCTAAGTGCTCACCTCTCTCCTCCTGACTCTGGTGCTTTAAACCATTGTGGTGCTCTATGTCATATTAATTGAAGGTCTAAAAGCATGAGTGAATGTTTGTTCATTGATCCTAATCCGCATCCGGCACATGATTGCTTAGGCTGAGCTGCTGTCGTCTTTTTGTCAAGGGGCTCGGTAAACAAGCTCGTAATCATTAATGCTTCACCGCTCGGTATTAGTGTCCATTAGAGCCCGCTCGCCTCTCTCCTATGTGATGTTAGGGCCTGCCGAGCTCTCTGTGTTTAATTGTAGTTAAATGAATTGTTGGTTTAGCTCGTCTTGTTTATACTTGCCGTGGGAGTGAGACCATCTTGGCTGCCTGTTTTCATTTTAAATATTGCTCGGACAACATTGTGACTGATTTGGATTTAGTTTGCTTATTTAAATGTCTTACTGAGGACATATCACAAGGGTTCAGCTGTCATGATGGCAGTTCACATCTCAAAAGGGGCAACCGAGCGCTCAAATTAAGCATTCACATGCTCTTTAAATGCCTCACACTGCCCCGTTCAGTATCACGCTTATGAACAACCCTCTGCTAAATCATTCTAGACACACAGTAGCAGGGCTTCACCGTGTGATGTGATACTGATGTACAACCACCGACAATAAACGGGATTGATATTGTGGTGTGCTCACACATCATCCGAGCTCTTGCACGAAAGTAAGATTCATCTTAAGGAGGCGGAATTGGTTCCAAGCCCAAAAATACAGCAGATTCCCGTGAGAGTGACATATTTGAACTCTTGAGCTCATCGGTATTCCTCTGCAAGATGCCCAACCCATCTGAAACGTTGGCTGGAATATTATTGATGTCCCGTCACTCGCACGCTGTCATCAGGCATGATAGCAGGGTTTGAGCTCCTCAGCTGAAGTGGATAAGCAGCGATCTCGTCTTCATGTCACATAGAGGATAAAGCTCTGATAATCTTAACTCGGAACTGCAGAGGCCAAAAGTAGCCGACGAGACTTACTTGCTGATGGACAAGCAAACTCTGCGAGGCCAAACCATGCCCTTAAGCGATTCACAAAATCTGTGCAGCACAGTCTGCTGGTTTGTGGAGATAAACGCTGGAGGGGGGCGGGGGGGTGGGGGTTCGATGAGGATAAAGCCAGAGGCAGGTTTGCATGGTGTGGCTAGCTTTGTCAGATTAGATAGTAATGTAATTTCCTCTGTAATTCCTCTTCCATCAGCACCTTAGGGTGAGGCCCAGGATACTGGCGACTGCAGTGCAGGTTTGTGTCGCTTCCCAGTGGTAAAAGTAGTAGAGACTGAGGTATGAAGCGAGGAACTTTGACCTGACACAGAGAATGAGGCCAGCATTATTGGTTTAACTAAATCTTTGTTTTTTGTATTCATGTCATTCTGAGCTCCACCCCTAACGATGTATG
The DNA here is from genome assembly GCF_902150065.1 of Myripristis murdjan. Taxonomy (NCBI): domain Eukaryota; kingdom Metazoa; phylum Chordata; class Actinopteri; order Holocentriformes; family Holocentridae; genus Myripristis; species Myripristis murdjan. Next base: position 7,472,625 of record NC_043988.1, read on the forward strand.
CATCTGTGCCTTTCATATTTTCCCATTAACATGACAATTGTGACACCACAGCATCCCTTATTAACAGTGATGTGCTGCCTTTCAAACCATCATTGTTCAGCATCCCCATACAGCATCTCAAAGTCTGCTTTAATGTCACGGCACAATGAAAAATAACCTCATTCACTCATTCAGAATTTCATAAGACACGCATATTCAACAATCCCTCACAATATTACAACCAAATCCCATTTCTTTTTATTGGGTTAGTTGTTTTAGCGGTTAGTTTATGGCGTACCAGTGGTCATAAATAAAAATTCTGACGCAATAATACCATCGCAAATTATCCCCCTGTCATAAAATGGGGAGTAGTTAAGTTTCAGTGTTAACTAAAAATGATCTCAGATGGAGAATGTGCAGGGATGACTATTCACTTCCCTCTCTCCTGTCGTCCTGATCACTCCCTGATGCGTGCTATCTAATGCCGCAGGAATGCCTCACAAACTGCGCTAACAAAAAAGAGAAGTGGAATAGAAGATTAGAAAATTCCCCCTTTTTTATTTATTTCACTGGAACGCCATCAGTTTTGCCTGGATTGAGAAACCTAAATGATTCAGGGTCCTCGCATTTCCAGATGATGCAAAATACTAAGAATGATAAGCAAGTAACTGTGGACTTGATGTAGCTGCTTTGCATGCCGTGGCTTTCATATGTCATCGCTGTGCAGACAGTGGAACGAGAGAAAGAGCTAAATTTGGGCTGATTGTGTTGATGATGGTTTGAAAATGGCTCACAGCAAACACCAAAGACTGCTTTCAAATAATGGAGACAGGAGGATGATTCACTGTGCAACTCCAATGGGAGCTTTGCACGTCTGAATCTGGACTCCATCGCTCATATATTTTTAGCCGCTGACTGTTTGACAGTAATGAGATCAAATGTATATTTCAGACAATATTCTTGATCTAATAAAAAGGCGGAGTGCGGTGCTGTGAGTGACTTCCAAATGGCTCGGAGCAAACCAGAAACACACAATACACATGCACACACACACACACACACACAACCTGCCTAGTCTGCTGACCATGGCAGAAAGGTGCCATATGTCAGCCTTGTCTCCTGCCTAGAAAAGGTATGTCCAGCTGTTGTGTTTCCTCAGAGCACTAGTCTAGAGCATTGGCTCTCGTAGTGGAGTGTGGAGTCTCCCAAGGGTCCTCAAAAGGCTCCTAGGGGACCTCAGCAATATTACAGATAGTTTTGATCCCCTATTCTATTACGCTACAAACTCTAACGGCAAAAATCATGTCAGATTGGGGTTCTAGGGACAAAATCCAATTGAATGGGGGTCTGTGGATGATGGATAGTGGTGTGAGAGGGCAAATACAGTTCCAGTCTCTGGAATTACAGCTATGAAAATGGACTTCAGTGATGGTCTTTGCTGTAATTTGCTTTCTCTGGTGTTCATACCAGGTAAAGACCACATGAAGAAATAGGTCTATATGAGCATTTGTCCCGATTTCATTATGTTATGCTAGGATTTCCAAGGATCCATCTCCTACATCAATAAACCCATGTTTTTTGGGGAAATTTCCTGTAGTTCATCTTTATCACATTCCCACTCCTAATGGTCCACTGATCGGTTGTCCCGGAAGAGGATCGAGACTCATTTTCAAGCATCTCAGTGCAGTTATTTGGTGGAATTTTGCATTGTTCTCACCCAGCCAAACCAAATTAAAACAGTAAATGCCCCAGTTTAACACTGCGGTTTAGCACTCCAAACATGTTTTGGGTGAATGCTACCTTAAATCAACCAAGTACAATAACTCTACAGGAATTTTCTGCACTGGCATTGGCACTGGCACAATGTGAATCTTGCGGAGACGTCATCATCCGTTTACTCAGTGGAAAGAGTTTTTTTTCCCCGTCGTCCTCCATGTTCTGATTCTGCCTGTATGTCGAAGAAATTCCAAAACTAAAAAACTGGACTCTACACAAATACGGTTTCAGCTTTGTGTGTTCGATAGCCATTTGCACTGAAGGACCATGGCATATGGTGATAATTCAGCTCAAGAGGAAAGTGTAGTTTGTTGGTCCAGTTTTTCTGAACATAAAAACAATCCGGAGCTGCCAACCCATCTTCCCCTTCAGCTGGGCCCAACCAGCAGGCTGCTGACAGAGCGTCCGTACAGACAGACAAGACTGCCTCAGCGTTCTGCCTTCATCGGTATTGATGAGTGAAGGAGGCCCAGAAAATAAAGGGCCGGGTCATCTAATGTCACTCAATCCCAGCCTTCCTGTCTCCACTCGACAACTAGGTTAAGATAATGCTGCCAGATCTACTTCCCTGGCTCTCTACCATGCATCCCTGAGCAGGCGTCTGTCTGGACACCAAACAAACATCAGTCTGTACCAACAACAACCTGCGTCAAGCAGTCAGCTCAGTTTGGTAGCATTTTTTTTTTTTCAAGATTATTTTTTTGGCATTTCTGCTTTATTTGACAGTCACAGTAGAGATAGACAGGAAAAGCAGGGGAGAGAGAGGGAATGACGTGCAGCCAAGGACCTGAGGTCGGATTCGAACCCCGGTCACTGTGATTGGCACTAAGCCCTGCTACATGGTGCGCGCTCTCAACCGGTGAGCCACCGGGGCGCCCAGTTTGGTAGCATTTTAATTTTCAGACAGCGTACATGTTGTTGTCACCTAGTCCACAAGGTGAACACAGCTCTCTGGTTGTAAACCTTGGCCATTCCCTGTTCATGATTATCTCTGCTGTTGCGTCATTCATGTTCCTTCCAGGGTTTGGCAAAATGGTAAAGTCCCCTTTCTCTGAGACGTACTAAGTTCTGTCTAATTAAAAGAATTTCCAAACTGCACTTGAAAGCACCAATTTTAACAAGTGGCCAAATAAATGTCTTATATATATTTTTTTTTTATTAATGCTTCAGTGAGGATCCCAGTACAAAAGCTTTTACTGAAATTAATGCATTGCATAATTCTTCACCAGGGCAGATATTACAATGTGTTCCCTGTTTTTCGTGGAGGGATGTAAGTGGCTGTGATGAGGCACCAAGGTTCAGTGAGATAGCATTTGCAAAAGACCACACGCTTTTAACAGGGCTTGGGATGAGATCAGAGTTTGCAGATTAGCATGATTTACCATAGAGGAACAAAACCATGAACATCCTAATCTGCAACAGCAGTTGTTGAAAGAGAATCCAAATTGTGAATCGTGTATTTAGCACAATTTACCAGCCTGGTTGGCCTCATCTGAATTACACATTGGGCTTTAAAATGAATTGGTACCTTCTAAAATTAGCCTGTCCTGTTTCTGCCAAGCTCCAAACTTGTGTTTTTGTTTGAACATACTTTTGTAATGTGCATGGTATCTGACACAAGTTAATATGCCTTGAAGTGCAGGGTGGAAATGTCTTTCATTTGTCCTAATCTGTCATCTGTGCTCTAGATCAATAGAATGGGATGAACATTTACGTTCGTTTTGTTTGCCACTGCTGCTTTGAGTGTGTTCCTGTTTCAAAGTCTATTTAAAGTCTTTTGGTTTCTCTGAAGCAATGACTTTTTGGAGTTCTGGCCCTTGCCAAAAAAGTAAATTGCGCCTTGTGATGCCATAGCTGGGCTAAATGGATCCATGTGTAGTCGGTGCACAGCAGTGTGTGGGCGAAAAGTGCGGGAAAGTATAGCGAGGTGCTTTTGGAGTTTGCTCGGCCCCGCCACCCCCCACCGCCAGTCGTACAAGCCGAGGCCGCCTGGAAAGTCTCCGCTTGGGGAACATGTGGGATTCATTTAGACCTCCAGCCTCTCCCTCCATGGGCGTCTCCACCCTGTTTCCCCTCCTGTTGTTTTGCCAGAGGGAGAGCATGACTTGTAATAAGTAGAAACAGAGCTCTACCTCTTGACACCCCCGACTAGAGTGGCTTTCAGAGAGATCAAGGAGTCTGTACCAGGGTGAAGCACCCTGTGTTTACAAGAGTGTAGCTGTGTCCATCTCGAGGGCCGAGAGGAAGAGAGGCAGATAGACTCTGTGATTATGAGGGCAGGTCTTCTCAAATCTTTGCCACTTTTTGAAGTCGGTGGTTTAAAAAGTCCCCGGAGGAGACCGACACAACAAACAGAGCCGGCGCTCATTCATCTGTGTGCAAGGCTTCAACCAAGGCCGATCCTGATATGTGTTTTTCTGGAATTCAGTTTCTGATAGCTGATACTTTGTCCCAGTGTTCACTATCATCATATTTCCGTGCAAAAATAGTATTAAAAACTACATTCAGGTAAGGGTCTTCCCATAAACCGGTGTAGGATTGATCCATTTTACAATAAAAATGTAATGAAACTACATGCACCACATCAGAGGACGGCGACACTGGCTGGGTTATATCTCATCTCTAATAAAAGGCCACTGTCTGCCTGTTATATCAGCCTGACTCTACTGTGAAATGGGTGAGATGACATATCATAAATGCAAGTGGTCGCTCCAGGCTTTGAAGCCGTGGTCTCAGGGGAGCGGGCAGCCAGGCTCACCTCTGTTAGGCTTTGGCTCACTTCCTTTGTAGTTCACCGCAGAGGAGACCTGATCCCGTCATGGCCATCACATACTATTATTTCACACTTCTCCAGTCGGTTTATGAATAGGCATCGGTTTCACATTAATATTTATCGGGGTCCCACCTGCCCAAATGCCATGTACTTATAGATAGAGATGTCCTTTTTTTGTCCATGCACACACCCTCTGACACACTCTGCCAGGATAGAGGAGATCACATGGATGGAATCCAGATATCTACCTAAGGAAAATTGAAACATTATCTTTGACTTGCAGCCCCTATTACAATTCAGTGAAGACCTTTCATTTTCTGCTCTAACATACGGGGGATTGTGTTTTTCTTGTATCTTAAACTGCCTGGCAGTTATTTCCCCTGCCGAAGAAGCTGCTGCATTTGAAATGGCAGACAGTGCCTTTTTTATACATTTCATGGTTCATCACGTCACACATTCAGTGTTTTTACTTTATTCATTTATTTATTTATTTGCTTTTAACTTTTCCCTTTTCACTTTGTATGTTTGAGTCATCTGTATTCGATCGCAGTTTGCCGACAGCATCGGTCTTGCACATTAAGGTGTTTCCAGCCGGAGAATGGTGCGTGGAGTGCAGCGCTCTCACTCTCCAGCCCAAGCCTGGCCTTTTAATCCTGCAAGAGCTTCCACCCAGTCACCAAATCACCCCCTCAGATGATACACGAAATTGTAATCGAACCCTTGCCCTTTATCCCACTAGCACTAAAAACGTAATATGAACAGGAGAGGCAAATACAGCCCTGCGTTTTGATTGGGTTTCTTTATACAGGATTAAACAGGCTTGGATATTAAATCCCACCAATATGCTTAACCATCCTGCATAACATGCTATATCTCTATTTCTGTAAGGCAAAAACCCAGTGAAACCTGGTCTCTAAACTAGTCTGTAGGTGGGTCACTGTGCTCAGATCTGTGTGTTATCCTTGTATCAAATGTTTATTAAAAAGATGTGTGATTTAATGTACAATGAACTAAACCTTTTCAGCCCTCATGCCTTTGCCTGTGGATTAGAAGCTGTTCCTGTCTAATGTGGGGTATAATGTTGGTCATATGGAGCAGTATCACTGCCATGGTTAGAGAGCTTGAAGCCAGCGTTGAAACATAGTTTTGAAAGGCATTAAATTTTACATAAGATTCTATATAGCTACTTAGGAGGGACTATACAGGGCAAAAAATGCTTTTGCCAGTCTGTATTTTCCTCTGTCTTGAAAAGACTGATGTGTACCGGGTGAGGTCCATGCAAATGCACCGATTTGACTTGGAGCTCATTTGAATGTACAATCAATTGCAGTGAGATCAGAATTAGTTTTATTTTCTATCTGCATCTGAATATGACATGATTAAAAGTGACAACCTACAATTGTTTCACTTTGCTATTGTCGCTTTTTCAAAACAGAAAAGGAAACCAACAATTACTGCCCAGGTGGGGTTTTTTTTGTTTTTTTTTTATTGCACACTTTGACAGTTCAAGACATGAAATGTGGTGAATTAATACTTTTGATGTCTGGGAAGGAAGTTGTTGATCGAAGCATTCAAAGAGAAACATCTGAACCCTCTGCCGGAGAGCAGCCAGCCAACTCCTGGCCATGGATTTCCTCTGCTAGACTTGTTTTCTTTGGCCCAGCGGTGCATAAAATTCAACACAAAAGCCTGCAATCTTTGTGTATGTCTGTGTGTGTTATCCAAGGAGAGCTTATGAAGCCATAGTGACTGTATCTTTGACGGAAAAACAAGGACAGGAAGTTGGCCTGTGCTTTGGATCTGTCAGTAGAGGAGTCACGTCTCACTCATCCTTCCTCAGAGCACGATCATCAATAAATCTTCCACCACCTCATCTAATCGACAAGACTGTAACCCGGTTCTGTTAGTGTCATGTAAATAACGAGAAAGTCTTCATTTACTCATGTGATATTGTTCACCCAAGCACTGTCATTTGGTCAGTGTGCTGCCACAGTAGCAGGAGGTATCATGTCCTTCAGGTCCTCTAGGCCAGGGGCCCGGGGCCAGGGCGCTATGCAGCCTTATCTCTAACGGGATGAGGATGTGTTTTGTTTGTTTTTGTCCTATTTTCTCTGGGGAATTCACTGAAATAGTCCATCTGGTGAGATGGGCTGGGACCCGGAGTCTGACCTTTTTGGTGAAGTGGTTAATGCTAGGTCAGACCTCACACTCTGTTGATACTGCACAGGCAAAAATGTGTCATGGTTAATGTGCTAAATATCAGCAGGCCCGCAGCCAAATGAGCTACTGAACTAAAGCAGAGCCCTTGGGTGCTGGTGCTCGAAGCACCACGGTTTTGCTGTCACTCAACGGGGCCACTTTACTCCTAATTAGGATCTTAGTCAGAGCCTTAATCCAACCTTCACAAGGCAGTGATCTAATTCCGTGACCTGCTTGTAACCAGTTAGTTTAGTGTCCTACCCCATTTTATCAGTGCTGACATAAGCAACAGACTTTGCCTGTTGTCCTCACAGACTGTTGCCTGTGTTGCGCCACTACTGCCACCATGTGTGCTCTCAGCAGTGGGAATAATTGCTGAAGTCCTGATTAAAGTGCTACAGATCCATTCGTCACCCAAGCAAATCCAGCTGATCCCTCGAAATTGTTTTTAATAGTGTCTCCAACGACGGCAGTGCCACCCTCTTCATGAAAATGAGGAACCTCATCACCAAGTCAAGACTGACCTCTAGTGCAGCAGGGTAAACCACTCATTACCCAGTTTGGCACTCAAGTGTGTCCTGTACCGAGAAGGAGAGACAGAGGCAGATGAAACAATGCTTTTGGAGCTAACTAACTAACTAACTAACTAAATTTCACAGAGCTATGAAGCACAAATCCATGCAGATTCTGCCTGGAGGCCAATTATTAATTCCCCCTGACCTTGCCGGTTTCAATGCAGCGTGCCCTGTAGACGTCATTGGACTGTAGTGTGAGATGAGCAGCTGAATGAAAAAGGAGTCATGCGATGATACGCCTCATTCAAACGGGTATCCTCTCGAAACAGAAAACAATCCTGTCCTATCATGGGAAAAGCAGTGAACACTCTGAGTCCAACCGAGCTAATCTGTTTAGTCACCCATGCTGTAATACAGTGAAACAGTCTTTCAAACATGATCTGTGCAAATGACGGTGATATCAAAATGGCAAGCAACATCTGTTTTCTTAAGTCCGCACCTTGCAACTTCACAGCTTTGCATGGCACACATGGCAGCGAGAGGTAACGGTTTGAAGATTTTGCACTTAAGAACCTAGAAATCCTGTTAACAAGGTGTCAGTATACTGCAGAGTACACTCATGTTTACCAACCCAGCTGGTTATGCTCTGTATCAAAGGAACAAGACGTAAAGGTTCAGCTTTCTCTGGACTGAGCGCCGGCAAATGCTGTGGAGGAGACAGTTTGACGGTTCTTTAAATGTCAATTTGTCATTTCATGTGGGTGCAGATGTGATTGTACCGTACCTGACACCGGAATTTAATTTTGGCAAATTGGGAGGATCTGCAGGATCTCAACTCTTACAGGTTTATGGCCTATATGCTTTAGGCTTACATCCTCCTGCACTACTCAGGGTGCTGTGCTTTCCAGTGTGGCCTGCAGCTGTGTGTTGTGTGATCTACCATGTCTGTGAATGTGCTTCAAGGGCCAAGTTTACCAGCACACTCAGTATGCACTCACGTTGCAGTTCAAATATCTCTCTGAACATCTCTGAGTCTGCCTCTTTCTCATCGATACTCACTCCATCAGTTTCACTTTACTCTCGTGGGCTAAAAGTTAAATAATGCAGCACTCATAATGTATACCTCCATGCTTTATTCCCGCGTGCATACCGGCTTTTAGCATCGCCGAATATCAGTCAGCATAACTTGTGAATATCAATTAGCTTGTATTATTGGATATTATGCACGACCATACCCGGTTCCGTACTCGCAGCCCTCCTCAATTTATTTTCCATTCTCAACCTGCACACCCTTCATTGCCATGCGTTTTGTGCCGATGTCAGTTACTGTCAGTTTTCATTTCTCCCAGCCAGTTTCTCCCCTCTTGAATTGAGTTTTAATCTGCCTGAAGTCTTCGCCATGGCCTTAAATGAATTAACGGATGCTGCAGTTAGGATGCGCTTCGCCTCACTGTGACAAGTACAGGGCAAGTACCTTGTGACGAGTATATTATTCTCTGTCGATATTTAAGTGCATTTTTAAGTCCTCGCGTGGGTTCAAGAAACAAAGTCCTTCGATTTTGCCGATAGAGCAATCACATTCCTTTGTGGAAGAGGCATTTTAGCCATGCCCTCTTGTGAGAGAGAAATGGGCCCCTTGTTACCCGTTGCTCGACTACCTCCTGTCTTTTGGTCTCTGAATTCATTTTGTGATAAGCAGTCCTCCTTGGAGAACTGCTTGAGATCTTCTCACTGTGGCAGGTTAAAGCCCCTCAGAATCGTGCCTGTGGGTTTAGCCTTTCCTTGCACAATCTAGCCTCCTCTGTGTTAATGAAATCACTCAGGGTTGCGGTGCTTATCTGCAGTGGGGCCCGGCATTCCCCATTCCTAAGCATATTTCAGCCTGCACTAATACGCAGGGCACCGCATATTGAGGAGCTACAACTGAGAATGTGTGCAGAATGTTATTAGTGAGACTTAGGTCTTCCCCGAAGGCCTCCTTCACATTTTGCATTCAGAACAAAGTTTTTTCTTGCCGAGTCTCGTTTGAAGACTCTGTGAAAATTTCTGGGTTTCAGATGTAATTCCCACAAGTGCATTGTGGTTGCATCTGATAAGCACATTCAGGCTTTGAAAGTAAACATTTATTCTGTCATTGTGTTTAAGAGACTGCACCTGATTGGCACCCAGTCTCAGGACAAGCCTTATTAGTTATTATTCGTACTATTACTTCAAGGATATTAAATGGCTTGCTTGGGAGTTGAAGAATAATGGGTCTCACTGACTTGTGCTTGCTTGGCAGTGAAATGACTGTATATTTTTTCAATGAACTCTTGTGAATGAGTATAATCTGCCATTTTGAGCATGTTCTGAGGTTGCCGCAGGGAATCCACAGTGCAATTTGCTTGACTTTAGCTTAGCTGTTGAGATTGACAGCTGTAATTATACCGTTGGAGAGAGGTCGGGAGTTGGAGAGCAGGTGCTGGTGGAGAGATGACCAACAGGGGAAGTGCAACTGATTTGACTTTAAACTCAAATGAGTACTCGCTAGAGGAAGATTGATGGAGGAGGAGGGGAAAGAACCACAAAGAAAATGCTGAGCAGTCACAATCCACACCTGGTTCTGGGAAGCACCAACAACATAAAAAAAAAAAAAATTGTTTAGGATGGTGCAGCGGTCTCGGAATGAGGAGGGGCAACAGTACAGCTGTCCCAGACTGTGAGCTAAGTAAGGACCCCAAGTGGCCCATACCGAATTTACAATTATGGGGAAGTTATTGACTCGAGTCCCAAGAAGGGCCCAAATGTCAGGTTCCATCGTGAAGTGGAGAAAACCCTTTAGCTCAGCACTGGCAGTGATTGGCAAGGAATTGATGTTGTTGTGTCTGGAGCGGCTGAAAAAAGGCCCGGCAGTCCGTAGGGGGTGAGAGGGAATGTGAGGACAGCTGCCCATGGGGGCTCCTCTCATGTGGCATGGATTGAGGTATAGTGGCAGCTGGGGCAGCAAAGCACTGACACATGTAGGGAAGTGGGGCTAAAGGGGGCAAACAGAAAAAAAAAACAACAACAACAACACACTGGTGCAGTACATAACCTTTGTGGATTCCCATACAAAGAAGATATTTTTAAATCATCAGGAATCTAAATCAGAGCATGTATAGAAGGAGCCTGTTATGATGTTTGTCATGTGGCTTTTACATATTTCACTGTCTCCACTGAGACACTGTAAAATCTCAAGAATGTATTATTTATAGTGAGAACAGGCGTACAATGCGTTTCACATACACTAAAGAAAAGTAAAAAGATGTTAGAAAACATACAAACAATTGCCAAAAATACTACATGTTTCATTTAAAATATAGCCTAACCATAAGAATAATTTTAAACATTTTGTGGCCAAAATCCTTGGATGCATGTTGGATATTCTTGCAGCTGTGTGTTATCAGCATTTTAAATCAATGTCATATATGTGTTAACACCTTCCGGGCAGTCTGTGCATTAATTTTGAACAAATCTCAACTCAAACACACTCTTATGAATATGTGACATTTTTTTTGCAGCTTGGATAGTATCACTGGTGTTAATCCCAGTGAGCACAGAACATGTGTTACTTAGACAGTATCTTTAAATTTGACAGTGTTCTTCCCAAAAGAAAATGGCAAATTCAGTGTTTTGCTCATAATTTTATTTATGACAGAGTGGAAAAGCCTGTGCATCAGCATTTACACCATGATGCACAACAAGCCTCTATTGAAAATAAGGATAAAATGCATACTTTGATGGAATCAGTACAGGTTAATGGGTTACAACCAGTGTAATAGTGATCAATTCTGCAGGAAATATGTAGTCAAACAAACTGTATCTTATCCACCATATCAGTGGTGGATGACAATGACTGGTTTCGACCAGTTTAGACCAATATAGCCCTATCAGCGGTATAACACCAGTACAGAATGCCGCCTAGCATGTGGATCTGACACCTCGAAGCCAAATGGCAGCAGCGAAGCAGGTTGGTGCCACTAATAGATCTCTGGGTCATGTCTTCGCATTAGCCTGCTTGCATGGCATGGCCCTACACCTTGGCACCACTCTCAAAGTCATTTACAAAGGCAGAAACCACATCTGAAAGCGTAAAAGACCCTTATTGCTTTGGATTAAATGTATAATCACATATAAAAGCCGGGATCACCGTTTTTAGTTTTATCACCCCGTAATCTTTAAGTGCTTTTCTCGAACGGCGGTGAAGAAGGGAGGGCATTGGCCATGGCTGTAGGAAAAGTGTTTACTGTGACCTTTAGGACTTCCATGTGTTGTCATTAGCCTGTGTAATCACTTTTCCATGGCTCACAGGGTCAAAATAACCATTCCAGTGTGACCTAACCCGTGGGCTGGCAAGAGCAGTCACAATTCAGTGATGTGCTGTGACTCCTCTCTGCCTCTGAGGCAGGCCTACATTAACGCAGAGCACTTACCCCAGAGTGTTTGCAGACATGTGGCACTACCCTTAGAGAAACGTCGACGAGGAGGGAGGCTGCTGGTGCTGCCAACACATTTTTCAAGCCCTGTCGAGATGATGACTCGTGGTGCGCTTAATGAAGCACAGTCAGAACGAATGAGGGTATTGATCTTCCCTCTAATGGGTTATACATGAAGCATGAGCTAATTATTGTCTGATATAGGGGACGTATAATGGGGGAAGTTCATGAATGCAGAATGGAATAGCTGAATATTCAGAAGCTTTGTTTCCTGTAGGTTTAGTTCACTGAAATAACCCTTGATATGGCTTTAGTCAGGCATGAGAATGATTAAATTACCAGTTGGTTAATCACTGGGTAAATTGCAACAACGGAAATGCTGGTTGAATGCACTACTTTAAGTGACAGAGTTACAAGAGTAAATCACTTAATATGCACGGCTCATCAACAGAAATAAAGTGCGTGAATAGTTGTTAAATTTCTTCGGGAGCAGCAGAGTCAGTATCCATCACTGCTCAGGTTTTTTTGACATTCATGATAGTTGTGACTGCTTTTGGTATCTGTCTAGCTTTAGACGAGACACTTAAATACCTAAAGGTCAATCTGTGACATTCATTGAAATCCTCATGCCTAGAGTTGATTATACACACCGTTCTGTTGGCTGGTGCATTAGATTGGATTAGATTTGGTGAAAATTGCGAAAATGATCAAGAACGCATTGAGAATTCATGCCAAATATAAATGCTCTTGCTAAATGGTATTTAGTTTGTACTTGTATTTTATTCTGTGGTCAGCCTAGTCGGTGTAACTGAGACTGACAACAGAATCCCTCGAGTGAGCGAGGAGAGGAGAGGAATTGGGAGGACAGAAGGATCCAGAAAGGTGTAGTAAGCAGTCATCTGTCACATTCCCTATAGCCCAGAGGAACCACTTCACCCCTCTATGTCAGATTACCAGGCTGGAGCGAATGCCTCACCTGCAAGGGCTTCTATGGCGAGCTTGTCCAAGTCTGTCACTTTCTGTATTTTTATGGTTACTTTTGGTAACCTCATACCTGGCCTCAGTCATTGCAGACTCCTACAGGGAAAAAAAAAGACTTGATACACTCAAAATTCAAAGACAGCTCTTCTGTTGCAAAGTGAATGCTTCGATATGAAGCTGCAATTAAGTAGAGTTCAACCAGTATCAGTTTTTGAAGGCCATGATGAGAGTTTCTGGAGTGAAGCTGTCAATAGCTGACAGCATTTAGATGATCATTGCATACCAAGGCTCTTTTTTATAAAAACTGTATTTGCACATACATTTGTGAAATCTGATCAAATTGTTACATTGGTATCAATTCATTTTAAGGGCTTCCCTTAGAGAGTCAGTGTAGCATTGATTAATTTTTCATCACGTTATGAAATAAACTTCATCATACTGGAGGTGGACATCTCGATCACTACATTCATTTTGAAGAAAATACCAATATCGGCCCGTTATAGCAACAGACAGATATTTGTCAAGCCTTACAATTAGGCATACTTTCTTCCCAGACTCTTACCCTCATGGTTTCTTATGCCACATCAGGCTCGTTGTTGCCTTTATCTGCTTCCTGTACAGACCCTTGATGCATGATAAGTGCGTTTACTGCTCAATAGTTACTAGTGTGTCCCGCTGCTTTGGATTCAGTCTCTGTGTCGGAGCCCAGAGAGCCAGCGACAAGGGCTGCCATTCAAGCTCTTCACTGTGCTCATTTACAATCTGCTCTCCACATTGCCAGGCTAAGTGGTGACTGACTAAGGCCTATTTTTACTCCCCCTGTAACTGGAGCACAGCGCTCTCTCATTGAAATGGGTAACAGGGCTAGGAGGCAGGCAGTCGTCAATCAGCCACCATGGCCGAGTAGTTTGACTTGGTGTTCATCTCTCCCTCGCAGTGTCTCTCACGCTGCCTTCACCGCCTTAAATCCCTATTTAACTGGACAAGTCAACCAAGAATACATTTACAACAACAGCCTGACAGATCAGAGACGTGCACAGTACTACCAATTCTGCTCCTGAGGGCAGTTGGGACTTTGGCTCTTTGCTCAAGAGAACTTCCACAGCAGTTTCTGAGGGAAGGGAGAGTCTGTCCCATTTATTTCCTTTAACGCCACATATTTGACAAGTTAAAGGAAATTTGACCCCCATTACCCTTGCATAACTATCAATGCATTTCCATAATCTGCTTTACAGACTTTGATTATTATGTAAGTGATGCTTTACAGAGCACTATCTTCCCCCCTCCATGAGATTTGACTGTGTGGTTATGGGAGTCTGCTCTGGCTATGCTGTGGGACTCCGAAATCCCAGTGGCTGTGGAGCTAACTGAGCTGGCCGCCTGCCAGCCCTTATCTTCAAACCACATCCAGAGGACATTTTTATCATCCCTCCATGTGTACAAACTCAAGAGCTCAACTCAGCCCAGCCAACTCACTGTGTAAACAGCTCTGGTGAACTTTTTTTTTTTTTTTTTTTTTTATCTATCTCCACTTGAAGTCTTCCTCGCAATTCATTGTTGAGTTCAGGAAAGTTTTGCTGCAGACTTTCTCTGCAGACATCCACAATTCCTGGGGTTTTGCACCTGCTTGACAGAGAAGTTGACTTCCAGGTGATGTCGCATGTTTCATGAGATATTCCGTGGAGTCTTGCCCTGCAGGTCTAAGCGCCTGGTGATCATCAGTCGACTGGTAACTCCTGGCTCCACTGGGTATGAATGGAACAGATGGGCCCGGGGCTTAAGTGGGGAAGTGGCTGCGCTGATGACACCTGTGCATCCCGGGTGCACTTGGTTCTCCTGGAGCTGAGCTTGCACACACACATACACGCATGCACTCTGGTAGGATGAGGAGGGATCAGTCCCAGCCAGATGGGCATAATTAGTTGATGTGACAGTGTTCAAGTGTTTTTGCAGAAGTCACAGAATTTAGGTGAGACACATCTGCCCTGTGTATTTTCCACGATCTTGTTTTCCACTTCGTTCGGGTCACTAGGAGAATATTTCCATCGCCGACGGGTTTCTTTGAATGTTACTGTTGTAGGAATGCATGGATGCAACTTGTAAAAAGCTGATGTTGGATCTGAGTGCTAAACTCAGAATTGTTTTACCTAATCATAAATACTTAGATCAATCCTTTGAGGCTTTTAGACTAAGGAATACATCTTACATCAATTAGGGAGATTCCATATCCCTCAACAATATGTCTCAAAAAGCTTAAAGAAAACAGCATTAATTTCTAGCATGTTACCTGTGGCTCTTGTGTTATAACTATGGACATTTCTGACACCCTGTTTTAACCCATCCAATGCGTCCTAACCTATCCATACCATTATCTTGCTTAGCTGTGCTGAGTCATGCTGGGGTACAGGCTACTGAAAATACCAGTATATCATGTGCCTTGGAAAGCTGAGGCGGTGGCTTGTCAAATAAAGACATTTCTGCTGAGAAGCTGTGACACTGCACAGTTTGAATCAATCAGAATATTGCAGACTTCCTCATTAGCCCGTAATGGAGATCAGTCCTCTGTTCTGCACTTACACCTGCTCTGTATGAGAGGAAATGGAGTGTCTTAGCAGCGCTCTGTCACCCGCTCGCTGCCAGGCTCTTCGATGCCAGGGCCTAATGAGGCTTGCGTTCTATGCCACAGCTGGCAGAGGCTCGGCCTCAACGCCGGATCCTAACTCAGGAAATTAAAATGAGCTAACAGAGCTCTGCTGGAGGCTTGTCTTCTGCCACCCAGGGACGAATGTCCAAGTTAATGTCCTTTTTTTTTTTCTTCTTTTTTTTTTACCCCGACACAAACCTGTACCTGCGTTTGCACACTAAATCGTTTTTTCAGTAAATTACAATTTAATGGTGGTTTAAATATTTCACTTTCAGCATGGCTAAAGGACATACAAATACATCGTCATCATCTTTGTACCTTGTTCTACAGAGACTCAAACCTGGGTAAAGTAGTAATTAAGCTGCTGCTTAAATGTTAAAGAACTCAAAATTACTTATGTCATTTTTCAATCTGTGATGTTAAAACAAAACAAAATGAAAGTAGTAATGTTAGTAGTACACTGATATTTCTCTTTCTTGTGGTATTTTCAGTTAACTATCAAGCAGCTATTATGGATACACTTAAGCATTTAAAGTTAGTCAACTTCACCTCACATGCTTAAATGTGGGTTCTGATGTATTTGTTACTTGCAGGTTCAAGTCAGGCCATAGGCTGCTTGTGTAAAAATAAAATTACTGACTTCAGGAAAAGCCTCCAAAAAGTTCAAGGACACTAAAAAACTACTCATTTACAGTGTATCTGAAATTCAGGCATTCCTCAATGAACTGACCAAAGGTGGTAACAACTTCATCTGAAGTTGTGGTCAAGACTGACGGTCAAGACAGCTGTCATGAACATCAATGAATATTTATGGCAGTTGTCAGTACATGAGAGTTAATTATGTCACCTCCCCTCCAAAGCTGACATTGTCACAGCAAACGTCAAATGTCAAAGACGAATGTTAACATTGCAGGGAGAGTGACATTACTGACCGAATGACACTTAATGACAACAGTCATAAATATTTATTCATGGTCAGCTGTCATGCCAGGGTAATGACAGTGTTGTGTCAGTCTTACGAACACAACCTCAAATAAAAGTATCACAGAATTTTGCTAATTTTGGCCCTTTTTTGATAGGCTTGCAGTTGTAGGCCTCTGAAGGTAAATTGTGAACAAGGCTGGCACCAGTTTCCATACAGACCCAGGACCTCAGATGTAATTGCACTGAATATATGTGTAGCACAGGCCTGGTCCCAGCACCACAGAGGCCTGACCCAGGTAATTGGAATCAGATAATAGAGCTCTGTGGGAGTCTCCATTCGCCGTTGGACGGTGCCATACACACTGTTCATACCCACATGCACCTGTCCGTGGTCATGCATATGCATCCTTCTACACACACACACACACATGCACGCACGCACACACACACACACACACACACACATAGACAGGCAGCAGTGGCTATGATGCATAAATTCAGTGTGCTGCAAAAACAGTGGCAGCTGGAGAAACTGGACACTGTGCAAGCAAAGGTTTAATGTTAAAATGCAGCAGGTTGCTGTAACACTTTGTCCCATACACCAGTGCATGAATAACACAAAATGTTATTCCGCAGCTGTCTTCATTCCTCCCAGGTGCAAAACAAGCACTTTGACCCCAGCCCAGGCCTGCAGCTCACTCCAGTTCAAATCTTTATAGTCTCATAAGGGAAATTTGGTGCGAAGACAGGGCTTGGCAAAACATAATAAATCTCCACATCAAACCATACAAACAAGCGCTGAGCAATTGCCGGTGCAATTACAGCCCTTGTTTGCCCTCCTACAATAATTAAACTTTACGACAAAGGCAGTCTAGCTGAAATGATAACCTTCGTTGCTGCTGCGAGATAAATTTGTCATTTGCAAGGCTCTGCCGCGAAACACTAACCTCATTTACAGTAATGATATTGCATGGCTTTCTGATTTCTTTTTCATTTGGTCTTTAGTGAAGTGGCCAGGTAATGTCATTGAGTTTGCAGAGAGACTATTACTACTGGAACAGCTAATAGCAAGCAGATATTTTATAAAGTTAAAAAGGACCTAATCTCCTAATCTGTTGGGTTTCATTTGATTATTAGTGAGACTGTCATGTTGTCATAAATCGGTAGTACATTTTATCTGCATAGAAGCATAGAAAGGCTGCTATTGTGTCTGTGTGTGTATAAGTGCGTATCAGCACTTTTGAGATTCAGAGTGTATCTGCCACCTGGGACCTGGCGGAACACTACCTTTTATATATCTGCTAGCACTGGACGCCGGCCTAATGGCTTTTCTCCATTCTTTTGCCAAGTCAACCTTTTCAGCACAAAATCTTCCCAGCCATTATACGTGTGTCAACAGGCTAGAAATAGCGACATCCCCCTTTGAATAGCAACAGTGACATCAGAGGGGAGAGTTCACGTTGGGTAAAATCGAAGGGTCACGTTTTAGTAGGTTGACCCCGCGTGGCGGAGGTGAGCTTCGAGACAGAAAGAGAAGCCGAGTCAGCGCTCGGGAGAAACACAGCGGTCTAATTCAGGTCCGTGTGTAAGTCCCGAATATAGCTGCGTAAACACAAAGATACACTGACTTTTTCTCGCTCTGCGAATAACCGAACAGCTTGAATAGACAGACTGCGTTCATGCGCAGGAGTTTACAAAACAAGCTGCTCACACACAATGCGGGGGCAAGCCCAGGGCAAGGGGCTTAACGAAGGCTTTAGCTTGTTAGGGTTTTGTGGATACATGGTTATGTGTGTTTATGTGTGTGTGTGTGTGTGTGTATAAGAGAGAGTGAACTGTGACCTCTCGGAGCTAAAAAAAGGTGTGAAGTCATGCCAAGGTGACGGTGAATGTAAGGCCTAGTTTTCCCTGACTAATCCCCCCAGGATGGAACGCCTGGCTCCACATATTAGAGTGCACTGATTGTGCTCCTATTACTGCCCACTGTATCAGCCCATTCTGCTGCTGCTTATAATAATATCTATTTAATGGACGCTTTTATCCAGAGCATATTACTGAGCCACCCGCACTAAATACGTAGGCACTGCTGCGAGATGCTTTTATCTAAAGCATCTTTATTAGAGTGCATACATATTTATTGTGGGCATATTCAGTAATAATGGAAAGCCTATCTCTGGCAGGAATGTAGCGGAGCAAAAACCCACCCACCTTTTCCTCTGTTTATATATCCTCTGTTATATACACATATGACTGATGTTTAATATAGACAAAAATGTTTTAGTGGTTGGTTAGTGCTATTTCAAAACGCCATCCTTTTTTTTTTAAAAGTTAGTTTAAGAGTAAGT
The DNA here is from genome assembly GCF_902150065.1 of Myripristis murdjan. NCBI lineage: Eukaryota > Metazoa > Chordata > Actinopteri > Holocentriformes > Holocentridae > Myripristis > Myripristis murdjan. The sequence goes on from NC_043988.1 coordinate 7,491,215, forward strand.
CCAGTAACACATCAGTGCTGGACTTAATCCTGATTGGCTTCCCTCACTAAAAAAAAAAAAAATGACTGAAATCCTTCCAGTCTGGCTGGTTTGCAGAATTTGAACTGGAAAGGCTCCACTCAGCAGGTTTACCTTATTCTAATGAGAGGAGCTGCTGCTGTCAGCCAGTCGGAGTCCAGTCTTGTCAATGTTCCGACTGTGTAGACTTAAATTCAAATCAAATTTAAGTTAATTCAACTGAACAAATTCACTTCACATCATAATTTAAGTACATATGTTTGGAAAACATAGAGATGAATATTGTTAGCCTGAGCCGTCATCTATCTGATAAAAAATAAAGTAGCTGAATAAAATGGGACCTTCAAGAACTACTCTCATAGTAAACGTCATAAGAAGTGGTACATGAAATGTAAATAAGTTACACGAAGATACACTATATTGACAAAAGTATTGAGCCACCTACACAGGAGCTTTTCTGACATGTCATTCGAAATCCATAAGCAATAATATGGCTTAATATGGAACAGCTTCCACTCTTCTGGGAAGGCTTTCTACAAGATTTTGGAGTGTGTCTGTGGGAATTTTTGCCCGTTCATCCAGAAGAGCATTTGTGAGCTCACTGATGTTGGACCAGAAGGCCTGGCTAGCAGTCTCTGTTCTAGTTCATCCCAGGGCTCAGGGCTCAGGGCTCAGGGTTCTGTGCGGGCCAGTCAAGTTCTTCCACACCAAACTCAGCCAGCCATGCCTTTATGGAGCTGCTTTGTGAGGGTCTTCCCCAAACTTTTCCCACAAAGTTGGAAGCAGAGAATTGTTCAAAATGTCTTGGTGAGCTGAAGCATTAAGATTTCCCTTCACTGGAACTGAGGGGCCGAGGCCGAGCCCAGAAAAACAAGCCCATAGCGTTATCCCTCCTCCACCAAACTTTCACTTGGTGGCTGCGTTGCTGTTGTTCTAAACGCTTCCACTTTGCAATAATCCCACTCAGAGTTGATGGTGGAATATCTAGGAGGGAAGAAGTAGCCTGTGATAACATATTATTCTAGTACATAAGAATATGGCCATTTCTGTCTCAGATGCATTTCATCATGTCAGCTGGAGACTGAATGAAACATCACATGTATTAAGGCAAGAGTGGGTTTTTTTCAATGGGTTTGGTCGCATGGTTCCTCCGAGTGTTAGGCGATATAATCAGATGGTTGTGTAAACGCTCGGCTAAACTCCTAGAGGGCAATCATATTTTTATTGCTCGAGTCCCAAGTTGTTTTCAGTGAATAAAAGAAACGTTCATTGGGATATTTGCACTGTATGCTGTGTTGCTCCTCTTATTTGAGGATAAGGTTAGCAGTTCAAAAAAGCATTGGATTGCACAATGAATAGAAACACAGGAGCCTATGTTGGATAATAAAATTTATAGAGACAAGTTGAAAGGCCACTTTCATGTGAGTTGTACCAGATAGGCACTGGGAGACACAGGATTTAGATGCGATCCAAAGCCAGTAATGCGGTTTGAGGTTGTCTCTCACTTGGCTTGGTTAGGCGAGGAGGAGGAGGAGGAGATAACAGAGACAGATAGCCCCAAGAAGATGGCAGCCAGTCAATTCACTTACACATGAATAATGTTTTTGTGGCAGCAGTGTTGTTGACAGAGATGCTGATGTGATGATTATGATGATAAAGATGAATGTGGCATCTTGCATTATGCAAAAAATAAATTTGGAAAATGGGTCACAGCAAAACAGATTTCGTTAGGGTGTCAACCGCTGAGTTTTTTTTTTTTTTTTTTTTTTTTTTTTGTAAGGCATCTACAATTTTTTTCTAGATTGTGGCTGCTGAATAACAATATGTAGTGCAAACAGTCATTAACTTTCAGCGTGACCATGTACTGAATCATGGGTAGGAGTGATATATTAGTCTGTCTATATACACTCCTGATCAAAATTTTAAGACCAGTTGAAAAATTGCAAGAATTTACATTTTGCACTGTTGGATCTTAAGAAGGTTCTAAGTAGAGCTTCAAAATGCAAAAAGAAGAAATGGGAGTGAGACAAAAAAAAAAAAATTGAGTAAGCAATTTATTGCTGTGGATACCTGACAGAAAATGACACTGAATCCACATTTTTGCCAAGATTTGGGCTTTTAAAGGCCGTGGTCTTAAACTTTTGATCAGCTGATGAACAGCCTATTTCAGTTTAATGGTTGTTTGCAATAAATTGCTTACTCAAATTTTTTTTTGTCTCACTCCCACTTCTTCTTTTTGCATTTTGAAGCTCTACTTAGAACCTTCTTAAGATCCAACAGTGCAAAATGTAAATTCTTGCAATTTTTCAACTGGTCTTAAAATTTTGATCAGGAGTGTATTAGGCTTTCTATAAGGCTGATATTGGCCCTGGCCTATTGAGTTATATTATTCTGCAACACTTAGAGCAACTGTTGTCCTTTGTGCTTTAATTGCTCAGCAGTGCTGCTACTGGTGTCTGCCAGCGAGCTGTTGCTTTGTGAACATCTATCAAATTATTGCCGTCCTCCTCCAGTCAGAATGTGATAATGTTCTCTGACCAAATGGCTGTTTCACTGTAGAGGAGTGTGACATTTGAGATGAAGTCCTCCTTGTTTCAGCGGCAGACAAACCTTCAGCCATTCACTGGTGTTAAAGTCTGGCTGTGTGAAGAGAGAGGAGAGGAGAGGAGAAGGAATATGTTTTCCTAAAAGCTGTCAAAAATCCCAACGTCTGCTTGTGCTGCAACAATGCAGAGCTGTCATGTTGCTCTTCATTATCTGCAGCTCACGTTGTCATGAACACTGTGCTAATGCTATAAATTGATCCTGTGGGTTGTAACACTGAATTCACGAGAGAATAGTTTTACACTCTCTCTTTACTTTGCAATTTTCTATCGTATCATGAGCCGCCTCTAAAGAAATACAGAGGCCTGTGTGTAAAATGGTGCTTTGGTGGTGCGGACCTCCCACCCCATGCTATCCTAGAAGCCTCTGTCTCCTACCTGCTGCTGGGCTGTCATATTTTCCAATGTGGGCTGAAGCAACAGACCATCCAGGCCCAATAGAGCCTCCATTCATTTTTGAACTGAGGGAGGGAGGTGTGGGCTGGGCCCAGCAACGGCTGCTTTTCTCTTCTCCTCGTGAATAGGTGTGGATGTGAGAGGTTCTGACTCATGAACTGTGCGTTTTATTCATTGCTCAGAAGAGATTTAGAGTCAGGCCCGGCGCCTATGTAATCCACACTCTGGAGACGGTGTGCAGATTGGCTGAAAAGAGAGGCCTCGTTGTTGCAAAGGAAGAGAGAGACAGGCGCTGTCTGTGGCTGTTTTTAATAAGACCCTCCTCTCACATGCATGTGTTTATTGTAAACGCTCCCCGCTAGTTAGTCTGACATGGACTGATGAGCAAGTTGCTGCCCCGCTGAGGATTCCAACCTCCTGCACTACCGCCTATCAAACTTTGCTGTTTTTTTATGATCAGCTTTGTGGGGCTACAAATTGCCTTCATGCATATGTGATGTTGGCCCCGCACCCTTCGCCCGCCTCTTGCTTTATGATTAATGGTCTGCAGATGAGATGCCTGCCTGCGGATGACAGTCGAACAATTAATGCCCCACTCCGCTGCCGTCCCCCTGCAGACAGAGTGAGACAGAATGCCTCAAAAGTGCTGAACACAACAGTACCAGGGAAATAAACGAGGAGCGATTCATTATTAAGTCATTTTGCTGTTGTTGTAGGTGTTGTTGTTGTTGGCTGAAAAGTGGTAATGTAAGCCATTTAACCGGCGTTATTTATAGTCCAGCCAGGTAGCGGAAACAAGATCAAGATCATTTCCATTTCAAAGGCCTACAATCATGACGTTTTCTCTTCCCTTCTCAGAGAGAGCGACTTGCAAAGAGCCTTGCCAACTGCCTCTACCTCCCCCCAGCCCCCAGCCCCCGTCCCCACCCCCCTCCAACTCCAACTCCACCCCCCCTCCCCATCCCCCATCCCTCTTAACCAGCCTTAAGAGACACACTGTGAAGTCTCTGCTCCAGTTGGCCGGCTGCCACCGTCACAAATTGAGAATGAGTATTGAATCTCCCAGTCGTTTTTATACACTGTGAATACCTGCTTTACTTTTGCAGATGCATTTTTTTTTTTCTTTGAAAAATCCATTTTAACACTCCCGGTGATATTCCAGAACTGTGCAACCCTGTCCTCCCTGTTCCAAACCATCAGCGTCTGACATAGACCAGAAAGCTCAGCCGTCCACCGGGAAGCAATATTTCACTTTCAGGAATTAGCAAACGCTGTTTTTCCATGTTCTTTCAGCGGGGCAGTGGTAGGGGTCAGACAAAACCATTTTGATTTGAAACACCAATATTTGAAGCATTTTAGGTCGAGCGTGGCCGTGGTTCAAATCCAACTTGGACCCTTTTCTGCATGTCATCCCCTCTCTCTCTCCTGCCTTTCCTGTCTCTCTCTACTGTCTCTATCAAATCAGGTAGTACTGACAAAAAAGCGTTAACATTTTAGGCAGTTTGCTGCTTGCTTTTCAGAAAGAATCGTGAGTGTAGAATTCATTTAAAGTCCTAGATTTCTAAGATTATTAGCAGCTACTAGTAAGGAGGGTTGGACTCAAAGCCACAGCGCCCAGATAAACATGTGAGAGTATTCCTCTGCCTCTGGGATGATGGAGCACGTGTCAAACAGGGAGACAAGATTTTAACAAGACAGGTGATTGATCAAGTGGAAATAGCAGAGGAAGATAAGGCAAGAGGAAGAGGGATGTGATTTCAAGGGAGAGATGGGGTCATGAATTGCTTCCTGAAGAGATCGGGAGTTTTTCGGCGTACAATGGATGATAGGGAGTGACTCTGCCGTGTTGCTCCTGGCAGCCAGCGGGGAGGAACGTCCAGGCGATGGCTGAGTCACCAGGGCCAGGTCAGCGGCGTGGTTTTAGCAGAGCCGAGCACAGAGAGAGCAAAGCTTGGACACTGGAGGAAAATGGAAAAAAAGTGCTCATTCATTGGTGCCGCCTTATGCTTTGACAGACCACATGCCTGCCAAGACTGAGGGGGGATGGGTGGGGTCGGGTGGCAGCTTTGGCTTGGTACATTGATTTTTTTTTTTTTTTTTCTTTTTTTGGGAAGCAGCACCAGAACCTGCCCCGAGCCCCCAGCATCCTGTTGCATCAAACGGCGTTCGTGGGGGGGAAAGGCTGTGTCTCAGCTGCATGGAGTTCACAGAGGGAAGAATCCGGCTTTGCTCGTGTTTATTCCTCGCACGCCGCTCTGTGTCCGTTCCCCTTTATCTCGCTCCGAGTGCCTGAGTAAATGTCCTCTCTGCGGTGGATTCTCAGAAGTGGCGTCAGGAGGACCATTACCACTTTAGCCACCGCGGGGACCGTCCCCGGATCACAGGAAACCTTTTGAAGAAGCAGGAACTCTAACCCCTGCTTCCACCGCAGCACCCAGGCCTTTCGGAGGAGTTTTAGCACTGCTTGATTAAAGGACCACACCAGTGATTTTGAATGATAGGCCCATTTACTACAGTTTACCCACATTTTACACTGCAAGCGGCATTTTGCAAATCATGCATGGGTATTTAAGATTTCACAACATATAGACCAAAATTAGTTAATTTGAAAATTTAGATTTTTGGTTGAAACACCCAACTTATAATGTTATGCTTCTGATTTCAGAGTTCTAACTATAATATCACTGCTTGCTTTTGGAAAATATGAGCAGAAATGTGAAGGATATACATTTTGTAAATATTACACTAAAAGGTAAAATCACTGGTACGGTCCTGTTTAAATGCATGATCCAAGCAATGTATCACCTCGGCCATCTTTAAAAGCAGGAGCAAGCAACTGTAAACCAGTGATTAAAAGATAATTTCATCAAGAGATCGTTTAGCTAGTAATTAAGAGGAAAAAAAGGCATTCATCGCTGTTTGCAACTGCACACCATAACACATTTTATCTCCATTACTCGACATAAAAGCAGTTTCCTCTTTTCAGCTCCTGCTTTTCTTGCACCCTCAATCTCATTTTCAGCCTCCCCGTGTCTTTGCTTCAAACAGCATTCGACGTCTTCCATATTTAGTGTTTTTCTTTTGTCGGTGGCACGCAGAATGACTTGACAGCGCCTCCCTATTTGCTTTTAGTTCGCTGTTCTCGCGGTGGAAACACAAACACACAAGAGCTTTCGGTATTCGCTGTGCCCCCAGATGCCTCTTCCAAGAGCAAAACCCAAGAGGAACTTTGGAGATTTCAGCTTCAAACTTTTATGGCCACTGATTCGTTGCCTTACCTGCATTACCTGCCTTTGTTTCCTCCTGGTTATAAGACAGCCACGCTCATGTGCCACATTGCATCGTTAAACAGGTAATTGATTCACATTGGGAATACAACCCCCCCTTGGTATGGTGTCATGGGATATACCGATGGTGTCAGACCTAATGTAGTGTCTAACCCGACAATGAGTGCACTATTAACTTCCACTGTCTTTCCCTCCAGGCCTGCAGGGCAGAGCATCACGGATCTGGTAACGCTGCAGAAGGCCAAAATTATGGCAAGGCACTGTGCGTGTTCAGGCCTCGTGTGACTGCGGTCAGCTGAGCCTCAGGTGTTTGTGTTGAAACCGCTATCTCAGATTCATCTCGGAAAGAATCGGCTTTAATAACAAGGGAACATGATGAATCGTGTGACACTTAATTCCAGTGTTTTTCTATGCCTTGTACTGCCTTGGACATGGATCCATGCTGTTCTGTTCAATTTTCCAGAAGCAAAGTGACACACTCTGATTAAATTCTCATTTGGCCATCTAATTTCATAAATTGCCCATAGATGCACACAAAGAGGAGGAGCTAGTAAAAAAACAGGAAAAACCAAGACACTTCCCCCTCATTTCCCATCCATGGATTTTTTTCATCATCAGTCAACATCTGATTTGTTTTGTTGATACTGCCTGGTGATTTTATTCATGTTATCTCACATATTTGTCTGCCTTCATTCTCAGCCGACAGCAATATGCACAGGGCTAGCACTTCTGTGCAGGGCTTATTTAAGGATAGATGATTGTATGTTTCCATGATAAATAGCCATGTAATTCCGTGATATTGAAGCGTCTATGATATTTTCAGTTCCTCTAAAAGACACAGTGTGGGTATACCAAGCACTTCATTATGTGTGACCAGTCACAGCCGCTGAATGTGCAATGTGCGCCATGTGACCAAAACGAAAGTGAAGATGGAGAAGCAGGCAGAGAAAACCTCTCTCATAGCGATGAGCGATAAGCTCGTGTAGCGATAAGCAAAGAAGAGAGAAGAGTCCTTCTCACGTCACTGAGTGTGGAAATCTTTATTTTAGTTCCTAAAATTGAATTTCACTGTAATTTTCTTTTGCTTTTGAAAAGGATGAGGACATAGACTGGAAACAGGCCCTTGGCATAACTGTGATGATGGTATTTAGCAAGACAGTTATCATTTTTGCCATAATGGTGCAGGTCAGTCAGGTCTGCCTCACAAGTACACAAGTGGGTCTGTCTGTGTGTGGCATATCAGAGGGTCACTCAGTGAAACCAGTCCATTGTCCTTCGCCCTCGGGTGGCTGACGTCTCACCATACCTCCTGATCCGCAATGACAGGCAGGCCACTTTGTCATATTCCACCTGGAGCATCACGTCACCCAGGTCACTGCTCCCTCTGTTCCCTCTCAACCCGCCTATCAGTCCCTCTGTCTTCTCTCTATGGATGTCTCAGCACTGGGACACGGTGTGGGCACAAAGTAGCCCACTGAGTGTTTCTCTGGCAAGTCACAAAATCGTAGCACCCCGCTGTCCTTGGCGATGAGATCCAGATTTTTGGACCTTAGAGTGGGCTCAAATGAAATGGCAAAACTGACAGTGTTGTTCTGAGCTATCCAGCAGGGTTAAACCAATTCACTGGTTGATTTATGTAGACAGTATTGGCATTTGACTAAATATTGGATTTCGGCTGGTCATGTCATTCACCACCAATATGACCACTACAGGAAAACAGCCTGCACCAGCGTTAGAGGGCCAACACCACATAAGATGTCAATCAACAGCTTTCAATATAAAAATATCTATCAGTATTCAAAATATTATACTAGTAAAACCCTCATCTGTGCTAGGTGGACTTCTCTTTTTCATTGTGAACTCCCTTGTTGAGGAAAATAATCTCGTTTCATCTCCTTTGTGAAAGAAAACCTTTCTGCACTTAGAAGTATGTCAGGTCGGGTCGGGCCAAGAAATGAAAAGCAGGGCTTTTAAGAAAGCCCGGGAACAGTGTCCCTCACTTAGATCCCCCTGGCACCGTCCTCTGTTGTGTGTGTTCCTTAGCTGATGCAGCCCATGCATGTCTCAATGTGTCCCCGACAAAAGCCAAGGCTGCACGAGCCGCACGAAATTCATATTTAGAAAGGTCGTGATTCTGCTCGTGTGAATAGCTGGCTCCCCAGACTAGCCCCAGGAGCCTGTCAACCTTATTCCCCCTTTTACCAACATAACACATTTAGACCGCTGCAAAAGATTTGTGTCTCCTTGCTCCCTGGCTTCCACACCCACTTACAGCGATAGGAGACGAGGGATTACGCTTTCTGCATTTTTCTTGGCTGAATCCAGACCCCTCTGGTTCTTAGAAGAAACTGTTTTCATTTCACTTTCTCAAACAGCGCCCAGAGCCCTTCTGTCAATGTGATACGGGAAACTTGGTGGTACTCAAAATGAGACAAATTGGTTTGTAGCCCGGGGGGGAAATTGTAATTAGTGCAGCTCAAACTCAGGCACTTTCATCGGAGCTATGGTTTATCCTTACTGTGCTTTTGCCATGACAACCCATGACTGCGTACTTGAAGGGCGGATCCGTGCTTCTTGTGGCTGCTGTCAAAGCCAGACTCGGACCATATTGTCCTGTCGGTCTCTGTGCGCGAGGTGTTGTGCTGTCTGGCAGCTTCTGTGGTTTTCAAGAGGCCTTGAGGTGAAAGAAAACAGAGCTGTGCCCAAAGTAAACATTCACCCAACTCCCCGACCCCCCCTCCATCACCATCAGCCATGTCGCCTCAGCACTCTGGGTGAACCCTCCCAATGCATTTCCTCAGTCCTCATGCAAGAATGGGATCAAGGAAATCTCCACTCTCCACTGCCCTGATTTTTAATGACTTGACATCGTACAATAGGAGTGGAAGTGCCGACGGTGCAGATGGAGTTGATAAATTCTCTGCCCGTTTAAACACACTCTGACTATATCCGCTCCGTACTTAGCTACTTGGTTGGGGGGAAAAACAACACCTTTATGTGTCCCAGATATATAGACTGGAACAAACTGCCTTCAGACACCAAGCTGATCATTAACATGGTCTACTTTAAAAGAGGAAGTGTCTGGATAATGTGCCACTATAGCACTTTCCCATTGGTCTTAATTTAAGACTCAAATTCGGATCATTGGTGTTATGGGTGTACTGTTTTATTTTCTTTTATTCTAACAGTATTGCTAATGGATATATTTTGCATAATTTGCATAACACTCTTTGCATCTTGAGTACCACAATGAATTATCTCACTAAATAACAATAGTCAGGACATTCTCCGTGATTTCATTCATGTTTAATGCGTTAATGAATTCATTATTTATATTAAATTAAATCATCTCTGCTGCTCAGATGCTTCCTGTAATCATGATACTTACTTGTGGTGTTGATTGCAACTGCTGATCTGTCCAAACAGGCCTTCAAGGACAACACTAGTGTAATTCTCAATTACAGCCTATTGGCAATGAGTGTCTATGGGTTCATATTATCTCTTTTTTAATGCTTGTCACATCTAAAAAAAAAAAAAAAAAAAAAAAGTTTCTTCATTTTTTTTTGTAATTTTGAATTTGTAAACATTTCAGTGCCCAACTTTGGCACTTTTTCAATACAGTCCACACTCACAATTTTGCTGTAATTGGAAAATTGTAGCTATTTTTCGGGCAGACACTTTAATTGCGGTCCCCCTCGAGTACAGTAACATCACAATCAAACAAAAAAGGTTTTTTTGACAAAGTAATTAAGGCATCATTTTTATACTGTGATGGATTATTGGGCTCAGGCATTTTTCAAGCCTGTGGAAGATGTTTTTCATACCAGATGAAAACTGATGTCGGTGAATGGCGTCTGCAGGAGGTTGGAAAATGAAGCCTAGCATTTAACTGCAGAAGACTGTGTGTGGACAGAATTCCAGCAGAATCATGTAAATGACACGTGTAACCTAAATCATTAGCACATATTTAAAATAAAGACTGGTATTGTGCTTTAAAATGGTTCCTGGTAAAAATGTCTTCCAGATGTTATTGTACATATGTTTGTATGCTGATAGACGCAAAAATTCAATAATTTCTTTCACAAAATAGTTCTTGGAATGGTGGTGGCATGGTTCATTTTCCTTGTACTTCTAGTGATCTGTGTGTGAACTGTCCATCGACTATAGGAGAAGGGCCAGCTCTGAAGTATAGCCATATTCTGGTTTTGAGGCTTTCCCGTCCACCATTCTTACCCTGGATATCCATGTTTGGCTGGATACTTTTAAAGCCGGTTCAGGCATGTCTACTTATACCAGAGATCACCAAAAGCACTAAGACTAATCACTGTTGTATGCGAACATGCAGAGTCAAACGCGTCGGCACTGATCCCAGGGGGAAGGGTGGCGAAAGCTGCAGTTTCCAAAGTGGTTTTCCCTACGCAGATTTCTGCTGCTACTTCAGGAGTCAGTTCTTTTGTTTCCCTGCCAAAACACTACCCACGATCCAAGAAAGGCAGAAAGAGAGAGAGAGAGAGAGAGAGAGAGAGAGAAAGAGAGCGATATACAGTAGAGACACAGAGAGAGAGAGGGTTGGGATTCCATGGGTGGATTGGAGAGGATTTGGTCCTTTAAATAGAAGCACCTGTTCATCTGGGATTAGTAGGAAGCAGTGCTCTATTTTGGTTTAGTGGGCATGTTTACCCATCATGCCCTTGGTTCTGATGGCTGCGGGGGTGTTAAATTGAGTTCTGATGGTTGGAGGCGCCCCAACAATTGATTTGAGGTGGTAGCGTGTGAGAGCTTGCTATCTGCTTTGTGAACATGAGATTGATGATTCAAACGCCGGGACTTATTGGGAAAAGTCTAAGTAGGGAGTAATACTCTTGAGCTGTCCTTGGAAAAAGGCACTGAACACCCAATTGCGCCTTTAGAGCTGTTCACCGGCCAACGGTAGAACTGCTAGTCAGCGCCCTGATGCAAATGTGTGTATATCTTTATGAATGAGAAGTCAGACATTGCAGAAAAAGAGCATGTGTGTTCAAAAAATGGCCCTGGACGGATAAACATTACAATAAGGCGATCTGAGCAGCCCGCTGGTGGCAAGGGATGTTGTCGGGATAATGAGGCTGGTTAGAGCAGCAGGCAAGGTGTTGGTTTGCGCAGAACACCAACAAGCAGTGGTGACAGCAAGACAGCAAGCCATTTGTGCTCGCACCTGTATTTTGACATGATAACTATTGAAACCCACTGAAACAGAATGCTGGAGGGTGATATAACATCGGGAAGGATCATTATTGTCAATAAGGATCAATACTGTAATTGGTTGGAGTTTTTTTTTTTTATTATTATTTACACCCACTTGTAGTTGATGCATCAGCCAATAAAATCAAGGCCTGGCCGTGGAAGAAAATAATAGTTAGCAGCATTTACAAGTCAAACTCTTTGGGAATATATCAAATCAGTCGTGGACTGTACCTTTAAATACCAGCAGAAACCTACTGGCTCACCTTCAATTGTTTTCTGACTGTTGTCTTGCTCCTCCCAGCCTACTCTAGAGGATTTTTTTTTTTTTTTTTTTTTTGGCTGTCTTAAAACACACTAAATCACGGATGAGTCTACTCCACCTATAATTGGGTCAGCATGTGTATTTATAGTCAGTTTCTGTCTCTCCAAACACATTAGACACAAAGCTGTGTTAGCCATGGTAAATGGTCTAGATTGTCCTCTAGCCTAACACCAGCAATTGTTATTTACTCTCATTAACTTCCTGTTAAACGACCATTTAGAGCATCAACCAAAACAATACGCACACCAGTGGGAGCTCGCATCTAAGCCTTAATGAAACAGCTATAAAGGAGAGAGGGGGAAAAGGGGGGGATACAGTCAGAGTTGGCCTCGATGGAGATTATTCTGCATCACAATAGTGTAGTAAATAAATATTTATCCTGGTCATCTGCTGTGAGACTGTATTCCTGGAGTAATAGAGGTTTATGTGGCAAAGAGACCAAATGCATTTATCTTAATAAAGATCGTCCATCTTCATTCCAGCCTGTCGCCAGCTTGCTTCTCTCTGACACTGCATTCAGCCTCTCAGCAGAAGATGTGCCGAGGAATCACTTAACAATTCAGTAATGAAATCCCACACCCTTAATGCGTAGATGTTGTTATTGTAAAAGCCTAGCAGAGCAGCCTTGGACTCTCCTTATTGAATTAGCAGTGAACTGACATCAGCGTTTATCCCTGCATATGGCTCCAGCTCAGCGCCTGCCTCTTGCCAGTCGTGCCTGCAGGGGGGGAAGGACCTCGATCTCCCCCTAAGTGCTTCAGACCTTACATATTGCTGCACAATTTCATTTAGATTCACAATTCAAGGCCCTGTCGTCGCCATTATAAACTCCCTGGTGCAGTCGAAGCAGATGGTGTGACCCAAGTGTCAAGCGAGACTTTCAGTGGCATGAAGAGGAATTCCCTTAATAAGGGAATGAGGCCACCAGCATGATAACTCCTGCTTTTTTTCCCCCTCCATGTGTTATAAGGGTCCCATTTGGTCTGAGAACAGTCCAAGAGCCAGATGACACTGAAAATAGAGTTGTGTTTGTTATTTTTTTCCTGGGACTCATAGAGTGCAATGCAATATGTTTCATATCTTTTGACCAAATTGCTGCAGAGGAGTTAAAATCAACAATAGCAGCCAGGCATTTTTATGGGAAATGTGAAAGGCTGAATGGAAATGTCAAATTTGCGCAAAAAAAGTTTCTGCATTCATTTGAGGGTGGAAACTGTTTTGGTGATCACTCTCATGTTTTAGGTGATGGTTTTGTGGCCACTAGCTGGTGCATATTCCCTTCATTAGTGGGCACAAAAGAACATAATAATAATTAAGTCTTGCAAAATGCTCTGTTTGTTTACTGATGATGCTGCATTCTACATTCGGGAAACCTATTTATGTGCCTCAACTCAGCTGATGGAAACCACCTAATTTGCCTGACATTTCAAAAGTTCACTCGACCTTTGGAAACTATGCGGAGACTACCTACGCTAAACAAGGCTGTTTGTGTTATGATTCCCACTGAACTGAACCATGCATCTCAGTTTAGCTCTCTCACTTATAAACCACTTCAGTAACATCTAATAAAAGAAAAAAAAAAAAGAAAGAAGGAAAACCCCCTCGTAATACAGCCTCCTCTGGTGACATAGGTCCTGGTGCAGTCGTATGCCACGTCCGTGCCACTATTAGCACTGCCACACACACGTTTTTAGCCAAAGCCCTTTCTCGGCGCCATCTACCCCTCTTATGTTTCAGCTGGTAGACTCTGCAGGTTTATAAATGCTCCCGTGGAAAACAACTGATGCTCCATTAATGCAGCCTCCCTGGAGACGGTTTTTTTTTTGGGTGATTGGAGCAGTACATATTCCCATGAGGGGATAGGTACCGCTATAGATAAAAGCCCTACAATATTTCTAGATTTCTATATTTGCATCTATCCTATAACAAGCGGTTTGTCAGTGTAGCCAGGACCCATGAATATGCCCGGTCATACATGTGTCGTCATGTCGTTCTGTGGTGTGACTCGGTTTAGGCCGAGGTTACAGAGCCTGCATTGAAGACGGGTCAGCCCAGTTTACTGACCCGCCCACCCTCCCTCCATCCCTGTCTTTGCACCCCAGTTCCCAGAGAACAGTGGTGGGATCCTGCCCAGTGCTGCCAGGCTTTATTGCTAAAAGGAGGCATTGTCTTGTCTTGTTGCAGCTCGCTAAATCAATGGGAGCCTTTGTTCCCACAGCGGCATGTAGGATGTGGAGCCCCGTACTGACGTGTCATGATTGCGTCCCGCGGAGCGTAGACTCAGCAGATCATGCTTATGTGTCTCCTGTGCTGGGAGGGAGGTTGTTAAAGGACCAGCGGATTGTCACATATCATCCTGATCCCTGCTGCTTTCCAAACAGAGCTGTCTGAGAGGAACAGGGAAGCGAGATATCAAAGACCCGCCATGCTCAGTCTCCTCCGAGGCTTCCCATTTCTCTCTCTCTCTCTCTCTCTCTCAGCCTCTATGTGCTTGTGTGTGCCTGCTCCCAGTGTGCCCCATGTACAAGCCTGCTGCGCTCCCTATGTTCAAGCATGCTCATCCATATGCTTCTGTGTATGTGGGTGTGCATGCATGCACACCGGTGAGCAAATGTGTGTGCTTGTGTGTTTCGAAGCCTGCATGTGTGTTCATGCGTGCATTCCGATGCACCTCTTGCGAACATGTTTATACATTTATTGTAGGTGTGTGTGTGTGTGTGTGTGTGTGTGATCATGTGTGCATAGCTTCCCTCTAGTCGTTCAGCTGATCTGGATCACTTCCCCAGCTGGATAAGATCCCTGTTTGACAATATACAATTAAGATTCCTGCAGATGTGAAGGGGCCACTGATGAGTTCCTTCAGCTTGAGAGATTGGTGAGAGGGTGGGGGGTGTGGAAACAGGGATGTAGGAGGAGGTGGAGGGAGGGGCGGTGGTGGCGGGGGGCTCTTCAGGGAGGTTTAGTGAAAGCACCTGCCTCAGCTCGGGGGCTCATGATGGATGAAGAGGGAAAACCGGAGAAAAAAAAAAGGGAGGGAAGGAGGGGGACAGATCGGGTTTGAGCCTGAAACGAAGGACATTTTGTCCTTCTACAAATGTTTCAGTTTAGCCTCTTCAATACACACATCAGTGCGCCACAGGCACACTGACACCAAGGCTGCTGTCACTTTTGGTTAAAAGGCCTTTAAAATCCAGACGGTCTCCACTCCCTTCCAACTCTCCTAATAACTATTAATGGAGAAGGAACGCTGTGTCATGAAGATGTTGTTTTCAGATTCCACTTTTGTTTCTAACTGAATTTAAAGATGCTATGTGTAGCATTTAAACATCAGGCATGTGGAGCCCACCGCCACACCACAGAAACCTCGCCTCACAGTCCGAAGCGATACACTGCATTTACATCGCTGCCACATGGGACTGCATGCTGCAGTAAATGGATGGAGGGAGGGGTGCGATTTTGATCCAAATCCCATGAGCCTGCAATGTTTAGTTACAGGGGAAATATGCTTCACACAGCTTCCTAAGCAAGGTATTTTTGTGCTGTAATGAAACTGGGTTTTATGAAGCTGTTGGAGAAAATCCTCGGATTTTATTCAAACTGAAATTGCAAAATTTAAGCATTAGTATTCCCCTTGCACACAGAGATTTTGTGGAACCTTTTTTAAGCACTGAAAAAAAAAATTGTGTCCTTGTCTCTCAGTTTTCATATTGCACTTGGAATATCTTCCAAATTTTTTTGTCAGTATTATACAGCCCCACTGCTCCAGCCTGCCGAACAATGCCACATGTTATTATGCGTGTGAGCAATAGATATTTTGTTTATGTGCATTCAATCTGTGAGTGTTGGGTTCAATCTTTTTCCCTCATCTGTCAGCGGGGATGAATCGGAAAATACGGCATTATGAGATACATATGGACAATTGCGTGGGATTAAGGATTTCATATTGCAAGACTGGCCCTGAATATCCCATCAGATTGTCTTGTGGGAGTGTCCAGTAATGATTTTTTACCATGATGTCAAATCTGCCGGAGGTCAATGGAAGGCCACAGCCCTCCAAATGAAATACCCTGAGGTGTTAAGCCTGGAGATTTGCTTTGACTGAGTACGGTACATGCTGGAGGTGAAAGAAGGACATTCCAGTCCAGTCCACCCCGTGAAGGTTGTGTGTGTTTGTATACACACAACACAGCATGTGATTCTGTGCATGTGTGCGTTTGTGTGTGTGTGTTGTGCCATTCTAGTCCTTACTCTTCGTAGTACCGGTAGTATTCATTTTATCGACATCAGACAAATTCACTTGATTTCTTTTAAAAACATGGGGAAAAAAGCCAAGTAGAAAATAAGGCAAAAAAAAAAAAAAAAAAATCAAGATATGATCAAAATAATCACTCCCAAATTAGCTCAATAAATACTAAATAAAAAAAATACAATTATGATTAAAAGTATATATTTTAACGTCAGATCAGTGATGCTGGATTGACATCAAATTTCTTTTAGGAGGGTGTATAATTTCTGTCAGATTCTGGAACATCTTGTTTTAATATTTGTCAGCAGATGACAAATGTCTTTGGATTTTCTTTCTAAAAAAACTGGTCATCTTATCATATAGGAAGGCAGTTGTACACTTAATGTTTTTATGTCAGCATATGCACTGATGTGTGTTTGTCTCAGTAGCAGAAATTAATAAATAATGATAATTTGTAATAAATGGTTTGAAAAGGAATGGTTACATCAGAATCACACACATTAGTGGCAATATGATTAATTCCCAGTCACATACAGCACAGAAATGAGCAATATTGTGCGTTACAGCATCTTGAATGTCTTAAATACATTATCAAAAAACATATTGCTCATTGAGATGGACATTCTCTCACACTTCGACAAGTTTCCTGGCAGATGCACATTATCACAGGCTCCTCCACAGGTGTCACTGTGCCATCTTCCCATCCTAACACACCGGAAACTTTCCTATCACTTGGTAGCTGATGCATTGGCTTGGCCCCCCTTTGTTTTATTACAGACAGAGTCTTGTGTCGTCCATCTCTGCCACCCTCTGTACCAGCCGGGGCTGTGGAGGCCACTGCCAGGGCTCGTGTGTGTACATTAAACTGATTGATGAACAGTTCATTAGGCTGATGGGCTCCGCGGAGAGAAGGCTCCAGCTGCAACAAGAAGTGGATTTAAAACACCCCAGAATTTGCTGCAGCATGACACGCGGGCTGTGTCAGCGTTTTGAAGCTGACTCTGTGAGATCTTTGCGCCGTGAAGACGATTTGCTGGATGAAAATGCGTCTCTTTTTTTTGTTGTAGATGACGAGATTAGTCACAGTCAGCGGTAAAACAAATCATGAGAAATAGCTGAAGTTTACATACTAACTGCCATTGTGCTGCACAGTGAGGGTTTGCATGGTGGGTTAAGTGTGTTAGAAATGTGATGGAGTGCCAGAGCTGGATTAGCAGGAAAGGACACGGTTGAGTTGTGGAAATTGCACCGTTTGCCCATTTAATCAGTGTGTTTCTTTGGAAAGGTGTGTGTGTGTGTGTGTTGTACCGTAAATATCACCAGCACCAGAAGGCATGGCAAGGAGCTGATCCACCAGCAACTGCCAATGCTGCCAACAGAGGAGCTCAGCACTGAACATAGCACAATGTGTGTGTGTGTGTGTGTGTGTGTGTGTGTGTGTATACATATCGTGTGTATTTTTCAACCGTCATTTACCCACTGCAGGTTTACTGACCAGGCATGCAGTTTTTCAGCTCCTCTCTGAGCTTTTCACATTAACAGTCAATAGTTACACATACACCTGGGAGCCATACCTCTGTACTGTTGGCCACTTGCCAGCTCCACTGGGGCAGTCAGGGTTTTAGTGCCTTGCTCATTGGCAGCTCAATTATTTATAGTTATTTAGGGAAGGTGGAAGCTGTAATTATTCACATGCCCTGCCTCGATTATTCGCTGATATGGACTTCTTGTCGAAAGTAGAGTTAGATTTGTTATTTCTGCTTTTTTCAGAATTACAATTCGTGATGAGGTATCATCAGCTTGAAGTATGATGCAATTTATTTGATTCCATATTTATTGGATAATTGATCAGTACTGGTTGTATATGGAAAGCCATTAAGCTGAACTGAATGAGTGATTAATTTACATTTTGGTTGGATTCTGCACAGGTATGCATGAGAGAGCTGCAATGTCCCATGATGATCTAAATGCAGTTGCTAAGGCTGAAACACTAAATATTGAAGTTCTGGAATATATGGCCTTAAAAACATAGGAATTTAAATGTACTGAGCATCTAAATATATTGTAGCAGTATTGGTCTCCAAAACCCCATATCAGTCAAACCACAGTCACAAAGCAGCTTCTTCAAACTCCATGCTGCTGCCTGTGTGTTATTCTGGTATCGATGGGTCCCTCTGTTTGTGTGTTTAAGAAAAAAACCTGGAGTGTGTGTGAGTATCCTTGATTAAAGCTCTGTAACATCTCCACATGATGTCTGTTCCAGACAGAGGATTGCTGTGTTCACTGGAAAGCTTTTGTTTTTGTATGTGTATGTGCACGCATGTGTGTGTGTGTGTGTGTATGTATATGTGTGTGTATGTATATGTGTGTGTGTGTGTGTGTGTGTGTGTGTGTGTGTGTGTGTGTGTGTGTGTGTGTATGTATATGTGTGTGTATGTATATGTGTGTGTATGTATATGTGTGTGTGTGTGTGTGTGTGTGTGTGTGTGTGTGCACATGTGTGTCCAATCCAAGCTCAACCTTGGCTTCCTGCAGGAAGTGAGTAGAGAATTGGACTGACCCCACTGTTTTGTATGGAACGGGTAGCAGATGGCGCTTGCAGATAAATAGCCATAACAGTTATAATTGTGGCGGAGTGGGCGGGGCTTCAGCGAGGGTAGTGTGTCAAGGGTCATGGAGCACCGCGGTGTGAAAGCCAAGGTGAAGATGAGAGGTGGGCGTCACTTCCAATAGCACAACTCGTCTTGTTTCTCACAGCAAGCAAATGTTTAAAATAGTATTTGGGCTCTCTGTCCATCTCTTTTACTCTCTCTCTCTCTCTCTCTCTCTCTCTGTATCTCTGTATCTCTCTCCCATCTGCTGTATTTCTGGAGTTCCTCCTCAGGTTTCAGCCCAGTTCCTCTTATCTCCTCCTCCTCCTCCTCCCCTCTTCCCAGAACTGCTGAGTCCTCACCGTCTGGGTGCTAGTAGCAGGGATCTGGCACCGCGGTCTTCTATTTTGGCTGAAAGTGAAACTAGATTTTCAACTCGACTTGCTCTGCACTGAACTGAACTAGCCCTGGCCAGCTAGAGGTGGTAATTAAGAGCCAGGGGCTTGAAACAGACATTGGGAATGAGAAAACGACCAAATAACCAAATATTTCTTACTCTTTGAAAAAAAATTTTCTCCTCAAAATTGCAAACTCAGTTTTGGATTTTGATGTCAAATGGATTAGCAGCATATTTTGCAATGTGACATTACTGTTTACATTTAATTTTTTGGTAACACTTTAACATTTTACAATAAGAGTACAACAATTAAGGTTAGTTAATGTTAGTTAATGTCGTAATGGTTAATTAACTGTTAGTTACTGATTATCGTGGCATTTACTAATGTTAATAATATCTACAATATCCCATAAATAACATATAAATTAATACACTAGCATGAACCGCATTAGTACATGATTCTTAGACACATTAGTTAACGGTTAGTTAACTGTTACTTAATGTTTATTACCTGTTACTTAATGTTTATTATGGCATTAACTAACGTTAATTGTTGTACTCTCATTGTAAAGTGTTACCAATTTTTTTTCATTTGCCCCAATAAAGTGAAATTGTGCACACAGACAATAGAAATAACACATATTCCTGTGTTTCTCAGATGCTCATGCATGACAGAGATGTAAAAGCTAGAAAATTTTGCAAGAAAAAAAGTGGATCTATAGGCTGAATACATCTCACCATGTCTCTTTGGTCCGTCTGTCTCGGCTTTTTGTTCCACTGAGGCCTCAACGTTAAGTGCCGACTAGCTGAAAGCAAGCTGTTAAAACAAACTCATGTGAATCTGCCCGTTGTTTCTCTGAGACATAACTCCAGCAGATCCGACAGAGGCCACACATGCAGGCCGCGGCAACTGTACCCAGGGCTTAGAGTAAAGCGCGGCTGGGAATGTAACATGGGCTAAGCCAACTTGTGCAGGCATTGCTCGCGCTCCCTGCATATCAGCCTGGCAACTGAGGAGGAGAGGCCCTAAAGGCTGTCTAAAACATGGGGCATCTACATCAGCTGAATCCACCCACTTATCCCCCCAAGAAGCCTGTATCCACATAGGCTTCCATATAGACTCATATTTCTCATTGGGAAATGCAGTGATTACACACACACAGAGGCAACAGTTGCATCGGCAGAGCTGATTGACCTTGCTACTGTGATCTAAAGACTCACATATATTTACTTGTGTGGATAAGCCCCAATATCTTTGGCCCCATAAGCCCTCACTTATTCCAATTGAGCCTTAGCACTGCACTGGTTTTCAATTTCCCACGGGTAGCCGGAGAGAGCCGGGCGGTCGTACCAAATGCCCCCATATGTCATTTCCTCTTAGAGAGATTACGCTACACACCAGCCCGCAGCCTGACACAAAAGTGTTTGTGTGTGTATTGTTCTGGTTTTATAGAAGCATGTCAGTGCAAAGTGGTTTTAATCTGGAAAATTGAGTGGCATTTTTTTATATATATATGTGTGACGTTGCATCATGGGAGCAGTCACTGTAGCATTGTGTTTCTTTCTTTTTTTTTTTTTTTCAAGGTTGATTGGTGCATTTTAATGAGAGTGTGTGATTGATTGGGAAGGGATGATTGGAGAAAGTGTGTATATGTTTGCTCACATACTAAGTAAGATCCCTATAAGTCAACTCCTCTTTGCCATGTAGTTTATGTACACATTCCAAACACACACACACACACACACACACAATGCTCTCCTCACCCTAAGGAAAAATTAGTTCCATTAACAAGTGAGATGTCCACCAGTCGAAAAATGTGCCACCCACTCATGCAAAATGAGAATTAAATACATGAAAATACCGGCTCAGCCACTGAATATTAATGAAGCTGTGGTTATCTAAACGCCTTTGCTCCTAAAATGGGATTGGTTTAAATTTTGTGGCATGTAGTTATCATTCTGTGTAGGTGGATGTCACTGTCAGGTTAAAACCTTGAGACCTTGAAAAAAAAAAAAATCAGCCTCTCAGGAATGTCGATAAGCACACATTTTTTTTTTTATTATAGTGTTGAATGAACTTCATGAGCTGAAGTTACATGTTGTGTGTATGTATAATTGCAGTGGTACCAGTTGAGTGAGCCCTGGTTTGCATATAGTTGGGACGTGAGTCAGTGTGGTAAGCTGGTTAGGATGACATTACAAAGCTGCATTTTGAGGCTGAGGGAAATTGAAATGTTTTTGTAGGACACTGCCTTCCACTTTTCCCGTCTTCACCGATGATAAAAAAGGGGGGTTGTGAATATGTAAATATGAGAAGGCCAACAGGAGGGCAAAGCATTTTATTTCATTTCAAATGGACCTCTTATGCAATTATGGAAAACTAAATTGGATTTACCCCTCAGTTAAAATGCAGATGTAATACAGTGTATCATGCAGCTGCACAGGTTCCTCCTCTATTCTGTCGTCTTACTCAGAGCAAAGTCAGCTGTTCCCCGAGGCTGTCTCCTCATCAGTAAACATAGGCAAAGTGGGATCACACACTCTGTGTTTCCCAATTTTAAGTAATTTGGTAACATTAATGTATTAATTAAGTCTGTTCATGCATAGTAAACAAACATCTTTAAAAGGGATGGGCATGAATAATTGAATACTCCATTTTGCAAAGAAAAGTACATTGAAACTAACTTCTGACATTTGGATATTATCTTCTGTAGAATGGATGGTGCACAGTAATTATCATCTGTTAGTCCTTTCTGCAATATTGTATCATAAGGTCCTTTTTGAAAAGAATTATGGGTTATGATTTTGATTGGAGATGTGGGTGGTGTAATCTAGTCAAGGTACAAACTGACTAATGCGTATGACACAGTTCATTGATGTGAAATAACCATTGTTGAGGCCCTGAAAGGCTGGCATGAATGGAAACCCCTGCCTTGAAAGCTCCACAGCGATTTTTGTCACCAATTTTTGAGGACTAATGCACTAAATAGGGCACAACATAACGAATCAAGCGCTGAATCCCATCCAGACAAAAGGTGGCAGGGGAACAAAAACCATTTCAAGAGGTGTATTTGCCATCAATATACTGTTGCTGTCCTGCCACCTCCAAGCTTGCAGAGGTCTCCAGTTTGGGGCAAAAAAGTTCAACTAGAGCAGCAAGATTTTAAAATCTGACCAGGCTCTGCAATGTCCAACATCATCATGGAGAATTGGCTCTGTGTGAATGGCTTTGTAGAGCCTTTTCATAGCTGCATTTTGACTTGAAATAGCAGGGTGAACACAGGTGTTACCAATTACATTAATTAGGGTGGTTTTGGTCCATCTTGGTCTGTTGAACCCTAATGAATGTGGTTACCTGTGATAACACCTCTATTTCATGTCAAATTGGCTGCAAAGGCCTATAACCTTATGTTGCGTTCGAGACGTCCTGGGAACTTGGAGAAGTCCCAGGGTCCCATTAGTAAAAATGCTTTCCAACACCCCTCCCAGTGATAACTCCCACTTTGGAGCTTGGGTATGATTTATGAACCCTGTGTATGATATCAAAGCAAGTTCCTGGCTATGACAAAAACATGCCATTTCGTGTTGTGCACCATCAACCTTTTTTTTTTTTTTTTTTTTTTTTTATCAGACCAAAAAATGCCAGGTACTGCATTGGGCCATAGTAAGCAACAAACATGCTAAAAAAAAAAAAAAAAAAAAAAATCTCCTTTTTGATATTGTTCAGCTCATTCACTATTCTTTGGTTTTTCAGTTTCCGTCGCAGACACCAGCGTAACACGTGAAAGTCATTCAGGTGCTTGGTAATGATCGGTTCCCAGTCAGAAACAGCAGATGTTAAATGTGTGTTAAGTGCTGCTGACACCAAAGTTGTGCATTTGGAAATGCAATTAGAATTCCAATCACATTTACATGAGCCACTGTTGGCCTTCCAATATGGCAGCCAGAGGGTGTGCTCCATCACCATGAAAACTCTTCACTGGTGAGATTTTGATTGAGATTTTCCATATTAGCCATTACCTAATTAAGAGTGCATATGTGGCTTAGACTGTGCATATTGACTGTTTTCTTCAACTCTGAAATTCATGTAACTATGCAGATGGTGGGGGAAAAAAAAAAGAAAAGAAATTGCCCATCCCTAATAAATAACTCGGGCCTGGAGGAACTCGGCTTCATGATACCCCATCAATCTGTGCAGCTCTGCTTCTCGTCTGACCTGCTGCCAGCTGCTCTCCACCACTCTTCCAGCAAACATAACCGCTGTTTCCATTGACAACAGGCCTGCTGGTGTGCGTGTGTTTGTGTGCGGAATACTAAGTGATGTGTGTGTGTGTGTGTGTGTGTGTGTAAGCGAGTGCAGAGCTTCAGAGATGTGTATATACCGTGGAGATTGGCAGGTCCCGGTGGGGTAGCGGTGAGTGATGATGCCGTCCGCGGCTCCGGTGCGGAGTAAACGAAACAGATGAGACGTTGGAACTTGTCAAGAGTTTGAAGAGCGGGGAGGAATCCGGCAAATAACCCACCAAACCTCTCTGGAGTGATGTTTAGCTGGAGTCTGTGTGAGAAGTGTGGAGGGAGGATAACGCCGGTGATTCTCAGAATTCTCCTTGTTGGAAGTTGAAAAGAGTCCAACCGTGATATAGAGTCTGGATCACACCTTACAGTGGTTACAAATCTAGTTTATTCTGCCATGATCTGCCCTCTAGGTGGGCAGGCCGGTGGGTGGGGTTGCACGGCCTTACTTGTTCAGGGTATTTAGGATCAGTGTGCATCAGCAGGCAGTTTGCAGCAGAGCAGGCCTCCCATCTGTGTCCCACCGGGTTCAGCTTTAATGAACTAATCAATGGGATGACATTCCCTCCACAGGCTTATTACATTGCCCTAAGTGCTCCCAATGGACCGGCAGCATCTTCTAGTGTTACAGGTGTGGTGCATGCTAAACACAATGTATATTGATGTTAATTATCTACAACTTCTTTGTACATTATGATGTCAGAAAGCGGTTTCGGTCAAGGCAAAAAGCACAGAAAGAGTGAAAGAGCATTTAGACCATAAAGGCACCTAAACTTGTAATCTCATTGCAGTCCCAAATTAGAATAATCAACATTAATGCATGCATGCTGGTGTGGAATCTGATCAAAAAGTCGCATTAGGGTCTGCATTTAAAAAGTTCACAGGTTTGAGCTTAGTTGACTGACAAGGTCATCACTGCATTATTGCATTTGACACCTGATTGATCTCTCTCTCACACACACACACACACACACACACACACACACACACTCACTTATATATCCATCCATCCGGTCCATCTATCTTCATTCACACGGATTGGCATGCAGTGACTACATCCCTCATGTTTGGTCAGAGAAAGTGCTACCTGTCACTGTTTTCAGTTTCAGATGAGAGCATGAAAGCTACACGCTCTCCAGATTGACTCAGTTTTCTCTTTGATGGCTGTTCAGACTCTGCCCTCCTCACACAATCCCTCCTCCCAGAGCCACTAAAAGAACAGATAACAGCAACTTCAAAGGCAGAGCTGCTTTTTTTTTCTGCCGCGATCCAAAAAGCAGGCAAATGGAGGACCGGCAAAATTTGAGTAGTCAAATAGCTCAGGGATATGCAGTGTGTGGAGAGCGCATGCGGATGGCTTTTCATGGTAGATGTGATTGATTGTCATAGCCGCATTCAGAACCTTCAGCCGTGACAGCAAAGCAATCCTACCAATCCTTCAAAGGCTTTGTTTAACTTTTTCATCAAACCTCCAATTACTTTACAAGACCGCAGCACCTTTTTCCCCCTCTCTGTAGGTTTTCCACAGCAAAGGGATTAGCCGTGTTTTTTTGAAGTGTTCCTCCCAGATTTTGTTTAATCAACAGATCCAAACCTATCCGAGATCATTCTCGAGGTGGCTGGCAATCAGCTGGGGTTTTGAGGCGGGATTTGTGGTAAAGCAGCGGGGTTATCGTTACCAGACAGCAAGGGTGTTTCCTCTAATCTTAATACCCAAGAATGACACCCACCACAAACACCTCAGCCGTCGCACTGACTAAGCAGACTATCAGATACCAAAGGCTAAGACTCTGTCATTCAGTCCCTGAGCTGACACTGGAAGAGGCTGAGCATGTGTGTGTGTGTGTGTTTGTGTGTGTGTGTCCCTGTGTGTGAGCATGTACCGTATTATGATCTCACTGCGTCGCAGGGTAGATATCAGTGGTAGCATTGTTCTTCTCTGCAGGCAAGGTGAGGCCTCGGCGGGGGAAAGATAGAGAAAAACAGGGCGAGCACGTTCAGCCTGGGGACGCTCCATGATTTAGGCAGATTACAGCCACAGTTTGGCTTCATGACTGATTTTCAAGATTGTCCGTGCCAGTTTGTCACATTGTAGCTAGTATGAAGGTGGGACAATTATTAAAAAAAACAGATTTTTACTATTAAAATCCACACAAATCTGGTTAGAGTTTGTGTTTCCTATAGATTTGTAGGTGACACTGCATAAGAATTTCTTTACCTTGTCATCGAGTGTGTGCTCCAAGTGATCATCAAGCGTGAGATGCAAAATGAAAAAAAAAAAAAAAATCAATGTGTTGTCCTGTCCGTTCAGCGGTGTAGTGTGTCCCCGTCACAAGAAGAGAACATCATGGACACTTCATTCTACACAGTTGACGCCTGCTGCTGAAAGATATGAGAGGGAATGGCAGCGGGCCTGCATGTGCACAGAGCATGACCACTTTGCGTCATCGTGCTCCGGCAGCAGTTGGCACTTGTGGCACTTGTATCGGGTGAATTCTCCATACAAGCATCCGATTAAATTCTCTGCGCACAAATCATTCATGAAGACCAGTATTGCATTTTCGTGTTTTCTTCGTTTATTTTATTTATTTCATTTTTTTGTCCAATGTGTATGGAAAATGTCATGGAAGTTATGCTTTACTCTAGTGAGTCATATAAGTAGGCATATAATGCACACACAAAAAATCTTCTAGGGCAATAAGTAACAAGCATTTCACAGCAAGAAATAGACATAAAAAATATATGGAAACATGACAACAAAGATTAAATGTGTTTCTAACTTAACTGCCACACTTCCTCTGGCAGCATCCAGGCGATTTAGTCGCTGTCTTCCTAATCCTGTTTTTCTGTCCACTTTTGCTATGAAGTACTTGTTACTTAATGCACTTAAGCAATTTTTGTTTTGTGCATTGTCCAGTTTCCCTCCACACCAGCAACTTGTTAAGCTTTGTTTGCAGCTAAACTATTTCAGGCTCACATTATGTGATCGTCTGTGACCATTGTTTTCATTTTCATTATATTAACCTTTTTCAGCTTTTTTTCATAATGTTGTATGCACACAGTTCTTCACCTCACAGGCAATAAATGGAGGCAGACTGTTCGCCTCCCACCATAGCGTCTGGTGTGCAATCACTGTAAGATGCTTGCTATAACCTGCAGCGAGTTTCTTGAGGATTAAACTAAAATTTCCAATGTATTTGATTTACATTCATACTCTGTAACTTTTTGAATAGGCTGCTAATTACCACGACTGGAGGTGTACTCAGGGTACTGTGAGGGACTTGGAATAAAAGCAGCCATTAAATGGCATGTGTCACGTTTGAATAAAGCACCTTCAGAAACCAAGAATTGTGCAAACGAAGCAGAGAGAGAGAGAGAGAGTCAGAAGTCAGTTCCAAGCTTACTGAGCAGATTTAAGAGGGAGATATCCCGTATGAGGATGAAGTGAGAGCGGCTGTGTGGAAGATGTGCCCTTTGCATGCAGCCTGCCTCGTATTGATCGCTATGACTAAGGTTAGTAATGAGAATGTGTGTGCCTCTGCCAGCCCGAGGAGCTGGCTGTGTTTCATTCCGGCGTAATCTCACCATTTCGTACCACCTCGTCTGAGCAAGATGATTAATGTTGATGATTTTTGCTTTCTTTTATTCCCGCCATCCAATCCATTCATGAGCGTTATCTATGTTCCTCTGGCGTGGGGCTCACAGGGACCTGTGAGCTTGTGTTTTGAATGCCGATCGGCTGGGGGATGGCTCCTCCATTACCTCGTCAGCCCCTTTTTGCAGGCATTTTAATTACCACGGAGAATCCAGGCCCTTTTTTCCACTTCGGCCAGTCCGAGGACTCGAAGCCAAGAAAGAGTCAGACTCATTACATTACTGCACTTTTGGCAGGGAAAGACCTTTCAGTTTGATAAACTCGGTCCAAACTTTTTGACAAGTCTGAGGCCCCAGCTGAGGTATCATGGTTACACAAGCAGTAAAAGTGGCTAGTAAACAGTGTTGATAAGTGCTCTGCGGTTGTTTGTTGCTCCCACACAATTAACCAATGTCTGCGGCCTTAATCAGGCTTTCTCTCAGTCACATTTTCCTCCCACGCCGTCTGCTCCCAGACTCCCAAAATGGTTGCTGTCAGCCGCACAACTGCATTTTTCGCCGTCTTCTCCCTGGCTCCACTGTCATTCTTATCGCACTCTGCGGGCAAAACACCACTCTTTGACAGGCGGTGAAATTGGGATTTTGTAAGACGGTGGAACCGCACTCTATTGCTTTTCCTTGATCAATTTCCTCAGCTTTTGTACCTTGTCTTCTCGTTGCTGGAGCTGAGGCGATACAGCGCCGCGCTGCTCCGCTCGGTCCCTCACCGCTTATGTGGTGATTCCACTCAAATTAACTCTGAGGATGTTATTTTGTGACAGTAAACATCTTCCCAAGGAGGAAAAAAAAAATCACTTTAAATTTTTTTCACCGATGCAGCACAGTGGTACATTTCTGCACTTAAATGAAGCCTTATTCAGAGATGAGGTGACATCAAAACTCATTTACCCAGTCTTTAATTGGTGTGATGTAGTTTATCCAGCATTTTAAGTGTGATATGTTTGTGTGACATGAATTTGTAGCAGGTTGTGTGCTTATTGTAATGGTAGAAGAGTAGGTTGCTGAAAAAAGGACCAGACAAGAAGAATAAACTCATAATTACCCTGGAAATCCTTTTTATATGAGTATATTTTTTAGTCTACGGTAAGCTTTGACTCGAATTCACAGTTTATCCTATCATCATACCTGATGCCACTTGACTGTCAGTCAAGTGAGAAAGCGGATTTTCCTTTCTGACAAAAAAAAAAAAAAAAAAAAAATCCAGTCTCTTATGTACACTGTTATTTTTATCCTGTCTCCATACTGATAGAGGTGACATTTACTTGAAATGATTCTCAAAAGATATCATAAGGCAGGCATCAAAAGCTAATTATAATCACACTAATGGTGCATGATAATCATCACAGTGAGTATGATGTAATTAACACAGTGTGTTTGAATAATTTAAGGGGCAACTGTATGTTTGGTGACATTATATTACATAGAATCTATTTTCCTGGTGATTGCCTAATAATATTAAGAAAAGTCTGCCGGTTCTAATGGGTTTATAATCTGTTTGCAGTGTATCACAATGTGTTAATCAGAGAGGAATGCCATCATAAAGTGAATTACAGTTTCCGTGGGCATTTTGCCATGAGAGAATTGAACTTATATTGACCCGAACCTTGCCAATGATATGTTGCAGTGATATTTAGGACGGGTGATGTGCGCAGTAATTAAGATTTGCGGTTTGGAGCCAAAACAGGCCTTGTCGCCGGGTGTCGTCAGCTGGCGACCAGTGCAGACTGGTTCTCTTGGTGGCTACCTCGGGCCTGTTAGTGCTCCCACTCGCTCTCTACAGCCACCACTCTGAATAATTCAACAAAGCAAAAGAGAACTGGCCGGGGGAAGAGGAGGTACAGATTGAAAATGATTTCAGGCCGCCGGTACCAGGAAATTGACTTCTTGACGTCAGAGCTGGGCAGTGGGTTGTGTTTGGATGGGAATGCACAAGGCCGTGTATCTGTGATGTGTACGTATGTGAATGTGAGTGAGAGTGTGTTTGTGCTGTTGTGTGTGTGTGTGTGTGCATCGTGCATAAATCATTATTCCAGGCAAGCCGGCCGGACACACAGACGAAGGTCTCTCTTTGAAACCCTTACCTCCCTCCACCGGGATGCTCTTTATTAATTCATAATCTCTCCGGCGTCCTGACCTGCAGGATCTCTGCGCTCTGTCCAACCATCGACATTAGCACATCTTCATTCTGACGGTGCTTCTTCTCTTGGGAGACCCGCACAAACAGTTAGCAAGAAAGATACTGCCTCAGGAAGCGCACAATGTCTTGACATTTTAGTCCAGGTGATTAAACGGGGTGGGACTGGCTTTGGATAGGGATGCCGTTATCTCCCCCGAGGGTGTGATTCAGGTGTCTCTGCAGCTGAATATTTCACAGTGCTGACTTATGACTCGGAGGTGGTGGATAAGGTCGGGCTTGATGCATAGCCGTAGTAGAATTTACTCCGGAGCCGTCTGGATTGGTTGTGGGTCTAATGAGGAGCTTCCCACTTGATAAAGCCACTGACAGACCTGCTCTGACATTCAGCACAGGTTTCCATGGCGGCGGCCAGCATGGTTTAACAGCACATCAGAGCTATAGCGTGCACTGTGAGTTTTGGCTGGATTATCAACTGAAACACAGAGGTGCTTCTTGCAAGGGCTAGAATCATCCCCTGTGCTGAAAAAACACTTAAAGCTGAAATTTATACAGGGATGGAGGGGGCAAAATCCCCAACACACTCATTCAAGATGGAATTAAAATTAACATATAAGTCAAGTAATGATTAGTTACCCTACATACCCTGGAGAAACCAGTCTAATGTGAATGGGGCTTGTAACTATGAAATGTACCACTAACCAGCATGTGCAATTGCTGTGTGTAGTATTTTAACATCAATAAATCATTACTGCATTAATTTTGAGACATGAGTGTTATTACTGTAAACAAACAAAACCATCGTCTAGAAGCTTGGCAGCTTCTACCGCCTCTGCACTCCATTTCACATTGTGTGTCGCTTGACTGGATTCAGCAGGAACGCTGCTGGACTGCTTTAAAGCACAAGACAGGAGCCAGTCGTTTTTTTTTTTTTTTTTGCTGAAGCGATGAACAATTTTATTCCAGCTGCACCATCCTGGCTGCATAGTTTCCACCTCAGGTTAATCTACCGAGTCTGAAAACACGCTCTTATCGCGGCCTGTTATCAGCCGTTCTTCTTTTTGGCCTCCTTTTTACCTCTTGGGAACAAACACCGTGGAAAAGGCGGAAGCAGCAACATCCTCTTTGACACCAGAAACAACAAGGAGCACTTGGAGGAGTGGTTTCAATTTTGAGAAGAACAAAATGTTTGGTAGCATGTTCAAAGAGCAAGCAATTCCTAAGGGTTCAATTGTTCAGTGAATATATTTTAGGATAACCAACGATTGTCCAGAATTACAATGCAAAGGACCATCGCCAGAAATGTTGGTTCCACCTGGCGACTTCTGTAATAATTTCTGCTGCAGAGATAAATTGGTATTTAGTGTCCAGCCAGCATCTGCCCTGTCAATATCTGCTGTGTCTATATCAGGTCTATCTACAATAATAATATTTCCAGTGACGCTGCTGTTGTTGTGCAACCTGAAATGATTCACCTGTGTCAAAATAAGACGAGCCCAGGAGAAGAATAAACGGCTATTTTTAAAAACGGTGCGCTCGCGTGTGAGTGAACTGGGGCTCGTCTGTCTGTCGGTCCTGTGCTCTGTCTGGTCCCGACTGAGCTTCCTGAAATTCTCAGGCATATTCCAGGAAATGCCTCAGTTAGCTACATTGTAATATAGCTCAGTGTTGCTGGCCCAAGTATAGCCCTGACCTCATGAGTCACCGCTCACGATGGACCTATCTGAGGCCGGGGAAGGGTGGCAGCGCTGTGTTTTGGAGGGGGGGTGGGGTGCACTGTCGCCACGCAAAGGCTGGCCGAGATGCAAATGCTGTGATTGTTTCAAAATCTGAAGGCCCATACTTTCAGCGTAGAATTTATGGGCTCATCCTTTTTTTTTTTCTCAAAAGGCTGTCTTTTCCCGTTTAGAAGGGATTAGCAAGCTGAAAATCTGGTGTGTGGGTGTTGTTGTGTTTTTCTGCATGTGTTTGCTGGCATTTGCATTTGTGTGACTGAGTGTTTATATTTCTGAAACCTCAGATTGCACATCAAAATTGAAAAAAAAAATCCCGACGTGTGTCTTTATTTGTCCACCTCCGTCTCTCTGCAGGTGCCCCTGGTTGACCAAGGCGATCTCTCCTGCTGTGCCTCTCTACAATGGCCTGGTGTTCCTCTTCGTCTTGGCCAACTTCAGCATGGCAACCTTCATGGACCCCGGAGTCTACCCGAGAGGTGTGTGTTTGTGTGTGTGTGTGTGTGTGTGTGTTTAAATTATGCATGAGCCAGCATCTGGAAATAGACATTTGCGTATGTGGGGAAGGAATAGGCTGAATGTTTACAGGCAGCTAAATGTTCGCAGACACAGGACTTTAATAAAAAATCAGCTA
Organism: Myripristis murdjan; assembly: GCF_902150065.1. Lineage (NCBI taxonomy): Eukaryota > Metazoa > Chordata > Actinopteri > Holocentriformes > Holocentridae > Myripristis > Myripristis murdjan. Next base: position 7,522,746 of record NC_043988.1, read on the forward strand.
TTGGTCAGTCAGTGTCATTGACCTTTGAAAGGATGAATAGGATGCCGTTTCTGTTTGATTCTGTATTTATTGTATATTAATAACTCTAGTGACACATTTTTATTCAGATTTCACATGAGCACACTGTATATTATTAGTAACAGTAGCTTTAGTAGTAGACGTTGCACCAGTACCAGTAATAGTACAAGTTATAGTAGTAGCAGTAGCAATAGTAGTAATATTCCAATCCAATCCACTTTATTCATATAGCACGATTTTAACAAACACAAGGTTTCCCAAAGTGCTGCACAACAAGATAAAACACAACTAGATAACACAGTAAGTACACAATAGGATAAAATAATAAAATAAAATAAAATAAAATAAATAATTTAAAATGCACTGCCCGCACAAGATTAAAAAAAAAAAAAAAAAAAAAACATGCACACATAAAATCAAAAATCATAAAATCAACACCCTACATGGTGTCAAAAGCCAAAGAAAAGCAGTAGCAAGAGCAGTACTTAATAGTAGTAGCAACAGAACTAGTAATAGCAGTACCAGTAATAGTATCAGCTGTGGTGGTGGTAGTAGAAATACCAGAAGTAGCAGTAATATTAGCAGAAGTACCAGTAGTAGTAGTAGTAGTTGTTGTTGTTGTAATCGTTCAGTTTTATTGTATTTTTATTATTCTATATGAGTATGAGAGATTTTTTTCCGTTTTAGATATACATGTAGAAGGTACAGTTTCACATGTACGGGTGCAGTTCTACAACCCCCTCCACGGCCACACCTCCACCACCACCACACACACACACACACACACACACACACACACACACACATAACCAACCCCTGCCTCTTATTGCCCCATTATCTCCCTGTGACAGCCTGTTAAACTCCACATGCAAGTTGTACGAGCCTTCATGCTGCTGGGTGGGTTCAGTATCGCTCAGCGGCTAGGGCCTTGTCAAACGCCACGCCATCCGCTATAACTCAGGCCTCTAATGCAGGCGACTCGTCCTCAGCCCTATCTGTGTTAAGCAATGATCAGTGAACCCGTTGCCACGGGATGTTTGTAATGTGCTTGTAAAGGATAAGCACCTGTCTTTAGCGAGTGCTTTCTCTGCCCATAAAGGGGTGATAATCATTACGGCTCATAAGGTGCAGGTTATCTCCCTCCCCAGAGGTGGCGGTGGCCTTCTGCTGCCTTTGCCCTGCTGGGGTTTTATAGACAAAGCAGGGAGTTTGGAGCGAAGGTGGCGACAGAAGCCTCTCTAGCACATACAGCAGCTAACAGGGCAATCAGACGGCTGGTTGGAGCATGGCGTAAACATGGCCACAGCTTCTTCCTTGCCCCTTGTTACATTCTTCCTCAGCCAGTGGCCCTGTCCAGATGGATTGTAGTTCACACCTGGCTTTAAAAATGTGTCTCGGGTAGACCGCTTGTGTTCGGATGCCGCGTCCCTGTTCTATCTGCAAATACAATACACGTTCTTCGTTTCACACGTTCTTACTTTAGTTGCATGGACTTTTCCTGATTTAGCATTTTCTCAAAACGGAGCGGTGCAGTTGACTAAGTGGTCTCTCGCTGCTGCTGGTACACTAACATGTGGAAAAAGGCGTCCCAGGCCACCTCCGAGAGTGGCTTGAGTTTATTGGATTTCAATGCATCGTCCAAAGGTTTTGAGTGCCCTCAGACTTGTATTTAGTGCTATCCACTTGTGGTCAGATCGCCCAGAACGGATGTTAATGGCATGTCTGGACAGCCCCGTGTGATTACTTGTGTAATCAGTTTTGCTATTTGCCCTCTTCTTTTACGAGAGCGCACTTATTTTGGGCCTAGTTCTTGATGTTATTTCAGAGGCTGCAGACTCATCAGTGATGTTACATCCCATTAAAAAAAGAAAGAAAAAAAAAATCAAATGACATCCACTCAGAAAATCACTCCATCTCCAGATATTCTGTAAAAGTGAAAATGAAAAGATGAAAGAGAGCAGTGTGCTGAGAAGTTTTCCATTCGCATCCCGTTCATATTCAAACATCGCCCAGTGAGGCACTGTCATTTTCGTTCCCTTTATTGCTCTTTTGGGGAGGCGACGCAGCGAGGTGATAGAAAGGACAATGTGCACTCAGTGAGAGGGAGGTGTGTGGCCAACAAGGCTACACCGCCACACACAAAAATAACAACTTTTGCAATTTTGTGCAATTTCCCAAAGTGTGCCACAATTCGTCAAACACAGTAAGCGGCATTTTCAGTCGTCAGTGAGAAAGGTTTGTCGACAGTCTGCTTAAATGGTGTTTTGCTGGTATGGGGACTCCCAGGTCTACAAATTAAAGTGTGGAGGAAAATGTTTCCTTCTGTTAAAGCTGAGCAAAGTCGTAGGTTTAATCCCCACGGCAGCTACATGTTATATGAACGTAACCTTGAGCCAGACACATGAGTGTGTTCTTGTGGGGGAAAAAAAAACCTGAGCTGCTGCATGCTCACTCTCTACAACTTGCTGTGGATAAGAATGCCTGTTAAACAGAAAAGAACCCTGCAGCCACGTATAGACACACACTTCATGCTGTTCATACACGTGTTCAACACATCGATGTGCACACACACACACACATCGATGCTGCGAGTGGAATAAATGCAGCTAAATCCCTCCTGTCAGTAGGTATGCCCTGCGGGTGCTAACTAGATCCCTCTCAATCAATCAAGTCCTTGAAGGGAGGGCTTATCCGTTTTGGAAATAAAATCTCGCCCCGTGCTCATTGCTCAATATTTAATAGAACACGGATGATTACGTTCTGTGGAATTTTGCAGAATGGTAGCTAATGGGTCAGTAATATTAAAGCAGTGAGTTTTATCTTCATGCTAGGAATCATTTTGTCAGGGTAGGTGTGGGTGTTTGAAATGTCGGATATTTCATTCTCTGCAAGGGAGTGGAGCTTCTCTCGTCTGAGGATTGTCGTGTGGAACTCAACGTGAATGTTGCTAAAAGGGTTCAGTGGAAAGGTGTAAATTACACCGCTGTTTAATGCTGCAAAATGCTCCATTTCAAAGAGGCATGCAGTCCAGTGTGGAGTCTTAAAACAGTGTTTTTGTTCAAACAAGCAGGGAGAAAAATCGGCCCAATAATTTCACTTGAAGAAGTCAACATTCTTCTTTGGAAACAAGTGACATGATCTTACCCCACTGGCAGATTTGGAGTTTCAGAGTCACTGCTAGTCTGAATGACATTAAATAGACGATAGATGTTCACAGTGTAAATGTATATTGATTACATGGGCTGCTGTTTGTCTGCTGAGTAGGGGAGACTGGGGACAGTTGCAACACTTTTTACATTACCCTCAGTTACTCAGAGACTATTTGGACTAGGCACACCAAATTTTTACATATTAAACCTACATCTGTCTGCTATATACGCATACCATTTAAAGATGGCTACATATAACATATCAATCACAATATTTATTTGAATAAAGGAATTCAAACGTTGCAACTGACCCCAAACCTGGGGACAGTTGCAACACGGATCAGGGACGGTTGCAACATATTAAAAAATCATTAAATTTCACCAATTATCTTCTGATTTTTGTCTGAATAAGCACAGTATACAGTATTAAAGTATTTACTAAGTTTTGTTTTGTGTAAAACATAGGCCTACCCTGAGTTAATGTGTAGATGTTACTGAAGCTATAGAAACTCAATATTTCAGTTTGGGACAAAAAGAATGGAATAGTTTGCAGTACAAAAAAACATTTATTAAACATGTTAACAAACAGTTAACGGTTTTAGTTAACAAAATTAACATTGTTTTAAAACTCCAGTGAATACAAACTTTTGCTCAACAAGTTATTTGGGGAATTATTTTGTTTATCATTAGCATTAGTTTCTCATTATGATTGCCTGTTCTGTTCATCATGAGCAATGAAATATATTAATTGTGCCTATTTTGAGCTAAAAATCTTCAAAAATACTGTTGTGTGGTCTGTTTTGATATTAGCATAGGGACAGTTGCAACTGTTGCAACCGTCCCTGTGGTATCAGTCATGACAAAACACCATGTGCTAACTAGCCACAGTGACATTGACACATGTAAACGGTGTCACTGAATAGTCAACAAAACAGTGATTCAAGCTAGGTAGGTTTGGATTAATTCATACGAAAGACCAGGACAGTATGACAAAAATACAGCTCATGAAAAAATCTACTTTCATACCTCCAAAACAGTTTTGCCTTGATAAAAGCTGGACCAGATGATCAATATGGCCACTCTCTTGTTTGTGGGTAGAGGGTCTAACTGAGCATGTGCAGTGTGAGTGTCATCACTCTAGCATGTTTCTGATTGGAGAAATAAGGCTTGTTGCAACCGTCCCTAGTTGCAACTGTCCCCAGTCTCCCCTATGTCTTGCATCAGGAATTTTTTTTTTTTTTTTTTTTTGAACAGGAGCTGTCAGAGGACATGCTAGCATGAATGCTTTTTTGTCCTCTGGTTTGGCAGGCGGTTTACCTTTAAAATCTATTTGAAGAGACTGGAGCGCCATAATAACAGAGCAATCTCAGACTGTGGGACCGCTTCTTTCTGTGGTCTCCCTCTCTGCCTCTCTCTCTCTCTCTCTCTCTCTCTGTGTATCTCTCTCTTGCTCTCCCTCGCTGTCTCTCTATCTCTCTGTATCCTCCAGTTATTATTGTACTGTGGGAGTGTGAATTTCTTTCTCCCCTAAGTTGGAGCTCTGTGCCGATCGTTTCTCCGTCTGAATGTGCCTTTTTGATCAGCAAAAAAAGATATTTTTATTTTGAAACGGTCCTCAGCAAAAAAAAAAAAAAAAAAAAAGCTCTCAGTCACGGCAGAGCAGCGCCGTGTGCAAAGATCCACAAAAATCACTTTGAATGTGGAGGCACACCAAGGACTATACTGAGAATGTCACTTTCCAGCATTTATCTAAAAGGCCCGGTGTTGTTTAGCGTGTGCTAACACAGCCAGGGTTAAGGGATCACTTCCCTGTGCACATCAACAGGCAATGTGCTGCTGTAATCCTGGCATGCAGCGTTACTGTTTTGATTCTATCTGGAACCTCATTGACTAAAACTGTGTGTGCTCACAATATTGCAAGACACTTTAGGTAAACTGAGCTCACGCTATACATGTATCACAGTGTGTTTGAGCGTTTAAAGATACAAAGAATAGGTCACGTCTGCAAAAATGTTCATTTCCCTGCACTTTTGCTCTTTCTGCAGACAGCTAACAGTGGGGGCAAGCTTAATGTAATGCGCCCCCCCGCTGACCCTGTCAAATGGAATCATAAATCAGGGCGATGTCTGTATCTGTGTGTGCACGTGTCAGTGTGTGTGTGCAGTGCAATTGTTTCCTCATACTTCAGTTTGTGCCTGTGCAATATGATGATGTATTTTGGTATGTGTGTGTGTGTGTGTGTGTGTGTGTGTGTGTGTGTGTGTGTGTGTGTGTGTGTGTGTGCACGTGTTTTCCCACAGCGGATGAGGACGAGGACAAGGACGATGATTTCCGGGCGCCGCTCTACAAGAACGTGGAGATCAAGGGCATCCAGGTCCGGATGAAGTGGTGCGCCACCTGTCACTTCTACAGGCCGCCTCGCTGCTCACACTGCAGCGTCTGTGACAACTGTGTGGAGGTGTGTGCGCACATACCAGCACACACACACACACACACACAAAAATATGCACAAACATGTGCACATATAGACACGCCCAAATTAATATACTATGCATCAAGGTCACACCGATACATCAGGTTGTCCACACTGGTCTTTGTCTTGATCACTTCTTTATTGGATATTGATCAATACGACATGTCTATGGGAAGCAGTTAACATGAACTGATGCAATGCAAAATTTCAGTTGGATTCCCCACAATTATCATTATAACCATTATTATTACCATTATTATTGTCATAAGAGTAGCACCCTTGCTTTAAGTTGAGTTTTTCTTTCCCAAGGTCTAAATGTTGTTTTAGAGGTTTTTCCGGGAGAAACTCTAGTTTGATTTATTGACAAGGAAACAGTCAGAATTAAAGATACTGATTACTGGCACAAGCATCAGCCGCTGGCAGAATTCATTCTCAAATGCTGATGCCAGTATCAGCCCTCCAAACCTCATATTGGTCAGACTCTAATACAGTGCACAGTGCAGGCCTAAAAACACAGAAACACCACTGCACCGGCTGCACTTGTTATCCACAGGAGCCATATGTTCTGACTGAGAATACAATGAAATAATCAGAAATACATTCCTTGTCCTTGACTGTAGAACCCACTGATTGAAAATAATGTCTTCACAACCCTCACTTGCCCCCCCCCCCCCCCCCCATTCAACCTTACACGCCGCCGACAGTGTTTCAACAGGAGGGCACCTTGCTGCTGCTACAACACGGAGCCTCGACTTGATTATGGATCCGATTTTATGTTTTACATATTTCTCCTCGCATCACAACCTTGTTATCCACCATGAACACTGACTCAGCATCGGGTTCTCCAGCTGTGTCTTATACTTGAAGCTGAGCTGCTGTCTGCGATGCTGCGCTGCTCGTCTGTATTCAGCCAGTAAAGCGATGGTGAACCCAATTGAAAAAAAAAAACAAACAAAAAACAGAGATTTTCTTATTTACTCTTATTCTTGAGTACCGTCTTCATCATCCACCAATATTTGAGAGTTCCTAAAAGTCAATAACTGTAATTACGTTTTAAGGTTTTAGGGGCTGCATCAGGCGCTGCATTTTCTCCAATAATCTCTTTCAGCAGGTCTGGGTTTGCTTTAGTTTCCCCTGTGGGGTAACAGCAAGCAACCAGTTAGTGTTAACCCTTTACCATTTGTTGAGACTGGCGGAGAGTAACATAAAAATCACAATTTGTCACAATTCATCTGCTTTATCTTCCAATCCTCTCTCTCCACATCTGATTCCCCCGTCCTCCCCATCCGTCCCCAGGACTTTGACCACCACTGTCCCTGGGTCAACAACTGCATTGGACGGAGGAACTACCGCTACTTCTTCCTCTTCCTGCTGTCGCTGAGCATCCACATGGTGGGCGTTTTCTCCTTCGGCCTCATCTTCGTCCTCCATCACCGAGAGAAGCTGGGCGCGTTACACACCACCGTCACGTATCCTTACGCCAGCAGTGCTGTTGCTGATAAGCATCTTCCTCTTTCTTTGTTTTTTTTTTGTAGGTATTTAGAATGAAGGACGCAAGACACAGGACCATGACTGCGTAAATGCAAATGCTGCTAATTGCCATTATGTTGTGCTGATATGCCAGAAAATGTTCTAACCTCTAATGGTGAAAAGGAGGGTGCCTGATCTTTGTTGACAGGTGATGTCACCACCCACAGAGTACAACAGGTGGTGACATCACCTGTCAACAAAGATCAGGCACCCTACTTCTCACCATCAGAGTTCAGGGCTCATGGTTTAGTTATTTGAAAGATTTCCCCTCAAAAATGCATTTTCATCAAGCGGTTAAGGCCTCTGAATCTGAATTTAGACCGTCATGGGACACTAAAACTGTCAGCTGAAAGCCATAATACTATTATCAGCATTATTTATATGTTTATTAGAATTTTATTTGATTTATTTTTTGGTAGTTTAGCAGTGTCACAAAGTCAGGGTGAGGCAGGGTTCATCACTGCATGTTTTATAGACTGTTGAGGAAGCTATGCTCCACTGAGATAATTACTCTTGTCTGGTACAAATTTAATAACAATAACAGTAATAGAAACATATTAGCATATTAGGAGCTCTATTATATCAGACATCAGACAATATCCTGCTTATTATTAATTTAATACCATGCTGGAATGTATCTGAATATGGTCTCTTGAGTGGATCCAGTGACTGAGCCAGGAGGGGGTTGCTTTCATGTTGTTCATTTTCATTTGCTGTTCTCGTCCTTAACCCCGGTGTCCAGCCTGGTGGTGATGTGCATAGCTGGGCTTTTCTTTATTCCAGTCATGGGACTCACAGGTTTCCATATGGTGCTTGTGGCCCGAGGCCGAACCACCAATGAACAGGTGAGGAGACACCGGCCCGAGAGCTGCTGGCATGTTTGTTCAGGCAGCTCAACACACACATGCCGACATGCATGCACATTTTTGCTGAAGACTAAAGATAAGGCACGCAGTAACAGGAAGGAACAAATGCACCTCATGGCAGTAAACAGTACGGACTCAGAGGATGCCTATAGATTATCGAAATGCCAGTTACCATACACCCACGATACCACAGGGAGTGTCAGCAACAAACAATGTAAAGACAATTTTCCTTATCCAAGAAACAGTCTTGTGTGCGTGTTTGTTCGCTGTTGTGTGTGTGTGTGTGTGCGTGCATGCCGTGGCCTTGTATCTCCCTCGTTGCTGACTGTTAAACAAGGCACTGTGTTCCTCAGGTGACGGGCAAGTTTCGCGGAGGAGTAAATCCCTTCACCAAGGGTTGCTGTGGCAACGTGGAGTATGTCTTATGTAGTCCCCTGGCGCCCAGGTGAGATGCTCTCCGTAGCAAGTGTGTGTGTCTGTGTCTGTGTGTATGAGTGTGTGCGTGTGTCTCTCCAGGATGTAATTTTTCATGGCGGGCTCCCAGGAGACATACAACTCCCAGCAGTTTACAGCAAATAGTCCTACATTCATGCTTTTATGTGTTCCCGATTACATCCTTGGAGTGTGTATGTGGGAGTGTCTGTGTGTTTCTGCATGATTGCCTACATGTATAAATGTGTCTATGCTTTTGCATGTGTGTCAGGGTCCTTTGAAGCCACCAGCAACTCACCACGGATTTGCCATAGTACCAGTACAGTGCTTTCAGACTGTAGTCACAGCAGACACTGCAGTGTGTGTGTGTGTGTGTGTGTGTGTGTGTGTGTGTGTGTGTGTGTGTGTGTGTGTGTGCACTAGGAGGTGTTTGAGAAGGTGTGTATCCAGTTCTGCCTGAATGCAGCCAGCCACCCTGGGGGAAGGCAGATGGCTGAGAGAATTGAATCACTTTGTAGAACAACAGTTAATGGGAAGCTGAGCGTAGAGCTCGTTGACGGGCTTTTTCACACATGCCGAATCACCAAAACCCAAAAGGCCACCAAAACATCCTATCGGGACGAGTCACGTTCCATAAAAATCAACAGTGTGGCCATAGTCAGAAAATAGCAGGTGGGGGTGTAATGCATTGCTACCAGCACTTTCCATTATTAAGAAGTCCCTGGTGGAAGTTTTTTTTTTGTTTTTTATTCATATTTTTTTATTGATTACTGAACTATACATTACTGAAGTGAACTGTTTGGCAAATGAGAGTATTTTTAGGTGTGGTATTGAAAAATTGGATGAAAATATGCCTAAAATTTGGCCATCAAACACTAACCAAAACTATTTAATCCCTGTCTAACCAGTGCTAACTATTAAACAGAACAATCACAGCCTGTTTTGCAAAGACATGACAGTCTAAAACACACTTTAGTGCTGAGTTTGGGGATTTTTTATTTTATTTTTATTTTTATTTTTGAAAATTTTACTAATTTTTGCTTATTTTTACAAAATTAGTGATGTGATTATGTTAATATAATGTTCTTTGCCAGTTTCATTATGTGTTTATATATCTGTGAGGAGGCTATATTGATTGATATACTGCAGTTTAAACCAGAAATAGTTTAGTTTAGCTGTTTAGTGAAAGCTTGGGAAATTATTAAAAGTATTCCACAAACAAAATAAGTAATATTTGCTGTTGTGTTTATGTATGAATCAGTATATATCTATCTATATATCTATATATCTATCTATACATATAGATAGATATATAGATATAGATATATAAACTGCTGACATGTATAGGCCTGTACGTGTGTATAGGCGTTTGTATCGGCTGCATGTGCATAATGTCAGTGTAAATATGTGGGGGCTGTATTTCAGGGACAAAGTGCTTCTGTATTCTCTAACTGGATGTTTTTGTATTAATTAGCAACAGCATCATGTTATCCCATGTGGGATGATCTGCCAGTGAGGCACAACACGAAGATAAACAAGTCATTCATTTATTCATATTCGCAATCAACCCCTTTTCATCCAGGTACATGGTGGACCCTAGGAAGAAGCCTCCAGTGAAAATTCAGCCGCCGTTCATCAGACCAGACCTCTCAGACAGGCAAATCACCATCAAGGTCAGCGATAATGGCATCCATGGCACCATCATCAGCTCCAAGGTGAACTGTTCATAATTACTACGTCTCTTTTCCCTGTTTCTAACGTTAGACTGACCCCTGTCCAACTCCCAGCTCTTCCTGACGACATGCCTTACATCATTTTCGTGCTTTATTCCCGCTCTCAAGTGGTTTATTCTCACTTAAAGCTGCACTAGGAGATATTTTATGTAAAGACTATACCAACCTTGTCAGCCTAAACCATGAAGTGAGGCTCCAATAAAAGAACGCCCCATCTCCTTTAATAGAGACTGGCCTTGATTATGTGTTTATGTTTCCTTGGCACTGTGAAATATGTTTCCCCGGGGAAAGATAAGGTGAAAAATGAGAGGTAGCAAAATATGGAGGTTTCAAAGGCAATATGTATTAGAGAACAATATCAGAGAACCAATTAGAGAACACTGGGTGGGTCTTATTAGTGCACAGGATCTTTTTCCAGGGTTTCTACTCTGCATGGAGGAGAAACCTTGGCAGTGATGTTAGCAGAGACCCCATAGATTTTGCCCTATATAGCCAAATTAATTCTGGAGTCTGTGGCAATTTGAAACTTTAGCTGGAAACACAAAACCATGTCTTAAACACCAGCAATCAGATGCTCTGTTCAGAGAGCCACAGTTCAAAAAACTGCTGAAAGATTTTTTTTATCCCCCTCCACACCCACCAGCCACTAACAAGTGGAAATTGATGTTCAAGGAGGGCGTAGTTTACTTATGTTACATGATTTTTGTCAAATTTCCAAAAATTAAATCCTTTGCGACTCCATGATTGGAGTCACACAGAGTTGTGTTGTATCTTAAGAACATACCGTCCTGTGTTTTCTTTGTTGGTTGCTCAGCTGTTTTGGATGATTTTAACCCCATGTTCTCCTCCCTGTAGTCCAAAAGCAGCCTGGATGGCCTGGATGACAAAGAGACCCAGCCGCCACTGCCACCAAAAGCTGACAGGTACAACCAGCTGAAAAGCCAGCTGACTTCCAGCGAAGGTAAGGAATACAGGAACTGTCAAGCCTCCCTCAGTTGACACTCATCACTCCCACCCCTCCCCCTTTCATCCAATCTCCTTCTTCCTCTCTCACTCAGTCGTCAGTCCCATTTCTCTTTCCCATCACAGCTGCAACAAACATCTTTTTCCCAAACTCCCTCCCTAGATCACCAGTATGCCAGTGTGTCTGAGTTACTGCTAGTTTAGTCTGATAAACGTCTGTCCCCCTTGGCAGGTCAATGGCTTTTTTTTTTAATGCCAGCCCACAGAACAGGCGTAATTTGTAGCAAGGTGGCAAGCCATGCTCACTGGATCAGTGCCAGATTTGTGATACGATGCAGCATGAATCACTCCCTATCTTCAGGTGGTGCGTACTGGTGGATCTCTGCCAAATAGACGGATGGGAAAGGAATATGAACTAGAATCGGGTCTACAACTAAAATGAACGACTGCCTTTTGAAGTCGCCTGAGTAAACAAGGAATTTAGAGGGAATGCTATTATGATGGAGGTTTTACAGCCAAGAGTTTCACTCGGTGGTAATGTGCTGTTTTTAGACTGTTGCATTCAGTAGTATGAAATGTTAATAATATATTCTGTGAACCTACACTAGCCAATTCCCTCCAGAGGATCTCTAGTGTCATGGTGCATTATGTCAGGGAGTGAACACCTCATGCTCTTCCATGGAGCACTGCTGCTGCGTGGTGGCAGTTCATGGTACTGAAGCTGACAGGGTACATGGAGATGAACACATTAAGTGGTGCAGGAGTCAAATCTGTTATCGAGCTCTAAACACCAGGCCACCCTGCTACTCTTCATCACAGGCTTTTCTGTAGAAATGGTCGTGGTGTGATTTCAAGAAATAACTCATACACCTCTTTATTTTGACAACAGAGTTCAGTTCTGTCCTTGAGTTTATCTTAAAAATTGCTTTCAAGCTAAACTGGGATAATTGTGTCCCATCAATACATCTTTCTCTGGTAGTCTTTAACCGGGTCTTCTTTTCCTTGTGTGTGTGTTCTAGAGAGTTCTCTGTCTGGTAAGACCCACCCATCTACCCCAGCCATGTACAAGTTCAGGCCATCTTTTGGCACGATGCCTAAAGTCCACTACCATCCTGCTGGCGAGAAGGTAGGATATTGGGAAGAATTGGTTATAAGCTGATTGACAGACACTGTCCAGTGGTTTGGGTTCTTTTAAACTATAGCAAACCAAGTTCCTCAGTGGCTTTTTTTTCTGTTGTTTGCTTCTCAGATTGTGATGCCAGATGACCTGAAGACGTCAGCCATTTTGGAAGAAGGTGTCCGTGGACATGACTACCGCTCTGAGCCCAACCTGGACCTGCCTGAGTACGGCAATGCACCCCTCCACCGCACCTTCCAGTCTTCACCCCTGCAGCTGGACTCTTACCCCATCAACTCCCGCTCGCTCAGCTTGAAGCAGGGTCACCGGCGTGCAGAGAAGGGCCAGCTCCCAGCCCTGCAGCCCGAGACAGTCACCTCCACCCCCTACAAGAGTGTGTTCTCTCCCAACACACTGTCCAACCGTAATGGTAGCCTGTCCTATGACAGCCTGCTCAACCCCAACATCTCCCCAGCCACTGCCAGTGAGTGCATGGCCCACCCTGGTATGCCCTCAATGGGGTTCCACTCACCCTATCTGCCCACCAAAATGTGCCACATCCGGGGACCCGAACTGCAGAGGCAGCAGGCCCCACCCACCTACAGTCCAGGATTGCCAGCCAGGGGGTTGGGCAGGCTGTCACCCTCATCCTAGGGATAGGGACCCATCCCCAGTGCGCTATGACAACCTCTCCCAGACCATCATGGCTTCCATCCAGGAGCGAAAGGAGATGGAGGAAAGGGAGAAGCTGCAGATGCTACACGGGCGATCCCACAGCCAGGCCTACGTTCAGGACTCTGGTATGTTTGACAGCCCAGGGGGCTATGGCCTGCCCCACAATGCTTGCTACCCAGACGGGCCCCGCGGCCCCAGCTCCAGGGGCCCGACACCCCCGGCATGTGCAGGCTCCAGGGACAACCTGATGGGGGCTGGAGTGGTGGGCTATGGCCAGCGGACCCCTGTGTTGCGCCATGCCGGCACCACACTGGGTCGAGCCCCGAGGACTTCTTCCAGCTCCCTTCACACAGATCACAGTAGCACCAACAGCAGCCAGAGCAGGGCCGCTGGATCCGAGCCCCCCTATCGCTCCCCAGCCCACCAGCCCCACCACTCCCCTGCCATGCCCCGCTCCCCCTCCTACAACCATCAGAAACTCTCCTTCATCAGTGCCCTTGAGAGGACAGACTCACCTCGCCTGGGAGGCCCAAGGTATGAATCCTAACTTACCCCTCTGAGACTGCATGCTTTGTATTGGGCAAAAGTGGACTTGGGGGCATCGGACTGATCCCATGCTCCCTCTGCTGGACACAGCAGCAACTCACAGGCACTAGTGTGCCTCAGCTTAGTCCTAACTGAGGCAGCGTGTTCAACATGTAGCATGTGTACACATCTGCAGTATACAGTGTGTGGTATTTGTACAGTATTTGTCAAACCTTTATACCCTTTTATTCATCTTTTCTGGTGTGAGCTCTGGTGTACTGTTACTGGATTTAAATGTTTGCCTTCATAGAAAAAATATTTTTTGTATTCTTTTCTAATTGTGTTGCAGATGAATAAAGTTGCTTAACCCCATGTTTATTTCTTTTTCTTTTGCATGTTTTTCTACCCGCTCATCTAACACTCCATGCCTTTGGCCCACTACTAACAACTACACTAACAACTACACTTTCGCCTCCTATCATCTCTTTTGGCATGATTTGAAACCTTTTCTTTGACGCACATTCTTATGTTGCTGTTGTCACTGAGACCAGTCATGCTGCAGGTAACTCGTATGCATGCAACTAACACAGGTGCCATATCAACTAACTCATTTAATGTCAGCATCATTCTGACTCTGGACTCATGTTCTCTGTCCTTTTTTTCCGTTCAGAGAGGCCATGATGCAGAGTAAAGTTAATGGACAGATGGACTGCCACCCCAGTGCCCAGGGGACCCCCCTCAGCCCCAGTCGCCACAGTAACGTCAAAAAGGTGACAGGGGTAGGAGGAACCACCTATGAGATATCGGTGTGAGCAGGGATGCCGCAGCCACCTCCAACGGTGACAACCACCACCTCCCTGCTGCAAGAGATTCTCTCCTCGCTATTACTTTTGTCCAGAGTTTGGCCAATCAGGGGCACATAGCACTTCCTGCTTTGGAGTTATTGTCCAATCAGAGGACCTCCATGCTCTTTTGTGGGTCTGTCTAGCCAATTGCCTGTGTGCGTTTGTACTGGAGGGTTGGGGTGTCAGTTGACAACTGCTGAGGGCTGTACGTGTGTGGAGTGTTTTGTTGTTACATTTTGTGGCTTGTCGTGTTTGATCATGACAGTGGACCGTCCAAAACAGCGCATCAATGTTATTACCGTTGTGTCTAAGTTGTGGTCATGAAGCCCATATTGTTCCAAATGTCACACAACACACAAACGTTGCTCCAACAAGCACTGAAAGCCGAACTAAAACACTACAGATGAATTTACACATTGACATCTTCACATAGGACCTCTGTGAGAAGACTAAATAATGTCCTTTTCCAAGTGAACTGGCCTCAAGAGGTCAAGGTGCTTCACATAAACATGTACTGTTCATGTCCTCTTCAGCATATTTTATCTTCTGAGAGGCGATGGCAGACAGATCAGTGTTAGGTCAGTACCAACTGAATGTGCGGGCAGCACCAACATTAGTGAGGCGTGAGACCGGGAATGGATATGAGGAGGGAAAGTCATTATGTCGGCCTCTGGTGGCTGCATTCAAAATTCATTGAGAAAGGCTTGACCCTTCCATAAGAAATTAGAGGAAATTAGAGTACCCTGAATTAAACATAACAGGGATTCCGATCTTTATTGGTTGCAGGCTACTCAAGAAAAAAGTGAGTTTTGCTGTTTTTTTAATTGCAGTGAGCTTTATTGTAGGTTAAAGATGACAAATTTATCTGGCAAAATTAATGTACTTATTCAAAATGCATGGTTTTGCCTGTCAAAATGAATGGGGATTTTCTCAGGAATGAATGTAACCAGTAGGGGTTAGTTGTCACTTTCCATCCCCATGAGCAGAGATGGTATTAATTCATAGATCCTGAATGTCTCTACTTCTGCATTCATCCCAGTGGAGGATGACTCTTTAGGGCTTTACAAGAGTACATTTCAACCCCTTTATTCTCATCAACAGGGTGTAGTACTTTGTCATGAGCTTCTGTTCATTTCGCTGAGCTAAATTCTTCGGTTTTGTCTCGCCGATTTCAGCATAACCCGCACAAGCGCTGAGCAGATCTGTTTGTGTTCTGAAAGCTCCGAATACCTCATCCAAACACACAGTTCAGAACGAGTCCAGCCTCGCACAGCCGAAACGCAGTTTTTCTGTTGTGACTTCATGTTTTGTAAAACAAATAAAAAAAGAGGTTCAGTTGTAAGTTATGTTGAGTTACTTTGTGTTATTATCATAGGAATGGAAGGGTGTAGAAAAAGAAGCCATTGTCCATGTAGTTAAATGAAGTAAACTGGTCACCCATTCATTATTTGTAGTTTTCTTTTTTTATTGTTTCCTTTTTATATACCCAACCTTTCAAGAACTATGTTTGATACATCTTTTTATACAGATACTACTTGGAATGGATGTTTTGTTGGATGTCTTATTTTCAGTAAATTATAATTTCAGTAAATAAATGATGAGATAATGAATGATAGGGGAATTCACGAGTAAGTGAAGCTTGTTCAATCTTGCAGTGTGAAAACATATGAGTTGGGAATTTATTGAATAATAAAGCTGCCTTGAGATTTCAGTGCCAAAAGTGGCGATGCACCCTTAATCTCTCAATGTCAGGGAGGGGGTGCTCTGACGTGGCCCTGGTTGACATTACATCAGTGACATCACATCACAGTGACATCATCAGGCTTTAGATGGGAAACGTCCAATCGACTTGCAGCAGCTGTCTGGCACAGCATGGTATTACACACCACTTGGAGGGTTGAAATGGAACTTTGTTTCTTTTTTTTTTTTTTTTTTTTTTTTACTGTTAACAAAATCGTTTTTTAGGTCCATCTATCATTTTTGTTCATTTGAAATCAGATTAAACCTTAACTGGAAAGTTTTACCGCGTTTTACATTCTTCTTGTTTTCCACCGAGTGAATAGGAGATGATACCTTTAAGGCACATGCCAAAATTTACATGGATGTAAAGTGGTGGATTAGGTTGCAACAATCCAGCTGCAGCCGTATTAAGAAAAAAACCATTGTTGCCTTTCAAGAGGAAAAATTATGTTTCATACAAGATGAAATATAGCTAGCTGTAACACTATAATATACTAAGGGGTAGTGAAATGCCATCACAGTATATTTTTAATGGAGGAATGAATGGAAGGAGTAGAGCATCGTACTGAACATTAATTTGCAAAATGTACTGTACAACAATGGTCAAGTCAGGAATGAGGGCAAATATCAAAAGTAAATTTAACATGTTTTTGAAACAAGGGCCACTGTTCATTACTGTCAAAGTTAATACATTACCGCATGACTTAGGAAACTGTTTTTATACCGCTTTTGAAGGACTAAACCTTTTAAATTAGGACTTTGTTACTTTCCATATCTCCCTCATACACATTTCTTCCACCTGACTGGTCAGAGAGTAAAGGCAGGGTCAGACACTTTGTGGCAACACAGCATTGTGGAGATTGAATCTACAACCTCCCGTCTACTAGACGGTCTCTCTACTGTGGGCTCACCCAGCCGCCTTACAACGAGCAAATGTAATAATTAAATGACCTGTGTGTCAGAGTCGCCTGCGGTCCTCAAGTGCTCTGAGCAAAACCTTTGTAAAATTGCTAAGCCAAGTGTATCCCCATCCTCAGACCACATATCAAAACCCAATCTAAGTCATTCCTCCTCAAGATGACTGCCACTTGTCCAGTATTGTTTTTTGGGATGGACATCACTGCAGGTCAGGGACCATTCCTGACGGTTGGCAACAAGCCTGTGTGATCAGTTGTCATGAGCTGATTTTGTTCTCTGAAACTCATGAATCGAAAGATGTATTAAATATAGAATATACTATAAATGTTCATGCGTTCCTATTTTTGTGAAGAGGAAATATTTCCCAATGAACTGACCAGAATAAAAAAAAGTTTCAAAGTCTTTGAATGAATGATTTTTTTTTGTTCACACATTCACATCATAATCTGGATGTTTTTTGTAACCTAGCCAATAATACATTTTATGAGTCAAATCAAAACCACAGTTAACTTGGTGGTCACAGTGATCCTGTTCCCATGTCTACCGTCTGCAACGCCATCTCATAAATAAAACAGCGCAGTATTACTGTTTTCCGATCGACTGCACAACTTGCTGAACAAGGAGACAAGAATCAATGAGTTCATATCAGTCAACACCGACGTGGTCTTTGAGAGCTTTTATTGGAAGGTGGAGGAAACATTTCAAACCATTTGAGTGCAAATGAAAAGCAACATTTCATCCATTTACATGTATTTACAGATGCACTGGCACTTCGATGCACTTTTTGAGGCAAGGGGTAAGAATTCAATTAGTGGGAAGAAAAGGGTGGTGAGCACACAGATCTGATAGGGCGTTGTCACACTCTTCATGTTATACATAATCTACATGCTTTTTAAATCTGTGGGAATGTTATGATCTAAGTAATACGAACTAGAGCTCCCAGTGAAGGACTTAAGCCAGAGCGTAGCCGACACCAAAAATCTGATGAACCGTTGACTTTGGACTTGGTGTGATGGCTCAAAAATATCAAAAAGGAAAAAAGTAAAGAAAATAAAAAAAAATAAAAATAAAAAATACTTAGCTAAGTGCATCTGATCAACTATCAGTCAGATATCAGTGGAAACTGCAATTTGCAGCATGCATCTGTTGCACCTCAACTGCCTGGAGTGGCTTTCTCCTCTAGTCTTCTCCATCATCACAGCTGACTAATGAAGGAACCAAGGAAGAGAAGTTTCCTACAAGGCATCCACTGAATAGCCTTCACCTTGCTGTATCTAAAAGTGGAGGCATGGACAGTTGCACAGGGGAAGAAGGCCCATTGAGATGCATCCTAGTTCTTAATGTTTATAATGCACCTCTAAACGCCTGTTCCCTGATCCTGTGCTGCTAATAAGCAGGCTACATCATCCGCTCCCCCTACACAAACTTTGCTTCAGAATAAAACAGAAAAAAAACCTTACCCCAATGTGGGAATTATCAATATCACAAGCCTCATTTCACAGTTTGTCAAGAAATAACATTGAACTGCAGATGACCGGAATGGAAAGTGTGGCATTCCATGGTGCGGAAAGGAAAGGGGTGGAAGGGAAAGGGCTCTTTTCATTAATTGTTTTTTCTTTTCTTTTTTTTTTCTCCCCAGTGGCACCAAAGACTTGTGATCGAGGCAAAACAGATCATAAAAATAAAAAAAACAAACAAAAAAAACTAAATATGCAAGTGTCCAAATTCAGTTCTTTTAGAGTCTATTGTAGAAAAAGAGGAAAAAACTGATAAATTGAAGGTCAGCAAAGCAAGTTCTCAATTCTTCTCCTCAGCCTTCACCTCCTTTTTCTCCTCTTCTTTCTTTTCCTCTGATGTCTTGTCTTTCACAGAGAGCTCCTCCAGTTTCTCCGCCACTTTGTTTGCGCTGTCAGTGTTGCCTGTGGCAAGACAGTGAAATGCGTCATCAACTTCACATTTGGGAAAATAAGGTTTGAGCATAACCCAGCTGCATGCTGTCAGTCTAGCATGTGAATGTTTGTCTTGAGAAGTCACCAGGACTGACATATCAGCTGCCCTGTAATATATTTAACTCCTAAGAGCATTCCATATCCCCCATTTAGGCTGTGAAAAACCTGGACTGTCATGTTGCAGAACATACTGACACTAGCCTTTCAGGAGGCCAGCAGGTGCTATGTTCTGATCATTATTTTAGCAGACGGAAAAAGTTCCTGGCTGAAGTGAGCAGCAAAGAACAGAGTGAGTCTGCACGCTCAGCTGGTGTGAATTACAGTACCAGTCAATGTTCCATATTTCCCTCAGTTTGAGTCTCTCCTCCTAAAAGATGGGTTGTCTGGGGCACTGATACACATTTTTAGCAGATTTTACAGCTTTATATGAATGTATATTAACACGTACTAGCAAATACATGCACTCGATGACACAAAGCAGATATCAACCGGGGGGGGGGGGGCAAATTGGTCTGAAACACCACCGCCACATTGTCAGAAAACTTTGGATTATAGTAAGGACCGACATATTTCATTGCATATTCTACGTACCTGTTCCCTCTTGACATTTTCTGACCTCCTCCTTGCACTCGTCAAACTTCACCTTGAACTTCTGGGCATCTGAAAGCAGAACAGAGTGTTAGTATGGAGACATCACTGTCCTACTCTCTCGCAGTCAGTTTGGGCTACCTCGAAGAATGGTGCTGCACTGACACGGACTGGACATACAGCAAAGCTAGTGTATGATAAGCTGCTAAAGGGTGATAATGGCCAAAAGTTACAATGCAGCCACTTCTCCAGTGACAGTTCTCTGCCAGAAGAAAATGAATACTTTCAGCAGCTGGTGTGTGTCAAGCTGCTCACAGTATGAGCAGATGCTGTTAGGATCCAACAAATGAAACACTGCTTTTGCAACTTTCTGCCATGACCATTACATGTACTATTCCAAGCATTCTCAATCTGGGTCCTAAGGACTGAGAGAACTGCTGGTGTTGATTGCATCTCATCACAGACGTATTCACACCTGGGACACCAGGTGAACACAGTTAGCTGTTACTGACTAGTTGGTGGGATAAGTGACCAGTAGTGCTGTGGGTCCCAGGACTGAGAGCCACTGGATGAGACGAGCCAATACTCACTTTCTGCATTGAGGAAGCGTATTGCCAGAAGTTCAGGTTTGGGGCATTCATCGGCAAAATCTGCTAGTGTGTTCCAAACCCAGGCCCTGTCGCTGCCGGCGTTGGGCTTCAACTCCATCATAGGGATAACTAAAAGTGACAAGAGGGGGAACAAGGTCATGACAAGCATGTAGCAAGACACCTGAACTTCATACACAGTATGTTATCATGCACCTAGTCTTCTACTGAGTGGATGTCCATGCCTTTTGGTGTTTTGCTGAAGATTATTTTTATTAT
Source organism: Myripristis murdjan (assembly GCF_902150065.1). Classification (NCBI taxonomy): domain Eukaryota; kingdom Metazoa; phylum Chordata; class Actinopteri; order Holocentriformes; family Holocentridae; genus Myripristis; species Myripristis murdjan. The sequence goes on from NC_043988.1 coordinate 7,543,133, forward strand.
GACATTACATTTATTGTTTTGTGTCATTTCTGCTATGCGAAGCCAACCTTAGTGAAGCCATTAGGTGGATTATTACTGTTATTCTCTAGGCCTCTGCTGCACCATACGAGACTCTGAGTGCACATCTAATTGGTTAAGCAAAACTAATGGCCACATAAATCTGACAAGTCCCAAGTTAACCTGTGAAAATTACCGCCTTTGTTAGAAACATTAAAGATGTCATAGAAACATGACCTGCTGGTTGGGCTGAGGTACTACAGAGAACTGAGCCAGCCAGCCCCCCCCCACACACACCTTCATGATGCACTATGTGCAAGTTTAGAGGTCAATTACAAAGTGTTTTATAACTGTATTGATATCAGCTAGCAAAATGAGTCTTCAGTTGGAATTTAAAGGGGATCTGATATGTTTATGATTTTATTTACAACTTGATAAATTAATCTGCCTGTTGTTTCATAAAAAATTACAACTTTCACTGTGATGTGCTGGAACTTGCAAACTGAAGAAGATTTATAGGACATGACACTTGAGTCACTGTGCTAGAACAGCTTACTCATTTGTTTACATTCGACTGAGTGCATCCAGTATTTATCAACAGAATACTGCAGAGTGGAAAATTATTTACATTTTTACTGCTAAATCCACAAGCAATGTGACAGTATTTAAGGTGTGGTAATAAAATTATACACATCCAATTTACTGACATTGTTGAAACTGTGAGGGCTTGGAAACTTCTTGATACAGTAAGAATTACTACCATAACTGTAGTATAAACAATTTGTGTATGAAGACAAATTACTAATCACTCCATACAAAGAACTGGGCTATAATACACCGATTAATTTTGATCAGGGCACTCAGGGCTGAGCTTAAGTGTGACAAATTAACAGGTTAAGTAAAGTACATTAAATAGTACCATCAATGGAATAAAGCATCTGTTAACTGTTACTTATGAAATAGTTATGTGGTATAACTATGTACCTATAACGTATGATGGGAATAGAGACGATGGGTGGTCTGACAGATATATCTCTTAAATTAATTGTAAAGATTAAAGTTTTAGAATAAAGCTAAAGGATTCAATGGTCTAAGTATTGATTTCACAAGTATTAATTCAATTTCAAGAAAAAGCTGAAAAAAGTCTGCGATGTCCCACATTCTGCTATAGCCAAGATACTCCATTCTGCCACGCATGTGCTTTTGTAGCCAGCTATCCAAATCTTCCTGTGATTACACTTCATAGTTAATACTGGTTCTGTTCCTGAGTAACTTTATTAGAAAGTGTTATGAAAGTGGTCATTACTACTGTCAGTTAGATCAATAGAAAATATTCTTAAGTTTGTCTCATTTTTAAGCAAACATCCTGTCAGATGTAGGTCAGCGGCCAGGTTTTTAAAAATCATATTTAGCCATTTAATAATAAAGGCTTTTTAACATTTTCAACAGAACAATGTGCCTGTGCCCAGTCGTATTCTACATAAGATGTTAAATTAAAAAGGAGACAAACTTAAAAATATTTTCCACTGATCTAACCCTCTCCACCCGATTCTTGTTTGCCTAATTGAGGACCCGTGCAGCGCTACTAATTCCCCCTTTCTTCTTTTGCATTACTGTCAATTACAGTTGTCCACTTGACTCACTGTGATGATTGGCACAAATCTTCAGAGTCCGGTCTCTCCTCATCAGTAGGCGGATTGTGCCCTTCTCTTTGTGTTTCAGCAGCTTGACATCACCAGTGCCTCGCTCCTTCCACTCTGGGGGGTCGTTCTCAGAGGCAAAGCGATACAGCTTTGCCCGCCTGGCGGGAGGAAAAGTCAGCTTCATTCACAACTCAGCAGTGACGACAACACAGTGTCAAACTGGATGATCAAACTATCACAATTCTCCCATTGAGGAAATGTTATATTAAATCAATTTCTGTGGCATTTGCATGTAGGGTATAAACACACGTTCTCAGTAGCAACTCACATTTTGAAAAGCTCCTCCTCATCCTCCTCTAATGTTTTCACCTCCTGCTCTGGAAGAGACACAATGGGCTCAAAGTGGGGATCGTGGTTTGAATCATCAACGTTGTCTGTGGAGGCATCGTGATCTTCCTGATCCTGAAAGACAAGGGGGGAAAAAACAGTCAAAACACACATACGTCCCATCCACTTTTATAAACTGATTAAACACAAATAATGTCTGTGAGGTGTGGTTCTTTAAACCCATTGAAACAACACTGGTTTGTGTTAATAATGGGTTCTACTGACCAACGGGCCATCGAGGCTTCAATGGAGGGATTTAAGAGATCAGGGGTGGGAAGTACAGCTTTTGTGGAGGGAACAGGCAACGCCTTTTGTAATTCACTGTTGCTGGTGCTGAGCCAAGCATCTTTGATGCAAGATGGGATTAAAGGTTCTCACATCACTGTTAATAATTTCAAAAGTTAAAAAAAAAGTTTGTAATCCTCATAAAAGAATGATTGCTGACAAAGACACCTAATCAGTGCGGGTGCCAGTTTGAATCTACTTTCATATTGTTGAGAAATTGATATCAAGGATGCAATAATTAAACTAACACTTTACAACAAACTATCAACCTCGCTCGGGCTAATAGCGTCCAATTATTCTTTCTAGCTAGGCTACGCTAGTTAGCTGGACAGAAACCCGAGCTACCTGCATGACAATGGCACATCCTTACAGCGACGTAGCTAGCTCAAGTTAGCTTAACCAGGCAAATTGTAGTGAAATTAACGTTTACGTTCACACATCACCTCGGCTGTGTAATCCAACCAACACTAACTGCCTTGAGCGGTTTAACAGACCAACTACAAGTCTGATCTAGCCTCTTACACTCTCCTTAAATCACCCTGAGCGAGCTATTCAACTTTCCCTCTCTAAGCTAACTTACTGCTGACTTCACTAGGCCTTTCTCGTCACATGCTAGCAGGCTGCTCAAGCTACGCTAGCTCGTCGGCATTTCCCAGCCCTGTTGCGTGTCGCTAATTCCTAACGTAGTTGGTTATTTAGCTGCTTGGGTTACACGTTTTCTGCGCCGGCTGCCACAGCACTGCATTCAAACTTGCTGGTGTTTTCTGTCTGATGCCGCAGACAGGCTGCTGCTGCTGAGACGCTACAGTTAGCCACAGAAGGCTAGCGTTAGCCAGCTAGCAGCTGTTGTCATGCTGGGCAGACAAAGCCAGCCGCAGCTGCTCAGGCTAGCGGATTAAATGGGTGTCGATCCTGTATTATCACGTTAAAATAAAACACGGATACGGTGAGATTTGGTAATTACCGAAGCTGTGGATATTGCCTCATTATTTCACTATTATTAGTAACGTTATGTTGCTAACGTTATCATGCTGCCTGGCTGGACACTTGCACTCACTTCTGAGCTTGCTAACTCAATAGAAAGGCGGCAAAGTGTCGAGTCGCACACTTTCTTCATATATTCAACCCGAAACAAACATTTCAAGTTGGATGTCTGTTAGCACTTGACTTTAGTAGCTCCGCTGCGCTCAGTATACCAATTATCGTAGCTAACCACCGTAGAGACAGCATCGTTGCCGGCATTTTTGTCTCGCAGCTTCCTCCACAAACTTTGACAAATGACAACTAAAATGTGCCGTTTGATTAAAAATCGCTGTTTGAATATGGGCAGCACACATAACATTACCCCCGGCGTGCCGACTCACCTTCGGGTCTGCCATATTACTGTAGATGTTTGCAGATTATGGAAGTTGTTTGATAGAGTCAAACAGCAAAGTGGCCCAGTCTGGCCGCCGTTTCCCCTCAGTTGCAGTCGCTTCCTGCTGCAGCTTTCGCGCGCCGAATTTCCTACGTGCGCCCGCGCCCTCCTCGTAGCAGCGCGCGCACCACCTCCATTTATCACATTATACAGAGAAAACTGTTACATGTTATTTAATCTGTCTGAATTTTATTTCGCGAAATGATGTACATCGATGCATGTTAATTATGTTACTTATTTTAATAAGCATGTTAATTACAAAACAACCCACAACTTCTACAGCGACTAGTGTTACAATTACAAAAAAAAAAAAAAAAGTTAGGCCTAGTGTATTACAAAACGCTGTAACATTTAATTTAAACATAATAAGTACTGATAGTAAAATGACAAAAAAAAAAAAAAAAAAAAAAAATCAGAATACTGTTCCCATGTGCTTTACAGAAGAGATAAAACAAAGACAGCAAGTAAATTATATCTATCTATATCTATCTATATATCTATATCTATATTTATAGATATAGATATATAGATAGATATAGATATATAAATAGATAGATAGATATAGATATAGATAGATATAGATATAGTTCTATATATCATCGAATAGCTTGTTAGATAATGATTTCTCACGTCTGATCTATTACATCTTATTTTGGACTATATTAGATTGGGTTTGTGACATTAGCTCATCTGACACAGTTACCTTTTTTTTTTTTAGACTGCACTTCCACTGGTTATGCCTTTGTTACATACAGATACATTATTGAAAAGCAAGCATCAAGCTTCCAGGATCTTCATTCACCTTTACAATCATATTTACAGTGAGGACACCACTAATGCGATTTGTTTTGTTTTGATTTGAATAGCCTCCACAAAAACGAATACACTTATCTACATAAAGCTGAGGTGTGTTTTGCAGCTGCTTTTCAGAGCGACTCCAGGATAAGGTAAATGGCACTTCTACTCTACACTTTAATAAAAGCATGTAAATCACAACACCACAAAAATGATGAAACAATACAGACAATGCATTCTTTTGATAGAGCATATCACTGAATAAGACAGAGGGGTGGGGGGTCGTGAAGTGGGCTGAAATAGAGGTTAGTGGAAGGGTATGTTTGAGATCAAATTGAACTTGGAAAATGTTGGAGTCACTGTTGGACTCTGCTGTCTCCTTTGTCTTCTTTATTTCTTTGTCCTGTGTATTGAGGCCAGGACCTTGATCAGTCTTGGGAACAAGGAAGGTTTCTTGGACCTTTTGTCCTTCCCTTCTGATGCTGTGTTCTTACACTGGAGCTGCTGGCAGTGGGCCTCCTTCTCCATATTACAAACCTTTAACCTGATAGTCTGCTCATCTGTTTGTTGGTGGTGGGCTGCTTTCTCAAGGCCAAGGACCTCCTTCTGCTTAGTCTCTGCCTTGAGCTTTCTTGTAAGGTCTTTCATGTTCAAAGTCTTCTGTTGAGCATTTTCAAGTCCAAACCTCTATATCTTGGTGGAGTGCCCACTCTGTCTCCGAGGACTTACTTACACAGGGTAGTCTGTTGCTCCTTGCTAAAGGCCATCTAGATAATTTTCATGAGCACCTCACCTTTCCTGAGTGTGTCCCTGTTTTACACTGCCTGCCTGCCGCTCAAGGTCAGATCTTTCTGGAGGTGCTCCACAGATTGGCAGAGTGCTTCTTCCAGTCTCACTGGTCTTACGCCTCATGGCATGCTCCTCGCTGTTCAAGGCCTTTTGTTTCATGACCATTTGTTCCAGGTCCTTCATTTGCTAGTGAACCGCCCTCTCTTGGTGAATGGCCTCGATAGTCCCTCACGATCAACGGGTTGGCACTTCTGTCTAAGTTTCTGCAGTTGCATCTGGAGATTGTCTTTCTCCCCTGTGCAGGGATTGATTTTAATAGCCTGCTGCTCCAATGTGGTGGGAGTTGCTCCGTCTCTTGACAGAGGGTCACACTCTCCTTCCAAAGGTCTTCGCTGCCATGGAGAGACAGCTCAGAGTGAGCCTCTTCCACCCTGAAATCTGCATCCACAGGAGCTGGAACACCATGGGCATTAACCACCATCTTTTTCTGCAAGAGTGGCCAGAACATCCGCTTTGTGCCGCTTCTTTCTCTGGGACAGGAGGACACAGACGTGACAGCATGTCTGACCAGAGAGAGCCTGGCCAGCATGCTCACTCTAAGGCACACCTCACAGCAGGCATGGCTGATCTCCAGCATGATGTGACCCGAGCTGCAGACTGCACACTGCAGAGCAGAAAGAAGATTTTACATTCAAGTTTTAGCTTAATTTGAACAGTTGTAGCTCATGTTGGCATCATGTTGGAGCCTATTGGAGGAAGTCTACTCATCTATAATAGAAACTGATACAGGACACATCCTAGGTTGTTTCAGTATTAGAGATGTGAAACTACACATCTTGAATGCTTTTTACAAATGCTCAACTAAATTAGAGATATCTCAAATTGGCATTTGTATCAGTCAAAATTCAATTTGTCCTGGACCCGGAACTCCTCAAAATAACCCCTGTAAGTCTAGAATTGTAATTTATAATTTACACCAGTTTATACTAATTTATACTTTATTAGCAGATACATTTTCCTAAGAACAAACATTGGCAGCTGCTGAAACTGTGTACATACAGAAGCACAATTAAAAGGGCAAATTCCACACCAAAAGCCTGTGTAGCGTTGCAGCATAAATATCTGCTTCTCTAAGTGGTCACAATAAATGGAGAGATTATAGATTAATATGCTTCAAGATGAGGTTTTAATTTTTTTTATTTCAAAATTTGAATCTTGAGGCCAGGACCTTGATCAGTCTTGGGAACCCCTCCTCCACCACCACACACGCACACACCAGCTTGCATCTCTAATGAGCATACTCTAGCAGAGCCCGTCTACGACGAGCCTTGCCACTCTCCATTAACCCCCGTTGTATCGAACTTGGTTGCAGTACCACCGTAATTCCACTGGGGGTGATGGCGGGCGAGTGCAGAATGAATGGGGCTCTATGGAGCTAAACGGCTAAATTTGCCTCTTACTCCTGTTTATACTTGAAAAATCGCAAATACTGTTGCAGTTTCTGAAAGTTCAATATGGATTATAGGTTAAAAGTGAAATTAGCAAGAACTTATATCCTTTCAGTTTCCTACAGTTTGGGCTGTTGTTGGCCATAACACGCTAGCATTTGCTAATGAATGCTGACTGGTCAGTGACGGACTTGCGGCTGTTTACGACGAGGGATCCCACTTGATGGGACCTGAAGACCAAGAGAAACGGGAAACCCCACTCTTAAGGAGGACTTTTCCATCAAAGTTGATATTTGTGCATCCAGAGAATGTCTAATATAGCACAGGCGGGCTCTCTGAGTGTCTCCGTCTGCTCTCCGGAGACGGGCTCTGGAAATCGCCGTAAAGCAGCACCTCTCAATGTGTGACGTCATCACACTTTTTGAACGGGTTTTTAGAACATATAGGTGAACTTAAAAAATCCAATATTCAGCTGAGTGTATTTTTTTAGCCCCAACTTTTGAAAACAGTATTCAAAGTACTTGACAAAAAATTATTTCCAGAGAAAAGTGGATTTTTAGGGGTGTAGCCCCATAGACTCCCATTCATTCTGCACTCGCCCGCGAGCGCCCTCACATGGACAGAGGCGTGTTTCCGAGACCCGGACGTAAGACGAGAGTGCCACTTCTCCCCATATTAGAGATTCTCTGACTCTAGTCAGATATCTTGCTGCTCGCCATCTTGCCTGTCATCCGCCTCGGTTCAAAGTTCACCGGCGCACGTGGCTGCACCAACATGGCGGCGCCCTGTAGTTTCCAGTGAGAAGCGAAAGTGCTGCTTGAGTACGTATTAACCAGGTTTTCCTCCTAAGTAGAAACAGGGCATTCACGACATTTAGTGTACAATAAAACAGTAACATAGCAGGGTTTTATTTATTTTTTTTTAAACCGGCATTGGTGAAACGTCTCCTCCGTAGGAGAGCGAATAGTTGAAGCTACTGCACTTGAAGCTCTTCCTAGTGAGACTGCAGCTTCTGCGAATCCTTACAACTCAAACCACATTATTTACAGTTAAGGCCCTAAACGTATTCAGTTTCCTGTAACACTTAGAGTTGCACAGTCGGTTTTAGACGTGTTGATAAATGTTTCTGGGTGCTTTGTTTTAGCTACGAGAGAAAAGCATAGAAGACTATTTGATAGAAAAGCCAAATTTTGACAGTTTGACATTTTTTTCACCGTCGGAATTGGTCTGACATATCATTTTAAGCTAAAATCAAACTGTTTACCCTCAGGCCGTCTATCCCATCAGGTCTTTGTGTGTTTAGTATTGAAATAGTTTTAGTTTAGCAGCCCTTCCTGCTGCTAGTCCAGGATAAATAGGAACATTGCAGTTTTCCAGGATCATAAGAGGTCACTACTGATTTTCCCATGGGAATCCAGTGCTGTTCTTACACAGTATGTAAAGGTTTATGTGTCTGCTAACTGTACTGGTCATTTCCCCCCATGCAGAGTCATGGCGGATGTCAGTGGCATCCCTGAGGCCGACGCGTCCGCCTCAAAGCAGGAGAGGGCTGCTGAACACCCAGAGGACTCCACGGACGCTGCAAAACCAGAAGCCAAAGCTGAAGCCGAGAGCGAGGCAGGGTCCGACCCCAGCAGGTACCGCTACATCAAACAGGACCTCTTCACGTCCGAGATCTTCAAAGTGGAGATCCAGAACCTGCCCAAGTTCATCGGCTTCAACGACCTGAAGAAGTTCCTGGCCAAGCACGGCCTCAACCCCCACAAGATCAAGCTGTTCGGCAAGCAGACGTTCGCCTTCGTCACCTTCAAGAACGAGGAGGAGCGTGACAAGGCCATGAAGATGGTGCACGGCGTGCAGTGGAAGGGCCAGGTGCTCAGTGTCAGGCTGGCCAAGCCCAAAGCGGACCCCATCCTGAGGAAGAGGAAGCAGGAGGAGGGGGAGGGTGCGGGGCAGCAGCCCTCCTCCAAGCGGCAGGAGGCAGATGAAGACGAGGAGCCCTTCAGCCTACAGATAGCCAAGGTGGTGACTCCTCTGTGGAACGTGCCCTATGACGAGCAACTGAGGAGGAAGGAGCAGGAGGTGGTGGGGGTCCTGCAGAGGTTGGCCAAGTAGGTGCTGGTGTTTATATCGATTCATTACTACATAATGTACACAGTGAAACAATACCATCCATACATAATGTGCTTGCTCCCAAACTGGACCTACTTTTAGTCCTGGTACAATGATATATGGAAGCTGCCAAAGCCGGTACTTTTTATTGATTGGTGTTCAGAGTTATATCCCATGACTGTATACTTCTCAGGGCGGCAATGCATCTGAAATAGTATCTGGACCATCATGGGTCACTAAAACTCTCCAGGCTAATGAGACTGACAGATCAATATCCAACCTTTCATAATAGGCTAATATTGTCCTGATATAGCAATCTAAAGCTAAATAAACCACATTGTTATGTTTCTATCAAATACTGAGAGCAGGCAGTTTGCAGGTCTTTGCAGATGCAGCGCTGAACTGAAATCCAGTAAATTGAGTGCCTTACCAGCACTTTGAGAGTTTACTGTTACGAAAGTGAACTCTGAACAGAATGTAATGGAAAATACAGGTAACTTCTACGTATTATTGTGTCAGTATGGACATGGCATGGTACACTAACACAGTAGAAAAAGATGCACTGTGTTCACACTGTAGATGCCGTTCAAACCTCATAAAATCAACCCTGTGCCATTGCTTTCCAGAGAAATTGGCAGCACCAACAAAGCCATGTTGCCGTGGCTGTTTGCGCAGAAGGGGAAGTACAACAAAATGTGCTGTCCGCTAGAAGCCATTCGTCCATCTCCCTCTCAGGTATAATCATGTGCTGGTTTTTCATGAAAGTGATTAAGTCATTTGGAATCAAACTCTTCATTTTTTTTTTCAAATGTATTTATTTATTTTCCCCCACCTGGAACTGCATATAGATGCCTAATCCTGTTGTTATTTCTCTCAACTGTATCTTGGCAGACGGAGTACAGGAACAAATGTGAGTTTGTCATTTCCATGGGTGCAGATGGTGAGGACAAGACAATCGGTTTCCGTCTGGGAAAATACAAAGGAGGCTCGTGCGCTGTGGTGGGGCCGCAGGAGACCAGCCACGTCTCCGCTGAGGCCAAGAGGGTGGTCAGCGAGTTCCAGAAATTCATCAGGTATCAAATGCTCACGATTGTCCAAAATCTTGCGTCTTTCTGTGTGCGAGTGCTTCTTTCAGACTCATATTTTAAGTTTGGGAAAATTGAGGATTTAGGAAAACCTTCCCACAGTCATGCTGTTTAAAAAAATGCATCTTGCACCCGTAATGGTCAAAAACAGTATGATGGTATTCTCTCTTAGGTAGTAATAATCCAGATTATTATTCCAGTTTATTAATCCAGATAATCCAGGATTACAACTTAATGATGCAAAAGATCATAATAGTCGTTTAGCCTCACTGACTTCCATCCAATGCTGGTTTCTCTGCTCATTAGAAGGCACTCCACACACACACACACACACACACACACACGTGCCATTGGAGGCTAATGACTTCCAGAACTGTTGCTGACCGTAAAGACACATGCAACACCAGTATTCGTTTACTGTGGCCAGTTCTGCACACAAAATGAGACAAAGATAAGAATTTTAACCAGCTAACAGTATGCTTGAATGGAATTATTGAATCCGCCCCCATTTTTTTTCCCCACACACAGGACAACACCATACTCTGTGTACAGTCCTGAAACATATGAGGGCCACTGGAAGCAGCTGACCGTGCGGACCACGAGGACCAAACAAGCCATGGCTATGGTGTACTTCAACCCACAAGTACTGAAATATTGTTTTTCCTCTTTTAAATTCAGTGTGAAATGTTCAACTGTAAAGCAAAATCAAAATATTAGATTGTTAGAGTGTTGCTAGGGTATACTAGGCGGTTGTTAGGGTGTACTAAGTGGTTGCTAGGATGTCCTAGGTGATTGCCAGGGCATTGCTAACTGGGTGAACTGGTAGCACTAGCAGTGGTAGTTGTGCTTATTGTAGTAGTTTTACGCAACATATACCAATAGCAATATAAACAGAAGGAGTGTTTGAAGTAGTCACTCAGATATTTGGTGGAGCTGAAGTAGTACCAGTCGTAGCAGGAGTTGAAGTAATATTCCTTGAGGTGTTAAAGTTGAGAAGGTTGATTCTGGTTTGGAGCTGTGCGTGAACTTATGAACCTTTGTGTTACATGCTGTTAGCAGCCACTTAAATCATTCCTGGGTGTATTGTCCCTAGATTTTCTCTCTTTGATTTCTTTCACTTTTGCCCGATGACTCTCCAGAAACTTGATGAAGAGGAACTGGATGCACTAAAGAGCTCTTTAAGGAAGTACTTCACAGAAGGAGAGGGGAAAGACAGCGGTGTAACCTCCCTTTACTTTGTCAGGGAGGGTCAGAGGTAAGAACTGTGAAAAAAGTGAAAATGGTCTGGGGACCACAGCAACTAAAATATAGTACAAACAAAATGGCAAAAGACTTTTGACTGTTCAAATCCATCTGCATGTATGCATTCAACTGTACCTTCCTGTTTTTTGCTGCAAAGAACGTCCCCCAACCCGGAGGATTTGCCCTGTGAGCTGGTGGCAGGAGAGAGCCACATCCATGAGGAACTGCTGGGTCTAAAATTCAGAATATCGCCTCATTCCTTCTTCCAGGTAAGCAAAAGGAAACCTTTATTCACCTAGGGAATATTTGCAGAACCCCATGCTCTTTCTTCAGCAATACCATGCGTCACATTGTGTCAGCACACACATTCACACTGAGCACCGGCAAAAAAAACTCCAAGCAGTTGGACACAGTCAAGATTTACACATGAGGTGTGTGTCCCTGCCAGGTGAACACAGGAGCTGCAGAGGTGCTGTACTCTGCTGTGGGGGAGTGGGCCCAGCTGGACCAGGACAGCACAGTACTGGATGTTTGCTGTGGGACAGGAACCATCGGCATCTCTCTGGCTCAGGTAAAGCAGGCTGGTCGTGACCACCTCAACGACAAAAGGCGTAACACACCTTTAAATGTGCTGATGATGACAATGATGACGAGAACCATAGCCACCCATCTGAATTTGCACATTCTGCAAACATATTAAGTACAGCCATAAACACTACATGTTTGGAATTCTGTACACCTGGTAATAATAATATTATAATTAATATAATGCACTTTCACATTTGTGTCTGTATGTTGCCTATACCTGCATGTTTTCACTCATTTTGTGCAGCATGTATTTATATGATATATTTATTGGCAGTTATCTTATCTTTGCACTTAATGTGTTCATGAGAAGATGGAATTATTGGTTATATGATATTTAATATGCCCTTCATCTGCTGTATTTCGTTTCTGTATCAGTGGAATTTACTTGAAGAGTAACAGTTGCCATGTGGAGATCAACAAATTTGATAGCATAAAATTAAACAATTATGGTAACCTAAATACTTTATTCAGAAAGTGGCAACACTGTCTCCTAATTAGGGAGGTACTGAACCTGGGGTCGTTTTTATTTTTCTCCTGAAATGGATTTATGGTGTTTTTTAACCCAGTTTTCAAGCTCCCTGCAGGCAGGTTGTGACCTCTTTGCTTCCTTCTGCCTCTAGAGAGTAAAGAAGGTGATTGGGATTGAGCTTTGCCAGGAGGCAGTGGAAGACGCCAAAGTGAACGCAAAGCTCAACGGTATGAGAGCTGATATCATCTGTCTGCTGCTGGTGTTTTGTGGTTTCTGGAGCCGAGGTATACTGAGGCCCAGATTATATGCATACTTGTGGAATCTGAACAAAATGTTGCAGCTGAATCAGTCCAGGTGATGTTTTTTTTTTTTTTTTTTTTTTTTTTTAAAGAAAAGGCTAATGTGAGGCAGGTGACAAAATGCTATATTGTTCTCACTGTTTGGAAAAAGTGACCCACTGCGCAGCATATTATTCATAAAACATCAGTAGAAGTTGATACTTTATTGTAGTGACTTACTGTTACTTAATGTCTAAGCTCAGATGACTACATTCTATGGAATATTTTCTTCCTGTTAGTTCTGAATTTAAAAAAAATGAATTTCCTCTTAATTTTGAAGGGCTAAGTAATGTTGAATTTCACTGTGGGAAGGCTGAAGACGTGTTCCCCAGCGTTCTCAATGCTCTTGTGTCGCCCAACATCACAGCCATAGTGGATCCACCCAGAGCAGGCTTGCGTAAGTAAACAACTAAAACTACTGAAACAATCAGTGCTTATTAAATGTTAGTAATGTCCCTGCAGTTAATGAATCACATTGTTTAAGCTATATCACTACAGATTGTTACATGTGTGAATGCTCAAGCAACAAGATGCCATGCTGTTGTTTCACCTCCTCTGATGTGTGCATGCTAACACACACATGCTAATAATAGCAGCTCCTATGAATGAATAATCAGTGGTTATGAATTTCATCCTTTTTCACCTTCTTGGAAACTTTCTTAGGAAAATTAATAATTTTCCACTTGATGTGTTTTTTTTAATTAATTGAAACTCAGACTCCAAGGTCGTCCTTGCCATCAGGAGAGCAGAACATCTGAAGAGGCTTGTTTATGTGGCATGCAATGCCAAGGCAGCCATGAACAACTTCATAGAGTGAGTTATTGCCTTTTAATTGTGCTCATTAAGATAGCAGTTCGGGTTAAATCACATCACTTTGACCAGAAGTCACCTCGTTATTACAGGCCAGATAATTGCCAGTCATTACCTGAAACTACTAAAGCAGATATGAGCCAGTCTTATTTATTGTTTTACCCATTTTCATATGATTGGACAGTACCATACAGGCTGTCTATGGCAAGCCCTTAATCTGAATTGATTTGCTCAGTAGAACTTTAGCAGATAATGTCATACTCATACATATTCTGATCTCATGATGATTGGTCCAGTTTCAGAGCTTTATTCAGCCTTCCAAGAATAACAAGGCAATCAATGAATGTTTGTAATTTTGCTTTATTTAGAAGTGTTTATTTGCAATTTTTGCCATGTTGTATGGACAGATTCAATGTTGGCATTTAGCAGCTTCAATGTAAAACTTTCCATGTCAGTTTTCAAAAATCATTCACTCATTCACACTTGTTTTGAACTGAGTGGTCTCATTTTGAAATGTTTTCCCTTCAGCTGCTGTGTAACAGGGCCTAAACTGGAATAATGTATTGTTTTGTTGTCATCCTGTCTCATTCTGAAATACAGTATCAAGTGTTACACTTTTTAACCCTATAAAGCCTGAACTATGAAAGAATTGGCAGAAAATTCCAATTTTTGAAATTGAACCCTTTATTTAGTCCTATAACAAAATGTAAAAAAAAAAAAAAAAAAAGATTTTTCAAAACATGTTATTCCATAGTTTTTCTGTTGTATCATATATGACAGTACTTGAAGTGCCAATGGTATGGTCCAGGGTGAACAGGGGAAGTGTCCAAAGGTATACAACAGTATTTTGGTCATGTATTGATTAAATTGAAATGGAATGTGTTACTTGATAACGTGTATCATATATGATGCAAATGGCTTTATAGGGTTAAAACACTATACTGTCAGATGTTAACGCCTTGCATCTCCTCAGCCTGTGCAGAGCACCCTCCAACAGAGTTCATGGAGCCCCGTTCCGTCCAGTGCGAGCCATGGCTGTCGACCTCTTCCCCCAGACCATGCACGTGGAGATGCTCCTGCTGCTGGAGCGAGTGGACTACAACTCCCAGGAGAACAGCGATAAGGAGGAAGAGACTGCCTCTTAGCATCTGTGACTGGCCCTGTTTAGCTCTGTGGGGAGCACAGAGGTAAATCCAGCAGTGTTAGGGATTTGATCCCTGCTGGAGTCAGCTGTACTGTCGATGGATGCACGCTTGGTACTGAGGAGCATATCTGGATTAATTCATGGCATCTTAAGTTAATGTTAGCACTCAAAGTCTTGGTCTTTCTCAGTTATTTTGAGTGAGGTGTTGGCAAGCCCCTCAAAGTGTGTAAAACTGCAACATTTGAGGCCTTTACAAAAGAATGAGCATGTCTTAAGTCCAGTTATTGACTTTTTTCACCACGCAATAATTTCCTGGTGTCCTTGTCTTATTCTGCCTGTTTAGTGTCAAACTGTTTCACTGATGTGCTGTTTTATGTTCAGAGCCTCTTAATTTGTGCATATTTCAACTTTCATTGAATAAAACCAACCTCTGTGCTTGTTAGTCAAGACAATTTATTTTGCATAACAAATATCACTGAAGTCATAGAGCTCAAGTTGCAATACATACTTCATTTTCTAGGCAGCAACATCTCAAGCAAACAATCCATTGGTACAACTCCAACGGCAACAAGTGTAAAAGCTTTTTTATTTTTTTTCTTCTTCACACACTGACACACAGTTGGCAAGACAGAACACACAAAGGTAGGGAAAGCACATTCTTCAAGCAATCTACAGTATCACAACAGCCTTGTGTCTACAAATTGTGAAGTGTCCATGTATGCACTTAACATTCTGGAAAAAAGCACAGGCCAAATACTTCACACGATGAATGCACAGCAGTTTCTATTTTTGTTCCAGCAAGTATTGCATCTATGTATTTTCCTGTTAATATAGATAGACTTTTCTATTGTATGCGGTTTGCAGCA
Organism: Myripristis murdjan; assembly: GCF_902150065.1. NCBI lineage: Eukaryota > Metazoa > Chordata > Actinopteri > Holocentriformes > Holocentridae > Myripristis > Myripristis murdjan. Next base: position 7,558,548 of record NC_043988.1, read on the forward strand.
ACACTACGTATTCTATAAAATGCATAAGACTGTATTTAAGCTTTGGTATGCACTGCTTCTTTAGCTTTTGTAGGACTTGATGATGTAATCGCATTTTGTGTTCGAGGTAAGTGTACCAACTTCATTTTGGCAAGGCTGCCTTTTGGAGAGTTTATTCTGCTCCAGGTCAGAAAATATGATCAAGACACATGATCAACTGTCACAATGATGGCTAACGTACACAAACCAAATACACAATCCATTAAGACAATTCTTAAAAATCTGCACATGCTGTAGGCAGTTAATTTCTAGAGAGTCAATGTTTTATAGGCTATATCACCATTTAAAAATGTTAATTGGCTAGACAATAAATGCTTTATCAAGTACAAGGGGCTTGGTCTTTCCACTTCCCTTCGAAGGGTGTTTTAGGTCCTATGTATATACTCAGAGCCCTTCATGAAATGGATTAACTAAGGCAACATGTAGCCGACTTGATTTCATAAGGGCACTGAAAATGAAAAGCAACTCAACTGTACCGAGTGGTTGTTTGGAGTGTATGGCATGGCTGGTTTGTGATAAAAGTCAGCATGTTGAAAAGCTAGGTACATCTAAAAGCATAAAACAAAACGACCTTTACCTTGTGTATCACCTCTTACAGTACTCTGTGGCCCTGTGCTTGGGTTTTCTGCAGTGTTAGCAAGGGGAGCAGGACGTTAGTTGACAGCAGCCTTTACAGCTGTCTGCTGATATGTTTCCTGTTTTGCCAGGGCAAAAAAAGGCAATTAGTCCCTCTTATACACAACTACAAAACAAGTCACTCCCACACATTCAAAAATTTCTGTACTAACAGCATGTTCAGTTGACAAAAATATCTGACAGGACACAAGTGCATAACTATAATTCTGAATAGTGATCACTTCACAACGTATGTTTTCATCGTGCAAACCAAGACAATATCTGGCCATTCTGAAGAAAAACAAAACAGCATATTTGAATTCATCACCCAAAATATAACACCAACCATTAAAATACCCAATAAACGACATGTAACTTTGTTTCCCAATTAAAACGAATGGTATAAGTACACAAGTATTAGTAATCCCTTTCAAATATTTTAAGCACAAACAAACCTATAGGTGCCGGCACTATAAGTCTGCGGTTTGCTGAAACCGGCACTACAAAACAAATCCAAGGTGTCTAGTGGTTCTTTGCAGTTAGAGAAGCATGCCATGGTGATTTTGTCGTGGTTCATGTTATCAAGTCACGTCAACTCCGCACCTTGGGTTTTTCCTAGTGCCATACAGAGAATGCATCTAGAGAGGTAGACGACGTTTGCTCTACTGTCTGTTAGTGCATTTTGCCTGACCCTTACATCTACCGACAGTGAACCAATAAAACGTGGGAGGAATAAGCAAGCAGTGCCATTGGCTCTGTGAATGCGCTGCTGTATTGCCATTAGATCTCAGTGATGCATAAAAGTAATTAATGGCGGTGTGTGTGTGTGTGTACGTGTGTGTGTGTGTCTGAGAGAGTGTGAGAGTGACAGTGACTGGGGTTCAGTGCCATGGTTCATCAGTGATTCCTGGTCTTAGACGTCAACAGTGCAGAGGGGTTCACTGCCTGGCTGGGCAGATTCCATAATAGTCATCTTGGGCTTCTTCCTGGTCTCCTCCTGGTAGAGAAACACACACACAACACACACACCACAACTGAGATACAGGAGGGGCTCATTTCCAACATGGTACCACATCTGTTTGGGAAGGGGGGGAGGTGGTCACTAATTAACCTAGCCTTTCTTGTTTTTTTATGAATATGAAGTGTTTTTATTTGATTGTTAAAAGTTCAAAAAAGGAGAGAACAAAAAAATTCATTTTTAGTTGAATGCTGTGATTTAGAGGAATGTTTCAAATTAACCAATCTAGCTACCTCAGACAAAACCTGAGTCAGTGGACTGTAATTAAGTGCACTAGAACAGAACAAAATTCAAGCTATAGCAGAATGACAAAATTAAGCACAGATCCCAGAGGACAAAAACCTTCATATATCAGTATTATAGCTCTCAAAGCTCTGTGGTCCTCATGTTTCTACCACTCATTTAAACTTTGTGAATTTAAACTTATTCTACTGCTGCACTCATTCTCAGTTTCCATGAGCAGGAGCATCAACTAAATGCTCACAGTCTACATGTAGTACTTAATGTGGTCTAGTGGAGGGGAAAGAGCTGAGATTAAGTAAAAGAGCTCGGGGGTCTTGGGCTCCCCTCTTCTGGCAGCTCTAACGAGACATAATTCTTACCCTCTCCCTGGCCAGTTTCTTCATCTCTTCTTGCAGTTTGTTCAAGATGTGAAGGTTTGGCTTGTTCTTTTTGGCATACTGCTGAAGCTCAATCACACTCTTGTCCGAGTTCTCCTGTAAAAACATTATGTTTTAGAACTTGGTGAAGATTAGCTCACATAATGCAGAGCTTGATTAAGCTCAGGCATACAGAATGGTGTGAATGGAATGTGGCTGTCTCATAATGAAGATGAAGAAACAATGTAGCTCCTCTGGATTTTGCCAGTAAAATTGTGACATTTTCCAAAGTGCAGGCAACAATTGTTGATACCAGTATATTTTAGCATATGTTACATTTTAATGATGACCTGTTAGGTATTGCTTTTTCACTGCAGCTGCACTTTACGTTTTCTGCCACACATTTTTCTGCAATTCAAATAGCTTGACGAAGTACAAAAATGGAAGATGGAATGTGGGTTAAAGGGTTAAAAAAAACCTTTATTGCAAGCACTAAATCATGTTTAAAATACACCAATGTGCATCAGCCTACAAGTCTTGATATATATATATCTATGTCCACCCCTGACATCAAAGGAAATCCGCTCTATTCCAGCCATTTTTAATTTGCTATCACAACCCATGCTTGGCTTCAAGGTAGTGTTCAGCCACTGGATAGTTCAGATTGCCGGTGCATACAGCGGAGACCTTTACAGAAGCATTTGCAAGTGCATTCCAATCTAAATATCACATAGCTGGAGTTGCAGTTGATGAAATCCTGAATATAGTATGTCATGCTGTTGAATATGTCTTTCAAACAGTAACTCTTGGCCATGTCTGTACAAACGTGACATTTTTTGTTGTGAGTTTAATCCTTTGAGAATGTAAGTTGCTGTACACCTTGCTAAGTATATGTTGGTAATTTGGTTTAGAATGAGGAGTGGTTCCTCAGGTGATTAGGAGAAGTTAGCAGGAGCAGTGATCCAACTTTTTTTTTTTTTTAATTAGTTAGTTAGCCAATAACTAAATTAACTGTAATTATTCTGACTGGATTCCACACAAGTATGCCTGAATATTTTTCAGTTGAAAACAAAGGAAAGCTGCATACTCCAACTTCTTAACTTGGATTTATTTGAATTATTCATCAAATATTTCTGGCAGAGCCTCCTGCAGGTTTGAGTATTTTTCAGTGAGTGTCATTATCAAGATTTTCACTGGAGTGTTATAGTGTTCAATGATCT